>NW_024081027.1:1062145-1262280 GCF_003009895.1 Hyaena hyaena | reverse complement strand
TAGCCCAAGGAATACGTAGAATAACTATTTTTTTTAATATTTTTATTTATTTCTAGGAGAGAGAGAGAGAGAGACAGCGTGAGCAGGGGAGGGTCAGAGAGAGAAGGAGGTACAAACTCTGAAACAGACTCCATGCTCTGAGCTGGCAGTCAGCACAGAGCCCGACGTGGGGCTCGAACCCACGAACCGCGAGATCATGACCTAAGCGAAAGTCAGACGCTTAACCAACTGAGCCACCCAGGCGCCCCTAGAATAACTATTTTTAAAAGAACAACATGAAAGGGATGCCTGGGTGGCTCAGTCAGTTAAGCGTCCGACTTCAGCTTGGGTCATGATCTCGCGGTTTGTGAGTTCAAGTCCCACGTTGGGCTCTGTGCTGACAGCTCAGAGCCTGGAGCCTGCTTTGGATTCTGTGTCTCCCCCTCTCTCTGTCTCTCCCCTGTTCATGCTCCGTCTCAAAAACATAATAAAATAAAATAAAGACCAACATGAAAATATTTGAACAAATGGAGAAATTGATCACATAGCTGCTTGGAAAGGAAAAACATTAAGGTATATCTTCTCATATTAATTTACAGATTTAATACAATTTTTAACCCAAATCTGAATGGGGGGTGCACCTGGGTGGCTCAGTTGGTTAAACCCTGGTTTCAGCTCAGGTCATGATCTCACGGTTCGTGAGATCAAGCTCCATGTTAGGCTCCATGCTGACAATGCAGAGCCTGCTAGGGATTCTCTCTCTCCCTTTCTCTCTGCCTCTCCCCTGCTCATGCTCTTTCTCTCTCTCTCTCTCTCTCTCTCTCATGATAGATAAACATTTTTTTAAATCTCAATGGGTTTTACGCACGCTGGAGGAGGTAGATTTAGAGATTCTTAAGTTCAACGAGAAAACTAAACACTTTGAAAAAGTGCAACAGGAAATGTTGGATCTTCCATTAATAAAACATGTTCTAAATCTATGATAATTAAATCAGTATGGTACGGGTATAAGAACAGACCCAGATGAACGAAACAGAATCGGTGTCCCAGAATCAGCCCATGGTGTTTGGCTGAATTTAATAAATGATAAAGAAAATAGCAAGAGTCATTGTGGGAAAGGAACTGATTTTTCAATCGCCGGAATTCAGGAAATTAAATAAAGGCTCAGGAAAATCATTTTAGGTTGTCAGTTACACCACACACAGTCTTGCTCTAAGTCCTGGCTAAGTCCTGTGTCACGAATGCCCCTCTATTTCCCACCCTGGGGTTCTGTGCTAGGTGCCAAAAATCTCCACCAATTCTTGCTCTCCACTCAACAGGTCGACCCTCTCCTAGCTCATACTTTGAGCTTGCCTTCGCCATGTAGGGAAGTAGCATACATGAAGTAAACGGAGACTTGAAAAACACTTGTGCACGAGGGATTAATCTCTGGCTTTTGGAACCTCCAGCCCACCATGTGACCCAAGTATAAGCCAGCCTCCTGCAGGATGAGCGGCCACAGGGAGAAAAACCAAAGCATCCCAGCTGACAGACAGCCCCGCACAGCCTGCCAGCCATGTGACAGAGGCCAGGCTAGATTATCCAGCCACCAGCCGCCCCACCAGCTGATCCAGACTCGGGAGAGAGCCAAGCCTGTGCCTGTGGTCAGCTGATGGGTCCAGCCCAGAAAACCTGCCCAGCTAACCCAAAGAATCATGAGCAAAATTAAACGACAGCTGTGTGAAGCCATTCTGTTTCAGGCTGGGCTGTTACACAGCACAAACTAGCTGATACAAATTCCAAGAGAAGGCCCTCTGCCCTCCCAATGAACCGCCCCTCCTCACTGTAGTAGAAGTTGGCCTGAGTAGATTCCTGTTATCAGCAATCATGAGTTGACTAAGATGCTCCATGCTGAGCCAGGAAGACAAAATCAGACTGAGCTGCCCTCCCTCAGTCCCTTCCCCATCTGGAGTCTACTTCCTCTCTGCTATGCCCATTCTATTCTGCTTACACTAAAAACCACTCTGTTCCCTGTTCCTCAGAGAGAGAAGAGAGGCCAGGAAGGAGCTGACATATTCCTCATTCTTGATGACATTCTCATGCCCTGCTCACCACACCTACCCCTTCCTGGTTCCTCTTCTTGCTCAAATGTACCTAGAATAGCCTCTTTGTTGAATGAAAATTTCCCAAGCCCCTCCTTCCTGTTCTCCACAGACTCTCAAGGAGGTAAAAAGCCTGGAAAAAAAAATTCAACAGTGCATTTCATATTTAAAGGGAAAAAAATCTGAAAAAGAAAAATGAGATTTTTATCAGTTAAAAGTGGAGGAAAAAAGGAGACTAAGTCCTTTACCATTTTCTCATTCCAGATAAGGAAATGGAGGCTCAGAAGAGCCAACTTGTCCAAGGTCACACGACAGATGCAGGAGTCAAATCCAGGTGAGTCTGACCCTAGAGCTGTCTTTAACCATGCAATGGAAAGCTCTAAAGCAATGCTGTCTGACAGAACTTTCTGGAATGATGGAAATGTTCTACGTTGCATTGTCTGAATGTGGTGGGTACAACCAAGGGACAAATGTTTAATTCTGTTTAATTCTAATTCATTTAAACTTAGCCACATGGACAGTCCAGCTCTGCATTCCACCATGTTGATTCTCCGCTGCCACCAGAGAGGGAACCCTCACCGTCCTTACCCCTGCCGAAGTCCTCCTGCCCATCCAGGAAAGCGCAATTGAAAGATGTAAAAAAACAGCACAAGGAAAACGGGGTTACCACCAAACCTCTGAAAGCCTTCTATAAATACTCTAATGTCAGGGCACCTGGGTGGCTCAGTTGGTTAAGCGTCGGACCCTCAGTTTTGGCTCTGGTCATGATCTCACGGTTATGTGAGTTCAAGCCCCATATCGGGCTCTGCGTTGACAGTGTGGAGACTGCTTACAATTCTCTCTCTCTCTCTCTCTCTCTCCCTATCTCTCCCCCTCCCCTGCTCATGTTGTCTCTTTCTCAAAATAAGTAATTATATATATATATCATAAATACCCTAATGTCCTCTAAAATAAAATGGACAGCCTGTGCTACTTTACACTTACTCATTTAGCAAGAACAGACACTTAAGAATGGATTCCCGGGGCGCCTGGGTGGCTTAGTCGGTTAAGCATCCGACTTTCGCTTAGGTCATGATCTCGCAGTTCGTGGGCTCGAGCCCCGCGTCGGGCTCTGTGCTGACTGCCAGCTCAGAGCCTGGAGCCTGATTCGGAGTCTGTGTCTCCCTCTCTCTCTCTGACCCTCCCCTGCTCACACTGTCTCTCTCTCCTAGAAATAAAAAAAAAAAAAAAAAAAATATTTAAAAAAAAAAAAAATATTTAAAAAAAAAAAAAAAAAAAGAATGGATTCCCATTTGGGGCGCCTGGGTGGCTCAATCGGTTAAGCGTCTGACTTCGGCTCAGGTCATGATCTCATAGTTCATGAGTGTGAGCCCCGCGTAGGGTTCTGTGCTGACAGCTAGCTCAGAGCCTGGAGCCTGTTTCTGATTCTGTGTCTCCCTCACTCTCTCTCTCTCTCTTCCTCAAGAAATAAAGAATAAAAAAAAAAAAACAACATTTAAAAAACTTTAAGAATGGATTCCCCTTGACCATCCCTGGCTGGCTAGAACCTTTTCAAGATCTCCTTCACTAAGTAGGGAAAAAAACAGAAATTTGGTTTTCTTTGCCTCTGTGTAGCCAACATTTGTGCTAAGGGGGGAATCAATGTCATTTTCTGACTCCTTTGATTCAGAATTTGCAGACTTTATGAGATGGGTCTACCTTAGCCTGCTTCCCCCTCCTCCCAAGACCTCAAGGCCAACGTGCCACTGTGTCCTTCACTTCCTCATGGCCCTAACTCCTATTTACCATCCCACCAATGCCCATTGCTGTTATTGGTCATTCCCAACATGAGACGCTTATAAACCCCCGATGGCCAGAAGCCCCAGAGTCAAGTCAAGCAGTACACCAGGCTCTCCTTCGAAGGCATCTTTTCAAAACTGTGAAGAAAGTGTGTGAAGGCTTTCTCTAAACCGCATGGGCATGTCCAAAATAATTCTCTCATTTTTCTTTTTCTTCAGCAAAGTCATCCCCACTCGGCAAACCTTTCCTTTCTCAGATCCACCTGCCGTTTGCTCTCTGGCGTGAATCTGGAGGTCTTACCCACTCCGTCTTCTGTAGAACCATGCATCCTAAGATCAACTTCTTGATCGTTGTTGGGTTTTTTTCTCACCCTTGTAAAATTCCTTTGCAAATATCCCTCATACCTCGCTCACTCATAAAAATAATTTTCTTAGCAAAAGCTGCCTTCGTAAAGAACACGAAATTTCCTTACAAAGTTCAGCCTGTGCCTTGTTTGCTGTACGCTAAACACAGGGAGACCAAGGAGTACCCTTTTACTGCATGACAGAATTTTCAGAGTTTAAAAAAGAAAAAATCATCAAAGAGACATAGCCTTGCCCAAGGCAAGGAGCAGCCAAAGACTATACGTTCGTTTTGTGTGGTTTTCTGAATCTGTGTTTTCTTCGGTAATATGATAGGTTTTTTTTTTAATAACACCAAAAATAAAAAAGCAAAAAGACTTTTTTGACTTAATCTGTTAAACACAGAATCGCTCAATGGCCCAGCCATCCCACTCCTCGATGTTGCCCCCCAAGAGAACTGAAAATAAGTATTCAAGCAAAAGATTGTACACGAATGTTCATAGCCACGCTACTCACAATAGCCAAAAGACAGAAACAACTCCAATGTCCACATCTTGGTAAGTGCATAAACAAAAGTGGTGCATCCACACAACGGAACATTATTCAGCAAAGAGAGGGTCCTGACAGAGGCTACAATGCGTATGGACCACTGAATTGTGTCTAGTGAAAGAAACAAGACGTAAAAAGCCACATATCAACGATTCCGTCTATATTGAAACATCCAGAATAGGTCAACCCACAGAGATAGAAAGCAAACTCGTGGCTGTCGTGGCTGTCAGGGACGGGGGCGGGGCCAGCGGGGAACAGGGAATGACCCCTAACAGGCACGGCTCCTCTGCGCCATGACGTTGAGACATATATAGTGATGATGGTCACAGCATTGTGAATGTACCAAATGTCACTAATAAATCTTACGTCACTAGTAAATCTTCTGCGTACTTTACCACCATAAAAACACATTGGTTATTTGTATTTTTTTTAAAGGTTTATTTATTTTTGAGAGAGATCGCGCCCAAGCAGGGGAGGGGCAGAGACAGGGGGAAAAGGGATCCAAAGTGGGCTCTGGGCTGGGGCGCCTGGGTGGCTTAGTTGGTTAAGCGTCCGACTTTCGCTTAGGTCATGATCTCGCGGTTCGTGGGTTCGAGCCCCGCGTCGGGCTCTGTGCTGACTGCCAGCTCAGAGCCTGGAGCCTGTTTCAGAGTCTGTGATTCCTTCTCTCTCTGACCCTCCCCTGCTCACACTGTCTCTCTCTCTCTCTCCTAGAAATAAATAAAAATATTTAAAAAAAAAACAAAACAAAAACAAAAAAAAAGTGGGCTCTGGGCTGACAGCAAACAGCCGGAAGCAGGGCTCAAACTCACGAACCACAAGATCGGGACCTGAGCCGAAGTCAGACACTCAACCCACTGAGCCACCCAGATGCCCCCAAAACACATTGTTTTTTAAAGAGAAATCTTGACTGCTTCGGATCAAGCCTGTCTTGCTTTCCATATCTCCTGCCATTTTTTTTTTTCTTTCTTTTTTTTTTTTTTTTTTGCAAAGGCTAAAGCCTTTTGCCTCCACACCAAGGGATAGCCTGTGGCAGGAACCCCATTTGCCCACGGATGAGCATTGCAGGTAGTCCACAAGGAACACAGGTCCTATACGCTCTGTGCCACGGTGACTCGTCGTCGGCACCCAGAAATCCTGTCCTTACCAGATCTTCCAATGAGAACAGTTTCTCATAGGCCAGCACATGGAAACACTCTAGAAAAAGCCCATCAAGCAACCTCCCTCTCTCGACAGCAGCCGGCAAAGCCCAAGACCCTCGAGGAGAGAAAACAGGAAGCAAAGAACCTTGTATGATAAAAAGGTCAAAGGATCCTCTACCGGAAAACCTCCAGGTACTTGACGGTTTGGGGCTTTTATCTGCCAGATGCCCACCCCACCCCCATCCCCAGCGCCACTGGATCCACGCCTCAGTGTCCCAGGGCTTGGGGGTGCGTTGGGGATCTTGGGTCACTTTCCAAACCTAGGATTGGAGGGAATTAGCCGAATTTGCTGCTACTCATACGGCCCCTCCCAAGACAGACAATGGGGCCCCAACGGAAAGCAACATTTTTCCTATGTAACCTTATTTATCTGTAAGTCTGAGCTGGCACAGACTCCCTCCAAGCCAGAGAGAGAGCGAGAGAGGGGGAGGACGGAGAGGAAGAATGGGGAGCAGGAGAGGGGGGCACGACACGGAAATGCTTCGCTGGGAAAGGGATGTTCTATCAGGGACATCAGCGACAGGTGCCTGGACGGAACACACGGTAGAGAGTCCGGCTTCCCCCCCAAGGACTCTAGGGCCTTGGGGACCCCCCCCCAGGGCACTTCAAGTGCGCAGTCACAAAGAACAGATTTTAACTCTGACAAAGGATCTGGTAACGCTGGTGGGAAATAACTGGTCAATGAATTTCGTCAAGGAGGAGGGGACAAAAGAAAAACTTGTCCGACCAGTTACCAAGTTAATCAGACAAGCCACCTTTCCACAATTATGTATTTAACTCTCTAGCCCACCTTCCTCCAAAGGATTGGGCCGATTTACTTCTCTAGACGAGCAGGTAGTTAATCAGAATCCCTGAAGCTCCCTCCTCCAGGAAGCCAGGTCCTTGTTCAAACTTAAGTCGGAGTCTGCTCCTAATGATGTGAACTGTGCTGTCATCAGGAGGCTTGGTCATCTGGTCTACCTTCCTTCAGGGCATCCTCGAACCGACCAAAACACGTGCTGCTGACCCAGCTTACAACTTTAGAGAGACATCTTTTTTTTTTTTTTTTAATTTTTAAATTTTTTTTTTAATGTTTTAGTTATTTTTGAGAGAGAGATAGAGACAGCATGAGCAGGGGAGGGTCAGAGAGAGAGGGAGACACAGAATCCAAAACAGGCTCCAGGCTCTGAGCTGTCAGCACAGAGCCCGACGCGGGGCTCGAACCCACAAACCGTGAGATCATGACCTGAGCCGAAGTCGGACGCTTAACCGACTAAGCCCCCCAGGCGCCCCCAGAGAGAGATCTTTGGCTCTTCCCCCAACTCAGCAAGGGCTTTGGGGTCCCAGCAACATGCCTGGCGTGGCCCAGCTGTTCACTCATCACTCACTCTTGGTGAAACAGGCCACCCTGAAGACAGCCCCCGTGTACCCTTCATGACCGCTCCCTCGTGCCACAAGAAAACATCTGGCATCCAGAACACGTGCTGGTCCGAGCCTTCTTGCACAGCAAAAAAAAAAAGTGGCTTTTTTGCCACTGCCATTCCACCCATCTGGAACACCCTTCCTTCTTCCCCTTTCGAAGCGTCATTTACCAGCTGAAGCAAACCACTCCAATCTGGAAGCACCTCTCACCTTCCACAAATGCCAATGGCAACTTGTCATCAATGCTGGGGACAAATGGGAGCACCTACTCCTCCCTGCTACCCAATATCCAGTCTTCCCTCCCCCCCCCCCAAATCAAAAGTTCATCTCAAAAACTCCAAGCATCCCCGGTGGTAAGGAAATCATGATGACCGTGGAATTTTTTCAGTGTGGCGCTGCCCTCCCAGACTTTCTAAAAAGATTGTTGCCAATGGGGCGCCTGGGTGGCTTAGTCGGTTAAGCGTCCGACTTTCGCTTAGGTCATGATCTCGCGGTTCGTGTGTTCGAGCCCCACGTCGGGTTCTGTGCTGACTGCCAGCTCAGAGCCTGGAGCCTGTTTCAGAGTCTGCGTTTCCCTCTCTCTCTCTGACCCTCCCCTGCTCACGCTCTCTCTCTCTCTCTCTCTCTCTCTCTCTCTCTCTCCCTCTCTCCTAGAAATAAATAAAAATATTTAAAAAAAAAAATAAAAAGATTGTTGCCAAAACAAAAAGGAGTATGAATGAAAATGTCAAAGGGCCCAGGAAGCTACGCGATCTGCCATCCTTCGTTACTATCATGCCACACCCACGTGCACACTTAGGCCTCCACAGTGACACAGCCACAGAGGAATTTAATTTATCAATATTCGGCGGCGATGTTATCTAGGGAACATTGTGATTTCCAGGTGCTCTGGCTCCAGACATGTCCAGAACCACCAATCCGATGACTCACTTGGAGAGGAACGGGAGGGGGGTGCGGGGGGGCACCTACCTGCCTTGTGACATCCTCTGACCGCTGGGCGGCCTTGAATGCTTAATTCACTCCTGCCTTTTGACTCCGCAGCCAAACTGCAGCCAAACAGAAAGCTCCTGATGCGAGGTAAAGGTGACATCCCATACTTCACAGCCCCCTCCCCTCAGGGTCAGCAAGGGGGAGGGGGAACGGATCAGCCTGATGTTAGGATGCTCCCAATATCCAATGAAAGCAGCCCCTACCCCCAACGCTCCCCCTCATCTTTACAAGGCACAGAGCCAAAAAAAGAGGTTGGCACTTTTTTTTTTTTTCTGTAAAGAGCCGTACAGTCTCTTTGTAACTCCTCACTGCACTAAAGCGGCCACGGGCAGTATGGAAATGAATAAATGAGCCAGCATGGCCGGGTTCCAGTGAAACCTTATTTGGGGACACTGAAATGTTAATTTCATGTCATTTTCACCTCTTAAAAAAAATATTATCCTTTAGATTTCCACACACACCCCCAATTTTTTTAACATACAAAAAGCATTCTTAGCTCATGGGCTGGACAAAAATCCCTGACAGATTGGGTTTGGCTGCTGACCTCTGGGCAAGGGCACTGGACAAGCCTGGAGGTCAAACCGCTTCCCAACAAGGTCTCCTACTAGAGTGAGTTTCTTAATTACTACTCTAGCCTCTGAGTCCCCTTCTGTAAAATGGGAACGGCATCCTCTAGTAGGGTTGAGGATTCCGCGAGGCAGCGCGTGTCAAATGCTTAGCACTTAGTAAGTGCTCAATAAACATTAGCTGGGAATGAATGGCCAAAGACGCCATCTTAGCCCAGGGCACCTGGATCGCTCAGTCAGTTAAGCTTCTGACTCTTGACTTAGGCTCAGGTCATGGTCTCAGGATGGTGAGATCGAGCCCTGCATCCCCTGCTCTAGGCATGAAGCTTGTATAAGAGTCTCTTTGTCTCCTTCCTCTATGCCCACCCATATTGCATGTACATGTGAGAGAGAGAGAGAGAGAGAGAGAGAGAGCGATCTTAGCCTGATGGAGGAGGTGGCTAATGCAAGGTGGGATGAAAGAGCTATATGGAAAGGTAGCCAGAATGTTGGCAGGGACAAATTGTAGGCAGCGTCCCCCTCCCCTCCATCTCTTTCTTTTCAGTGCTTCACCAACTTTCCGCATTGAGCGCAGGAAAGCGCAACGGTTAGTGCCTCAAATTCTGAGCTAGAACACCCCAGTTTCCGGTTGGATTCCCATCTCTACTGCTCCCTAGCCATGTGATCCGGGGCAAGTGGCTTCACCTCGAAGGGGCCTCCATGGCCTCATCTGCGAGCAGGAGTTGGGGGGAGGGCTCTACACAGTGTCAGAAGCCACGTGCTGCGAACAGTGCCCGGCACAAAAGAACATTTGCCACCAAGGAGATTCTGGTTATCGAAACGTCAAAGGCAGGATTAACTATTTAATATTTGATCTCAGTAGAGCACCCCAGCGCTCAGAGAATCTGGAACAAAGAGGTAAGTCCAAACCCGGGGAGGAGAACCCTGTCTCCCACCACCCTCCTGCTCCTCCTCTCTGCCCCGGCCTCGCCCACCCCTCTGACTGGCAGCGAGCAGCTGGGGTGGCTTCCCAGGAAGAAAGAAATGCCAGTGGGTTTGGCTCGAGCAGCTGGTCAAGCAAGCTCTGTGGCTTCTGACCCCCCAGGAGCCCAGAGCTGGGGGTCTGCAGAGCAGCTGCAAGCACGAGGTGAGCAGAGCGGTCTCCCGCTGCGGCTGTCGGTCCATCACCCGCCCCCATCCGCAAGTCGTGCAGTGTGCTCCCCTCAGCCTGCCCCAAGCCCCAAACCAGAACTAGAGTCAAACCCTGGCAGGTATTTACCCAGCGGCGGGTCTGCCCAGAAGGGTAGTGGATTCATGGCACTCACAGGAAGCTTCCAGAACACTCAGAAATCCAGGTGCTGGGCTAACAGGCCCCGCGCCCTGCACCATCTCACATACCCCTAAACCACAGCTCCGACAAGCAAGTCCCACAATTGTCCCCATCTTTCAGATCGGGAGACAGACGCTTGATCTGGCCCATGATCCTGGGAAAGGGTCAGCGGGGCCGACCCTTGGGCCTCATACACACCAATTTGGGGAAGGGGAGATATTCTCCGAACCTGACAGCAAGTGTGGGGCTTGGACTGGTGCCTCCGCCCACAGAGATCTCCCTCCCGTGACTCTCCCTGCAGATGTGCCTTGTCACATTGCCAAGGTCAGTATTTGCCACCAGAAGGTCCTCTCCAAGCAGGCGGGGCTGGTCCCTCCCATGGCCCCTAGGACCCCCAATGCCTGGCACATGGTAGGCTCTCAATAAATGTAATCCACGACCCAGCCTGCGTAGACTCGATCTCCTCTCTGTCCATCTGAGGCCCCTTGAATTTGGCCTCTCCTTTAGCCCCAAATCCGTGAGCAGGGTGATGAAGAGTTAGCATCTCAAGCCACACACCTCAGTGATTTTTTTTTCCTTTTAATTACCTTAACCTTCCTTTAACCTTCCTTTGCTTTCTCTGCTTAAAGCATCGTTGTTTGGGGAACTGAGAGAAGAAGGGACATTGTACAGAATGCACACAAACCGGGGTCCAGAGAACAACCCACACCTGTGTCCCAAATGCTGACCAGAGCCCAGAAGCTTCCAGAACCTGACATGTAAGAAAAAGGCAATGGTTCTGGAGGCTCTAGGAAGTATTTGAGAGCGTCCTAGAGAGCTAAAAGAGCTGATGGGTCGTATTCATAGGCCTGTCACCTTAGACAGAGGAGCATCCCCTAAAGGTTCATTTTGATCTGCTTTGTGTTCAAGTCTCACACGACATCAAGTAAGCCTTCAGAAGCCATGGCAACAAGGTGACATAAGGACCCAAAAAGCCAGAGAGGCACCTCATCCTTCACAGCAGCCTTATTTGCTGCAGAAGGAACCCAAGGGTCCATCCATGGATGAATGGGTGTGCAAATGCAGTCGGTCCACACAATGGAATACCCATCTGCCAGCCCTAAAAAGGAAGCGAGTTCTGCCCCCCACCACAATATGGTGAACCTTGAAGACGTTATGCTCCGTGGAATAAGCCAATGACAAAGTCTAAATACTGTCTGATTCCATTTCTATGAGGTCCCTAGAAAAGTCCCAACCCTAAAGACAGAGAGTAGATGGTGGGCACTGGGGGGGGCGGGGAGTTGGTGTTTCATGGGGACAGAGTTTCAGTCTGGGGAGATGAGAAAGTTCTAGAGATGAATGGTGGGGGGTGTCGTTGCATAACAGGGGGAGTGTGCTTGATGCCACTGAACTGGATACTTAAAAGTACTTAAGACGACGGGGTGCCTGGCTGGCTGAGATGGTGGAGCACGCAACTCTTGATCTCGGGGTTGTGAGTTCGAGCCCCACATCCGGAATAGAGCTTACTTTTCAAATAAATAAATAAGTAAACCAAATCTTTAAAAAGAAATTTAAGATGGTAAATTTTATATTATGTATATTTTACCACAATAAAAGAAACTGAGGAGGAGAGAAAAAGCCAGAGTGGAGTTGTACTCAGCAGACAGGGGTGCTAGAAGAATCAATGAAGAATCCTTTCGGGGCACCTGGGTGGCTCAGTCAGTTAAAGCTCTTGATTGTGGCTCAGGTCATGATCTCATGGTTCTTGGGATGAGCCCGGCATCAGGCTCCGTGCTGACAGCACAGAGCCTGCTTGGGCTCCTCTCTCTCCCTCTCCTTCTGCCCCTTTCCCTGCTCAGGCTCTCTCTCAAAATAAATAAGCATTTAAACAGTAAGTAAATAGAGGCATCTGGGTGGCTCAGCCGGTTAAGCATCCGACTTCAGCTCAGGTCATGATCTCGAGGCTGGTGGGTTCAAGCCCCGCATCAGGCTCTGCGCTGACAGCTCAGAGCCTGGAGCCTGCCTCAGATTCTGTCTCTGTCTCTTCTCTGCCCCTCCCCCACTTGTGCTCTGTCTCTGTCTCTCTCTGTCTTTCTCTCTCTCTCTCAAATATAAATAAACATTAAAAAATAAATAAATAAGCAATAAGTAAATAAACAAACAAAGAACAATCACAATCATTTCAACATCTGTTACCGGGACAGGACAATGCCCAGCCTGAGGGACCTGAGCACAGATTACACACGGCAGCAGCGAACATCAATGCCAGATGCCCGGAACCAGGTAGCGTCAGTCACAGCGGCAGGTGCACAGCCACACCCTCCCCCACGACAAACCCCCAGTGTTAGAAAAACAAGCCTGTTCTCAAAAAGCAAAAGATTAGGAGGGAGAAAAAAAAAAACCCTGCTTATATCAGAGACATTTTTGCAGATATCATCCTGGATATTTTGACTAAAATGTGTACAGAAATAAATCCACAAAGGAATATCCTAAATAATATCTCAAGACCTGAGATCCCAGAGCACTTCAAACAAGCACCTAAATTTGGAGACCTCAGCATCGGAATAACAAAAGCATGTTCCATTTCTCTGTTGTCCCACCTACAAAGGGCTCTAAACAGAGGGGATAATCTCCCCCCCCCTAAAAAAAAACCCCACATGCCTTTTTTGTATCTCAGACTTGGCACAACCCCAGCTGTCTTATGAGCTGTGTGACCTTAGGTAACTTAAGTAACCACTCTGTTCTCCAAACTGAGGATTACAGTGCTCCCCTTGTAGCTGCTCTCCGGACACAGATCTTAAACATCCGCTTCTCCCCCCACCTTCGTGAATACCAGCTGCCCCCCAGTCCATCTAGACTGTTGCTCCCCCAGCTATTTCACCCCCCACCTGCCCCCTCCCCTCCCCCACCTTACGGGCTTTCCTGTTCTACAAAACCCCAAACCCACGGGTAGTCGTTCTGCTTGTGCTGAGACTGACTTTGCCCCAACTTTGTCAGTTAGCTTCGTTCTCTCTGTCCCCGACCGACCAACGTCCCCAAGATTGCTCCACAATATAACAATCATCACACCCTCCCCGATCCTCAAACAACAAGGCTCTCTTTCCCTTCACTGCCCAACCTCTCAGAAGAGGTGTGGCCTCCGCTCTCACCTTCTGTTACCCCACCACCCAACGCCTGTGCCTCGGAAGGGCTCCGCCCCACAGCTCCCATGGATTCTATGCAGGACTCACCCGAGAAGCCTTTGGGCTCATGCAAGAAGACCCTCCTTTCTCCCGTGCCCTATCTTTTGTGATACGACCATTAAGCCACCCACTCACTTTCTCTGACCTCGATCTCACGTTCGCTAATTCTTCCCAGGGAATTCCAAAGTACGAAAGAGTCAAAACTATAAAAATCAAAGTAATAGGTGTGTGTTTGGAACTTGCCTTCCTGGTTATCAAAACATTATAAAACCACAATGATCAGAACAGTACCACAGCCCAATGCAAGGAACCGATCTACCAATACCCAGAAACAGACCCCCAAATCAATGACAAAGGAGCAAATTTCAGCAATAAAGGGCACTGAGACCCCAACAAGTTCTTTGGGGGGAAAGGGGCATCCCTTTGACTCACGCACACAAGTAGATCCCAAGTGTCCAGGATGGATTTTTTAAATAATAATTAAAATTAAAATAGGAAATTTGGCGGGGAAAAAAAACACATTCACTTTACGGACGGAAAAAGACTTTCTAAACATAGAGTAACAGGAGAGGCGCGCAAAAACCCAACTCTGAACCCCACAAACATTTAAGCTTCTCTGGCACCCGACATTCCAGAGCGTTTTCACGACTGACCAAAAGCGTCTGAAGATGCAACTGGCAAAGAAAAGGGTTAACAGCCTTCGTGTACGAAAACCACACAGAGACTAGTATTTCAAAACCCACTGAAGCACTCAAAGATAAACGGACAACGGATATGAACATGAAGAGAAAACCCCAATGATAAATAAACATGTTTTAAAAGGTTCAACCCCGATAGCAATCAAAGAAATGCAAATAGTAACGATGACACGACATTGGCTCCTCCCTCCAGTAAATTATGAAAGATTTTTCGAACAACACCCAAAGCTGGCCAAGGTGCTCCCTCTCAGCCAATGCTACGAGGAGCGCCCATCAGTACAACATTTCCGGAAAGCCATTTGGCAATCAGTATCAAGAACCTTTGGCCCAGAAATTTCACTTCTGGAAAAGCAAAGCCTAGAGAAACAAAACGCTCAATAAAGCTTTGACCCGAAAACGTTCATCCTTCTCTTCAGAATAACCGGAAACCATCTAAATGCCCAAAGACAGGGAAAAGTAAGTAAAATAGAATCACGAGGAGGAAGTACCTCCATTAAATGTGGGATAAGGGTTGTTGTTTTGCTTCCTTCCTTTGCCCATTTCTTCTGCCAAATGTCTGCAACGAGCGAACTTACTTCTTTCCTCACTCAAGAAATAAACGTTTTTTTCCTACAACGAAGTCCATACTCGCCCACCTCTCCCCCGTCTCCAACAAGAGGAACATTAGACGGTCTAGCACAGGAAGCGGCCAACACTGGCCCACAGCTTGGCTTCTAAATAAAGTTTTATTGAAACACAGCCACGCCCACTCCTTTCTGCGCTGCCTGTGGCTGCCTTCCCGCTACAATGGCAGCGCCCAGAAGCCGTAACTGGAGGCCACGCAGCCTGCAAAGCCGAAAGTGTTTAATATCAGAGCCTCTGCAGGAAAAAAACGTGCCACCCCTTTGTCTAGCAAACGCGTCCAGCTGCTAACAAACAGGGCGCGAGAAACGGCTGAGAGCCCCGCGTACCCCGGCATACCTTTCTGGCAATGGCTGTGAGTCCAACACCGCTCGACGAACTGGCCGTTGATGACAGTAGCAGGGCAGTTGGTTTTCCCCTTGGCAGTGCCCGGACAAATGTCCCCACACTCCTCGTTGTCGTCTTTGTTCAACACAATGTAGTTATCCTCCACGGAGTCCAGGATGCGCGACCAGTCGATAGTGGCCAGGTAGCACAGCTCGTTGTTCTTCTCGATGCGGACGGAGCCCCGGGTAATGTTCATCAAGCTGTAGAGGCCAAGCTCCTTCAGATGGACCATCTCGAAGATGACCAGCGCGTAGTTGAAGAAGAGGCGCGAGCCCCGGATGACCGTGAGGTTGGGGAAAAGATCCTTCAGGCTCTCCAGCCCGTAGACCCGGAAGAGCAGCAAGTAATCGGTGATCATGATGAGTTTGGGGAAACTGAGGTCTCGGAAGTCCTCGGGCCTCGTTTTGAACATCAGCAAGATCTGCAAATGTCCTTCGATGACCGAGCAGTTGGCCAGCTCGTGCAGCCTCGTGAGGTTGTTTCGGATATCCATGCCGGGACACACTGGAAGCGGAAAGCAAGCAGAAGACAGGTGAGCAAACACGCCACGGGTGGGTTATAAGCATCGGCGGCAGACGGGGCGCCTGGGGGGCTCAGTCAGTTAAGCGTCCGACTTCGGCTCAGGTCACCATCTCGCAGTTCGTGAGTGTGAGCCCCGCGTCCGGCTCTGTGCTGCCAGCTCAGAGCCTGGAGCTTCTGATTCTGGGTCTCCCTCTCTGTCTGCCCCTCCCCTGCTCATGCTCTGTCTCTCAAAAAGAAATAAACATTTAAAAGAAGAAGAAGAATCAGCAGCACCTAGAGTCGTGGGACTCACTCAGAAGGGCCCTGACCTTGGCTCACTGCTCTCCCACCCATGTTTAAATCCCTGATCATTTTTTTTTTAATATTTTTTATTTATTTCTAGGAGAGAGAGAGAGACAGCGTGAGCAGGGGAGGGGCAGAGAGAGAGGGAGATACAGACTCTGAAACAGGCTCCAGGCTCTGAGCTGGCAGTCAGCACAGAGCCCGACGCGGGGCTCGAACCCACGAACCGCAAGATCATGCCCTAAGCGAAAGTCGGACGCTTAACCGACTAAGCCACCCAGGCGCCCCTAAATCCCTGATCATTTTTGAGCAAGGGGCCCCATGTCTTCATTCTGCACTGGGCGCCCCCCACCACCAATTCCATAGCAAGCCCCTGATTCATGGCTTTCTCCATAGCGTCCATGCCTAAGTGATCACTTCCAAAGGCAAAGAAAAGGATGCCTTTGGCAGGACCTGTTAGGAGCCTTAAAAACCATCACATGGAATGAGATGTGGTGGAGACGCTGGGATTATATGGGATTGAGTAATACGGCAGGTGCAGAAGGGAAAGGGGAGCCGGCCCCGGTGACTCAACACTGGCAACCTCCAGGGGATGGACTGGCGAGGATCAAGGAGCCCTCCTCAAAACGGGGCAAGAAACGCTGAATTTGTTTTGGCAATTCTCCTACTTGAGGACTCCTTCCCGACCTGCCTTCTTCCCGGTCGGCCACCCACAAACAGCCTCGTCACCTGCTGCCTGGGTGTGGCGAGGGCTCCATCTGCTCTCCTGCTGCGCAAACAGCCTGCATGCCCATCTCCTGAAGGTGGTCCTCGCCAGCCTCCAGCACCGTCCCTGGCTCCCCTTGACCCTCGCTTCTCCCCCCCAGCCCACAGGGCTCCCCCCATCACCGCCCACCACTCACACGACCGCAAGGCTGTGCCCCTCACTCCGTAACACGACCTAGGAGAAGCAGTGAGTGGAGTAATCCAAGCACTCAAGCAGTGCCCAGCACATAGTAGATGCTCGATTAATGCCAGCTATTCTGGGGCTGCTGATTTCTGTCACAAACGTATCACCATCATTTCTAGGCTTTGTGCCTTCCGTCCCCGGACCAGATGCGGATGACCATTTTCTGGCAACACTCAGACAGTGAGTATGTTTGGCTTTGTGGTCAGACGGTTCCCCTCTGCCGCTGTAGCTCAGATGTGAATGAGTGGACGTGGCTGTGTTCCAATAAAACTTTATTTACAAGAACAGGTGGTAGCCCAGAGTTCTGTCCTGGGGCTGTAGTTTGGTGACCCTTGCCCTAGTCCACAGCTGTCCAACGGAACTTTCTGCACTGATACAAACGTTCTAAATCTGTGCTGTCCACCGCGGAAGGCACTGGCCACCTGTGGTTTCACATGTGGCTCAAAAGACTGAGGAACAGAATATTTAATTTGACTCCAGTTCATTTAAATGGAAATAGACACATGGGACTAGCGGCTACTGTCCTGGACAGGGCGGCCCCAGACTGTGGGCTTTCAAACCCCTATTCTATCTTAGCTCCCTGATTCGAAATCCAGCCCATCATCCTTCAAGATCCAGCTCAAAGGCCACCTCCTCCAGGCACCCTTCTCTGATTTCCTTTCCTCCATATACCTCTTTGAAGCTTCCTCATCTCCTCGTGCCCCTTATACTCGAGTTAACAGTCATCAGAATCAAACCCCTTAGGGAGCTTCTCCTTGCCAACACACACACACACACACACACACACACACACACACACACACACTCCACATCCCTCACCCCCGGGACTATGAGGCTCAGTACACAATCTCTGCTTACTGTATTCCAAGACACTAAACTTTCCCCCAATATCTTTGAGGCAAAACAGATGATTCTAAAGAATACTAGAAAATTCTCTTAAAATCCACCCTGAAAACAAATTGCAAAAGAAGCACAAATTGGGGGAGGGGCGGTATACAGCAAAGCAAGCAGTTGAGGAAATAAAGCTGCAGTGGCCCTCAGTCACGTTCTGGGCAGATGAGGCTGAGTCAGGGGACGTCACAGGCCCGCACGGACCCCCTCACGAGGAAAGTTGGGAGGCCGCTGGGGAGGACAAGGGTACTGATTCTAGCCCCGCACACTCGTGCCTCCGAAGCTGCCCCCACCTGACCAGTGGCAGGCGGGCAGGCGGGCAGGCAGGCGGGCAGGCAGGCGGGCAGGCGGGCCAGACCTGGCAAATAAAATGCAGGATGCCCGGTCGCCTGCGTGGCTCAGTCAGATAAGCGTCCGACTTTGGCTCAGGTCATGATCTTGCAGTTCATGAGTTCAAGCCCCACGTCAGGCTCTGTGCTGACAGCTCGGAGCCTGGAGCCTGCTTCGGATTCTGTGTCTCCCTCTCTTTATTCTCCTCCCCTGCTTGCACTCTGTCTCTCTCTCTTTCTCTCTCTCTTTCAAAATTAAATAAACACTAAAAAAAAAATTTTTTTTAATGTAAGATGCCCAGTTAAATCCAAATGTCAGATAAGCAATAAGTATTCAAATTTAGCCACGTGCCCTGTCTTATATCTGGCAATATATGGCTTAGATTTGCCCACAGCTCTGGGCTTCTCAAGCCTGAGCCGCCTTCTCTATCTCACACGTGCACAGCAAAATCGGTGCAGGTGCAAAAAAGAACCTGCTCGCCATCGTCCCCAAGCTGTGACAGGACCAAAACCAGACGTGAACATTCATTCGACTGTCAAACACCAGCGAAATGCAAATCCAAGCCACAGTGAGATACTGCTTCGCTCCCACTAGGAGGGTTAAAATCAAAGCTGGGCAATTACAAGTGTTGGCAAGGAAGCAGAGGTATTGGAACCCTCGTACGTCACCGGTGGGAACATAAAATGATGCAACTACTGTGGAAAACGGTCTGGCAATTCTTCAAACCATTAAGCAATGAGTTGCCACATGGCCCAGCAATTCTACTCCTAAGTAGAAAACCAAGAGAAATGAAAACACAACCACAGGCATACCTCGGAGATACAGCAAGTTCGGTTCCAGACCATCACAATAAAGCAAGGAGCTCAATAAAATGCATCGAGTGAGGGCACCTGGGTGGCTCAGCTGGTTAAGCATCCAGCTTTTGATTTGGGCTCAGATCATGATCTCGCGGTTCATGGGATGGAGCCCTGCATCGGGCTCACCTCCATAGCCTGAAAACGCGATGCCAGGTGAGAGAAGCCAGGCACCCAGACAACATGTGGTACGACTCCATTTACGTGGAACATCCAGAAAGGGCAAATTTATAGATAGAGACGGAAAGCAGATTTGTGGTTCCAAGGGGCTGGGGAAGAGGGAATGAGGGGTGACAGCTACTCAGGCTGCAGCTTCTCTGGGTTGATGAAAAATGTTCTAAAATTGATTGTAGTGGGGCACCTGGGGGGCTCGGTCTGTTAAGCGTCCAACTTCATCTCAGGTCATGATCTCGCAGTTTGTGGGTTCGAGCCCCGCGTTGGCCTCTGTGCTGACAGCTAGCTCAGAGCTCGGAACCTGCTTCTGATTCTCTGTCTCCCTCTCTCCCTGCCCCTCCCCTGCTCACGCTCAGTCTCTTTCTCTCTCAAAATAAATAAACATTAAAAAAAATTTTTTTTTAATTTGATGACCATAGGGGGCGCCTGGATGGCTCAGTCAGTTAAGCATCAGACTCTTGATTTCGGCTCAGGTCATCATCTCATGGTGCGTGACATCGAGCCCTGCACTGGGCTCTGCACTCAGCACAGAGCCTGCTTGGGACTCTGTCTCCCTCTTCCCTCTCTCTGTCTGCCCCTCCCCCGTCCGTGCGCCCTCCGCACGCTCTCTCTCAAAATAAATATTTAAAAAAATAAAAAATTAGACGACTCTAATAGCAGGGAACAATAAAGAATTGCTTTTAAAACTCTCCAGCAAATCTAACTCAATTCATTAAGGCTGTGTGTGTCCCTATTAGTCTCAACAATAGAGCAATTTACTGTTGGGACACAAAATATCCCGAGGATGTTATAAATGGTGCCAGAAATAAATGCAGGGCCCTCTGCTGGCTCTCAATGCCTCGGGGTGGGAACCGAAAACTGCTTCAAGTTCTCAGTAAGTGGTACCTGACTAGTCCCCAGTCGTACACTGGTAGAGCACAATGAGGAGCAGAGGAAGTGGGGGGTCCAGCGACAGCTAATACAAATAATCCTGTTATCCACGGTTTCAGCTCCCCGCGGCCAACAGCGGTCAGAAAGTATTAAACGGAAAATTCCTGAAATAAACAATTCATAAGTTTTGGATTGCCCACCGTTCTGAGTAGCGTGATGAGTAGCGTGATGAAATCTCACGCCATCCTGCCTCGCCCGGTGGGTGAATCATCCCTTCATCCAAGTGTGCGCTACGCATCCGTTAGTGACATAACATAGGTATGTGTGTACAGAAAACAAACACAGCATGTATAGGACTCAGTGCTACTGTGGTTTGATGCATCCCCTGGGGATCTTGGAACATACATACCCCCTGCGGACAGGGGTGGGGGGGAGAGGGTAAGAACCACTTTTGTTCTTTCAAAAATATGCCTGGGGCGCCTGGGTGGCTTAGTCGGTTAAGCGTCCGACTTTCGCTTAGGGCATGATCTCGCGGTTCGTGCGTGGGTTCGAGCCCCGCGTCGGGCTCTGTGCTGACAGCCAGCTCAGAGCCTGGAGCCTGTTTCAGAGTCTGTCACTCCCTCTCTCTCTGACCCTCCCCTGCTCACACTGTCTCTGTCTCTGTCTCTCTCTCTCTCCCCTAGAAATAAATGAAACATTAAAAAAAATTTTTTAAAAATATGCCTAAGGAAGAGGCAGGTGCATGTGACTTAAATCAGGAAACAGTGAACAGTTTTCACGCAGTGACAGCCTAGAGAAAGCCTGTTCAAGATTTCCTCTGGGGGCGCCTGGGTGTCTCGGTCAGTTAAGCGTCTGACTTCGGCTCAGGTCATGATCTCGCGGTTCGTGGGTTCGAGCCCCGCGTCGGGCTCTGTGATGACGGCTCAGAGCCTGAAGCCTGCTTCGGATTCTGTGTCTCCCTCTCTCTCTCTGACCCTCGTCTGCTCACACTGTCTCTGTCTCTCTCAAAAGTAAATAAAAACTTTTTTAAAAAATATCATTTCCTTTGTTCTCTCCTTGAGCACATTCTACAGGCACCTGCTCTGTGCCCAACACCATTCCAGGTATGGAAGTGCCACTGGGAACAGAACGGATCCAAATTCCTCTATCTCCAGCCTAGCAAGTCACTAGCAACCACCTGAGTCAACCTAAACTATAACGCGAGAGGATGCCCTCCAGCATTTTAAATTTTCTCTAAAAAGGTTTTTTTTTAAAAAAAGGAAGACAACATGTCATATATTTTAATTAATGCAATGTACCCAAAAATTTCACTTCAATGTGTAAGCTATACTAAAAAAATTATTTTGGGGGGAACGCAAACTGGTGCAGCCGCTCTGGAAAACAGTATGGAGGTTCCTCAAATAATCAAAAATAGAGCTACTCTATGACCCAGCAACTGCACTGCGAGGTATTTATCCAAGGGACACAGGTGTGCTGTTTCGAAAGGGTACATGCACCCCAACGTTTACAGCAGCGCTATCAACAACAGCCCAAGCGTGGGAAGAGCCCATGTCCATCGCCAGATGAATGGATAGAGAAGATGTGGTGTATATACAATGGAGTATTAGTCAGCAATCAAAAAGAATGAAATCTCGCCATTTGCAACTAAGTGGATGGAACAGAGGGTAATATGCTAAGCAAAAGTAGTCAGAGAAAGACAAATATCATATGACTTCACTCATATGAGGACTTTAAGATACAAAACAGATGAACACAAGGAATGGGAAGCAAAAATAACATAAAAACAGAAAGGGGCACAAAACATAAGAGGCTCTTAAATATAGAAAACAAACAGAGGGTTTCTGGAGAGGGTGGGGGGAGGGGCTAAATGGGGAAGGGGCATCAAGGAATCTACTCCTGAAATCACTGTTGCACCATGTACTAACGAACTTGGATATAAATAGATAGATAGATAGATAGATAGATAAATAAAATATATTTACACTGAAGTCAAAAAAATTTTTTTAAGATTTATTTATTTAAGTAATCTTTACACCCAATGTGGGGCTTGAACTCACAACCCTGAGATCAAGAGTCACATGCTCTTCCAACCGAGCCAACTGGACACCCCATAATACTAAAAAAATTATTGAGATACTCCACAAGATTCTTTTTCTCACAGTAAGCTTCCAAAATGCCATGCAGCAATGTCTCCACTCAGATGTTAAATTTTCAGCAGAAACACTCCACCTTTATGTATAGATTTCATGAAGTGTATCATTCAACACATAGGTTCATTTCCCCAACTTGTTCCAAACGCACTAAAGAGCTTTCCAACGACAGAATCGAGCACTGATTTTTTCTATATTTAAATGGATGGAAGTCAGATAAAAGTAAAGATTCAGCCACACCGGCGGCCACAGCTTCATGAGCCCCATGCGGACAATGGCCACCACAATAAACAGCACACACACGGAACATTCCCCTCACAGCAACATGTTCTTGTGGGCAGTGCTGATCTAGAATTTCATGCCTGGCCAGAGGAATCTGAGGGTCTTCCAGGAGAGAAGACTTAACACAAGAGCGCTCTTAGAAAGGGTCCCTTCTGGGGCACCTGGGTGGCTCAGTTGGTTAAGCATCTGACTCTTGATTTCGGCTCGGGTCATGATCTCAGGGTCACGATCTCATGGTTTGTGAGACAGAGTCCAGCTGGGGCTCTGCACCGACAATGGGGAACCTGCTTGGGATTCTGCCTCCCTCTCTCTCTGCCCCCCCCGCCGCTTGCTCTCTGTCACTCTCGAAAGAAAGAAAGAAAGAAAGAAAGAAAGAAAGAAAGAGAGAGAGAGAGAGAAAGACAGAAAGAGAGAAAGAGACAGAAACAGAGAAAGAAAGAAAGACAGAAAGACAGAAAGAAAAGAGAAAGAAAGAAAGGGAGGAGGGAGGGAAGGAGGGGGAGGGAGGGAGGGAGTCCCTTCTCCCTGGTTTTCTCTCACCCATCAAAGCAGGCAAGGAGAAAGTGTGGAGGGGCAGGGAAGGAGGTGTCTAGAAGGTTCCGGCCATGCTGAGCTTGAACACATTCTGCGTTCCCTCATGAATGTACTTGATCCTGAGTCTCCACATTCTTCAAATGCTCCCTGGTGACCTTTTCTGGGGCCGCACGTTCCTCTCTGCACCCTTACCAGTCTTAACACCCTGCAGTTCAGGAGTCCCGTGTCGCCGAGGCCCGGATTTGGGTCCCTGGCCACACTAGAAACCCAGCACGTGTGGCTTCCCGCCGTGGAACCGAGCCGCCCTGTCCACCTCTGGGTCCCCAGAGGTCCCCGTGAACAAGGGCGGCAGCGTGATCAAAGCCCTGAGTCCGTGTTCATTCCCCACCCCGAGCTCACAGAACTAATTCCTAGGTTTGTCAGCTGCAGAAACTAGAACTCGGGCACACCGCGGTGTCTGGCATCTGGAAGATTCTCTGCCTGCCGGAAAGGCCAGCTCCTTAAACAACACTGGCTCATTCCTCACAGTCCTCGAGTCCACACTCAAGGTGTCAGCCGCGTCGGCGTCTCCTGAGGCCTCTCTCTGTCGCGCAGGTGCCTGCCTTCTCCTTCTGTCCTCACGGCCGTCCCTCTGTGGGCGCAGGTCTGTGTCCCGCCCTCCTCTTTTTTTAAGGACACCAGGCACACTGGATTAGGGCTCACTGTAATGCCCTCTTTTTTTTTTTAAGAATACATTCTTTTTTTTAAATGAACTTTTTATTTTAAGTTTATTTATTTTGAGAGAGAGAGAGCATGCGTGAGGGAGAGAGTGGGGGAGGGGCAGAGAGAGAGAGAGAGAGAGAGAGAGAGAGAGAGAATAGCCAGCAGGCTCTGTGCTGTCAGGCAAAGTCCAACTTGGGGCTCGAACTCTCGAACCAGGAGATCATGAGCTGAGCCAAGATAGAGTCGGATGTTTAACCCACTGAGCCACCCAGGCATCCCAATGCCCCCATTCTGATTACCTCTTTAAAGACCCCAAATAGTCACCCTCTGGGAGTTAAGGGTTCAACACACGACTCTGGGGAAGAGGGACATAATTGAGCCCGTCACACACAGGCCCCTAGGCCACCTGCACCTGCGCCCTCAGCTGTCACACAGGGTTTCTCAATGTGTGGCCTCTGGATGGTGAGCATCAGAATCACTGAAGGAGGGAAATGCAGATTCCTAGCCCAGCTCTAGACCAAGTAAGCCAATGTCCGGGAGCCAGGCCCGAGAAATCTGCATTTTTAAACAAGGTCCGCAAGGGACGTGGTGGGTCCTCAAGTCAGACAGACAGACAATCTACCCATCCTGACCCTCCCTCTCCAGCAGGACTCCCCGCACGAGACCCCATTCTTCTCCCCACTGAGCACTTCACCTCAGAACCAACGCCATCGGATGCCTTCTTCGGGGCCGTTGACTGTGGCTGGAGAGGATCCCATGAGCACAGTGGACCTCCCCCAGCAATTTCAAAGAAAGCCAGACCCACGCCCATCTTATCGGCCTGTGTCCCTGCTGTGTTTCAGAGCCAATTCTTTTTCTTTTCTTTTTTTCTTTTTTTAACGTTTATTCATTTCTTAGAGAAAGAGAGAGCACAAGCAGGGGAGGGGCAGACAGAGAGAGAGAGACAGAGAGACAGAGAGACAGAGAATCGCAGGCTCCAGGCTCTGAGCCATCAGCACAGAGCCCGATGCAGGGGCTCGAACTCACAAACCGTGAGATCGTGACCTGAGCCGAAGTCGGAAACTTAACCGACTGAGCCACCAGGCGCCCCCAGAGCAAATTCTGATCCAGATTCTCATTTTAGTCAGTGAGGGCTGCCCTACAAAAAGACCATAGACTGGGCAGCTTAAACAACAGAAATTTACTTCTCACAGTTCTGAAGGCTGAGAGTCCAAGATCAAGGTAGCCAGCGTGGCCAGTCCGCAGGGAGAGCTCTCTTCCTCGCTGGCAGGCTCTCTCGCTGTGTCCCATCGTCTTCCCTCGCTGCATCCATGCCGAAGGAAAGAGATCTCTCTCCTCCAGTCCTTAGAAGGGCACCAATCCCATCAAGTTAGGGCTCTACTCTGACCTCATTTAACCTAAATTACCTCCTAAAGGCTTGATCTTCAAATACAGTCACGTTGGGGAGTGTGGGCTTCAACACAGGAATTTGCAGAGGTGGGGGCTACAGACTTTGCTTCCTGCTCTGGACAGACGCATACCAAGCCCTTCTCCCACCTACGCTTGGAGCGTGACTTCATTTACCCATATAGTCAATGCTTCACTAGACCGCGTCTCCAGCGGGCAGACCAACGTCGGTGGGCACCCGGCCGGTCACTCCCCGGCTGCACTGAAAGGGAAGGGGGAGGGGTGGATGACGGCGCTGGGCAGGGAAGAGGAAGGAGACCTCTGACCCGGTCCCGTGAGGAAGAAGCAGGTGACCACGGGCAAAGGAGGGGAAGGAGTGCGCGTGGGGCGCAGGAAGCACAAGCACATGCAAGAACACTGAGGCATGAAGGACAGGGAACCCCAAGGGGAGGGCGGCGAGCTGGCAGCTGCCGAAGGACCCACGTAGGAAGTAGAGGAATCCCGGCGGCAGCAAAACAGAGGAAGTACTGAACGGGGCACTCTGGCCTCGAAGAAATGGGGTCTATCATGGGAGGGGGTGTGAGGACAGAGGCGAGGTCACAGAGACACTAGGGAATTGGCGTCCCTTGGTGCCCAGGGAGGTGGAGGAGGGGAGGGAGGAGCGGGAGGCAGTGGCTAATGAACGTGGGGAGACTGAGACAGGACCGGTGTGGGATGGAGAGGACAGCAGGCACAGGGTGGGCCCGTTGAGTCTGTGAGGACTTCGGGGCATGCCCAGATATGGGTCTGGAGCTTGGGGACAGGAGCAGATGCTGGTGACATTTGGTGACATAACCAGGAGGAGATGGAGCAGCCAAGAGGAGAAAAGTCGGGGGTGGGGGGCAGAGAGCACAATATTTAAGGACACGGGACGAGAGGTGTCACGCCTACCCTGACACCACCTTCTGTAAGCCTGAAAGTTCCAGAACATCTAGGCATCAGCTTTGTGGTCAGAGCTTCTCAGTCCCAACAAGGGCATCGCACATCAAATCACAGGGTCACAGGAAGCTTCTGCGCCCCTTGGGAGCTCCAACTCCCAGATGGGAAGGGTAGTGCCAGAGAAGACACAGGAAAGAAACCAAGAGAAGTCTTGCAGACCAAAAGACACTTTGTAAATAAAAAAAAACTTAAAAAATAAAAAGCAGGCGGCTTTAATACAACGTAACCGCATATAATTAGGGAGGAACATCTCAGGACTCATCCCCTTTCTTTTTTTTTTTAATTTTTTTTTTTTTATTTATTTCTGAGAGAGAGAGAGAGACAGCATGAGCAGAGGAGGGTCAGAGAGAGAGGGAGAGACAGAATCTGAAACAGGCTCCAGGCTCTGAGCTGGCAGTCAGCACAGAGGCCGACGCGGGGCTCGAACCCACGAACCGTGAGATCATGACCTGAGCCGAAGTCGGAGGCAGTCGGAGGCTTAACCGACTGAGCCACCCAGGCGCCCCAGGACTCATCTCCTTTCTGATCTTCTGCAAGGAAACAGAAGCCTTTGGCAACAGGTTGGCAACAAGAAATCACAGAAAGCCTGCAGGAAACGGGCAGCCCCACTCCGTTCACCCCTCCATGTGCAAACACTCCCTTTGTCCACGCTGGTGGCACACACAGTGTTTGGAAAGTACCTGCGTTTTCCACATTCCCACAAAGGCACAGGAGAGAAGCAAGAATCTTCCCGCCCCCAGGCTGCTCTTCTTGAACACAGGCCGATGCGACCCCCTGCCCTTGTGGGATTGGAAGAAAGACCCAGATTTGAAATTAAATTTTAAGCCTCCAGAGCCTGGCTCGAGCCTCAATTGGGATTCCTATTCGCTCTGCATGTGGCGACAGGGAGCGGCAAACCTCACTGGGCTAGAAGCAGAATCCCAAAAGCACCCCCTGGGTACCAGGCATCACAGAAAAGGAGAGACAACCCCCCTCCTCCTCCTTGAAACAAGGGCCGGGGGCTGGCACCATCCACAAACTTTCCAAGACGTAACCAAGGATTTCTGCACAGATTAAAAAAAAAAAAATAGGACCAAAGAAGCACACGCGTTCCTCAAGATTCTACACGGGCCCTGACAAACCCAAGTTCATGAATTCTGAAGTGCAGGACAGTCCTTTCTCAGCACGGCTGTGGGGTCCCCCGGAACACAGATTGGAAAAGGCTGCACCAGGTCCCCAGGGGAGCTACAGAAGGGTCAGGCTCCTGCAAGTCTCCGGCCACTGCTTTTGTCAACTGATCCACACCTCACCTTGTTTTACAGACCTTTCTGCTTAAATACACCTTAGTTCACCCACAGCGTTGATTCACTGCCTTTGAACCACAGCCGGTGGCACAAAGCACCGCAGCTCCCGCCTGAGCTGAGCTCACACAGCGATGCATTTTCTCCATAAGGCGCATCAAGCCTTCCTGCGTTTGTTCAAAACGGCACATCAACGCTACGGGCGAGGCCGTTTTCAACAGCAAAGTCACCAACGAAAAGCACGAAAATACATCGCCAGAAAAAGACACTCGGTTTAGTCTTTGCGGGTGGTATGAATCCACAACCCCAGAGCTAAAGCCAGAAGCAAAGTCGTGCTTGGCCTCTGCTGGGAATGGGTCGGTTCGGTGATTCGAATGGTTGGATGCTCCCTGCAGGTCCGGGAGGAAGCACAAAAGCGCACCGCATCCTGATGCTGCAGTTACAAATTAATTTTAGCGACTAGGCAAATTCACAAATAGGGGATCCATGAGCAATTAGGAGCTTATGAGCATGAAAATTAAGAATATCAATGTTAGGGGCAACTGGGTGGCTCAGTCAGTTAAGCGTCTGACTTCAGCTCAGGTCAGGATCTCCTGGTTTGTGGGTTCGAGCCCCATCAGGCGCTGCACTGCCAGCTCAGAGCCTGGAGCCTGCTTCAGATTCTGTGTCTCCCTCTCTCTCTTCCCCTCCCCTGTTCAGCTGTCTCTCTCTACCTCTCAAGAATAAATAAACATTAAAAAAAAAAAATTAGGGGCCCCTGGATGGCTCAGTTGGTTGAGCATTCGACTCTTGATTTCGGCTCAGGTCATGATCTCACGGTTCATGAGTTCTACCCCCGAGTCAGGCTCTGTGCTGACAGTGGGGAGCCTGCTTAGGATTCTCTCTCTCTCCCTCTCTCTCTGCCCCTTCCCTGTTTGCATACTCTCTCACAATAAATAAACTTAAAAGAAAGTCAGTCTTAAGAGTATGAATTTGGGGCGCCTGGGTGGCTTAGTCGGTTAAGCGTCCGACTTTCGCTCAGGTCATGATCTCGCGGTTCGTGGGTTCGAGCCCCGCGTCGGGCTCTGTGCTGACTGCCAGCTCAGAGCCTGGAGCCTATTTCGTAGTCTGTATCTCCCTCTCTCTCTGACCCTCCCCTGCTCACACTGTCTCTCTCTCTCTCCTAGAAATAAATAAAAATATTTTTTAAAAAAAAGAGTATGAATTCAATTATAAGATATGTTTTAAAGTCTAAAGAGAAAACGGTAACAACAGAGAACAGATCAGTGTTGCTAGGATTAGGGATGGAGATAATGTAGCGATAAACGGGGGTCTGGTGGGAATTTGGGTGATGGAACTGTTCTGTACCCCAGTTGAGGGGACGGCCCCACAAAACTCTATACATGGGTTAAAAGTCACATAATTGTGTTCTATGTTCTTGTAAATCTCTTTGCAGTGAGTATGCATTCCTTGTTATTTTAAATTTTAAAAAACCATAAATAGGGTCTGGCTGCAAATCATAAGCCAATATATGTATTCTTTTTTTTTAATGTTTTATTTATTTCTGTGAGAGAGAGAGAGAGAGCATGAGCAGGGGAGGGTCGGAGAGAGAGGGAGATACAGAATCTGAAGCAGGCTCCAGGCTCTGAGCTGTCAGCACAGAGCCCGATGCGTGGCTCAAACCCATGAACCGTGAGATCATGACCTGAGCCGAAGTCGGATGCTTAACCAACTGAGCCACCCAGGTGCCCCACCAATATATGTATTCTTAATAGAAATTAACACTCAGGGTCTTGAAAGAAAATCTCACAGCAGATACCACTTCTAGACACAAAGCAGACGGCAAAGGACCCTCATTCAATGCCAAGATGACTGTCCAAATACATAAGTCCTAAGACCATGCACACGGCTAATGAGGGAACATCACTCTTACCTTCTCAGTGGAGAAAGTGGAACCCATATATTCAGGGAGCCTAACTTTCTTTAATACAGCTGTCTCTGTAACGGGGAAATTCCTGCTGTACCAGGCATGGTACATTGAGGCACACATGTTGAATCAGAGACCACGCATGCAAGTAGGCAAGTCACATTGGTATGAATCAGGAGTCCGCAAACTTTCTCTGTATAGGGTCCCAGTATAACTATTTTCCTGGGCCATGCGATCGCAGCTATTCAACTCTGCCGTCAGGGCACGAAAGCAGCTGTCGGCGATGCCAATAAAACTTTATTTCTAAAACCAGGCGTGGACAGGCAGGATCAGGCTGTAGTTTGCAGTTCTAGAAGGACTTTGGCTATACGTAAGTTAAAAACTGGGCTGAGAGGGGCGCCTGGCTGGCTCAGCCAGTAGAGCATTTAACTCCTGATCTTGGAGTCATGAGTTCAAGCCCCATGTTGGATGTGGAACCTACTTTATTTATTTATTTTTTTAACTGGGCTGAGAGTGCTTGGCAGTAGGGATTGGCCGTCTATGAAGACAGAACTAACATCTGAGCCCAGGAAGGGAGCAGAGAGCACGGAGGGAGCCAGGTGCAGGTGAAAAGTCACCAGGAGACTGTTTTCTCCTGGGAGGAAGGAGGCAGTGGCCAACCCACAGAGGTCAGCTGGGGTGAGGCGATGGGAGCACTTGGGAGGTGAGGGATTACCTTCACTAGAGCCACTGGCAAAGCAAAGCGATGGAGACACAAGCCAGATGCCGTGGGCAGCGCAGTGGGTGAGAGGGGAGAGAGAGGGCCGCAGGGGCCCACCAGGGGAGGCCGGGCAGGGGAAGGCTGGAGGGGAGTGGTGCGGAATGAGGTTCAAGGAAGTATGGGGTGTCTGCGAGTCAAAAAAGGAAAGGCTCCCAGGCAGAGGGGGCTCCCGGAACAAAGAAGGGAGCGGGGACCCCGGTGGGTAAATGTCCTAGACATGGTAAAGGTTATCTCCCTGAACAGGGCTGCTCTCAACTGGGGACAGACTGGCAACGTCCAGAGACACATTCGGTTGTCACGACAGGGAGAGAGGAGGTGCTACTGGCATGTCGTGGCTGGAGGCGCCAGGGACCCTGCTCAGCCTCGTGCAATACGCAGGGCAGCCAGCCCCCCACAACCCAGCACCATCTCACCCCACATGGTGAGAGCGCTGAAGGTGGCTGGGAGGGGGGAATGGGTGATGTGCACTGAGGAGGGCACTTGTTGGGATGAACACTGGGTTTTGTACGGAAGCCACTTTGACAATAAATAATATTTAAAAAAAAAAAAAAAACAGAGTGCTGAAGGTGAGAGGCTCGACTCTAACCAGATTAAGAACGGAAGTCAATGGGCGCCTGGGGGGCTCAGTTGGTTAAGCCTCCAACTTTGGCTCAGGTCATGATCTCACGGTTTGTGGGTTCAAGCCCCCCAGCACGCGGTCTACTATCAGCTTCAGATCATCTGTCCCCCTCTCTCTCCGCCCCCTCCCGCTCGCACACTCTCTCTCAAAAATAAATAAACGTTGTTTTAAAAAAAAAGAATGGAAAGGGGCGCCTGGGTGGCTCAGTCGGTTAAGCGTCCGACTTCGGCTCAGGTCATGATCTCACGGTTCGTGGGTTCGAGCCCCGCGTCGGGCTCTGTGCTGACAGCTCAGAGCCTGAAGCCTGTTTCGGATTCTGGGGTGTCTCCCTCTCTCTCTAACCCTCCCCTGCTCATGCTGTCTCTCTCTCTCATTAATAAATAATAAAAACATTAAAAATAATAAGAAGAAAGGAAGGAAGGAAGGAAGGAAGGAAGGAAGGAAGGAAAGAAGGAAGGCAGCCCATGATGGAAAGGGGTAGAGCAGGGACCCCCAGGAGCTCACCTCAATGACCTCTATGAGTGAGATGAGTGAGTGAGTGGCGCAGGGATGACGGGCAGGTCTCCAGGAGAGCGGCTAAGGTTAAGAATAACCTGGAGGAGGTTGCCGAGAAAGCAGAAGCGCTGCTCTGAGGGCCCCAAAGCACACAAGAGAACACCCAAGAGAAACATCTGGAACTGCCCTTGAGAAATGAGGAGGAGCTGAGAAACAAGCTGGCTCTGGAAGAAAGCCTCTCACACCTCAATTAGCAGACTCACTGGACACCCCCCAGAGCCCCGGGGGGCGTTTATTTTCATTAATCCCACATTGGCTTCATGCCCTACCTTTGCAAGGCGCCCCCCACCCCGATCCCGTTTTCTCAGGCCACAGCCGGCCAGTCTGAGGAGAAATGTTCAGCTAGGGAGAAAGGACCGAGAGAGACGTCATAGACTATGTGACATCTCCCAGAAAGTCCTTCATTTCTTTTTTTTTTTTTTTTAATGTTTATTTATTTCTGAGAGAGAGAGAGGAAGACACAGAGTCCGAAGCAGGCTCCGGGCTCCAAGCTGTCAACACAGAGCCCAACGCGGGCTTGAACTCACGAACCGCGAGATCATGACCTGAGCCGAAGTCAGATGCTTAACCGACCGAGCCACCCAGGTGCCCCTCGTCCTTCATTCTTAAAAATCACACGCCCCCCCACCCCCACCCCCAGCCAAAACGCACTACTGGTGACATTAGAGATTAATGATCTGTAGAGTTTCTGGTCATTTCCAAACCTCGGAGTGGGCATCACATCTCATTTATTCGAGAGGATTTTGTTAACCATTTCCGCAGACCAGGGGTGAGGAGGCTCAAACCCAGGAGAACCTTTTGTTGAGAAGCCAGTGCTCCGAAGCCAGGCCAGCTGGGTACCACCCCTCCTCCCCCATCCAAGTCAAATTCCTCACCTGCGGAAGAAGAGAGACTAACCCTTACCTCACAGGGCCGTGGGGAGGATTAGCCAAGATCCTATACTCCAAGCATATGGAACAGCACCAGCCAAGCGTTTGCTCTTATTAGTGCATATTAGTTAGGTATCAGCTGAAGAATAAGACCCACGGCTTGGAGTACTGGTGAGAACATGAAGACTGCGAGCTGAGTCAAGAACAAACATTTTAACTGAACACCTTCTGTGTGCCAGGCACCATTCTAGGCTCGGGAAATGTAGCAGTGAACGAAAGAAACATAAGCCTCAGGGCACCTGGGGGGGCTCAGTCGGTCAGGCATCCAACTTCAGCTCAGGTCACGATCTCGCGGTTCATGAGTTCGAGCCCTAAGTCAGGCTGTCAGCGCAGAGCCCACCTCGATCCTCTGTCCCCTTCTCTCTCTGCCCCTCCCCCATTTGTGCACACGTGCACACACTCTCTCTCTCCCTCTCTCTCAAAAATAAACATTAAAGAAGAAAAAAAGGCACATAAGCCTCTGCCCTTGCGGAAGCTGCAAACGTGTAAAGAAGTGGTAAATCCATCGACTGGCTCCTGGAAGCCCAAGCACAAATCCACAATTAATTACCAAAGCTGCAAGGAACAGAAGAGCAGGGAACCACACGTACCCGTGTGCATACTCACATACATACACAAAACCTGGACTGGGTCTAACACTGGCCTTGGGTTGTCTGAACAAGAACCCAAAGCAATGGCCACCCTTCATGAGCATCCACTGTACCCCGAGCACCCAGGCCTTGGAGCCCCCACACAGCTGAGACAGGTGCTCAGCAAACCTGGGTGGTCAGCCCCAGGGCCTGGGTGTGCTTTCTCATGGGCCTTGCCCACTTCCAGGGAACTCAGGAGCGTCTTCTGTTCCTTCCCTCCCTGACCCCTTCCTCATCATGACTGATTTCCTTTTATGGAGAATTCTGAAAAAATAACCCAACAGATATTTTTAAAGCAGGGCCTCAGACACCAGTGGGGAACTCCAGCCATGTTCTCTGAAAGGATTCTTCATTCCCTGCCCCGCGCCCCGCCAAGGGCTGCTCTCAAGCCCAAGAGTTGGAGTTGGGGATTGCACCCAGCACAGGGAGGCCCAGGAGGGAAGTCAGGGGGCCGGCATGAGAGGCTCACCTGAGGTTCAGGCCTCCCTGGACTAGTGGGTTAAGACCCCTTCAGGAAGGGCAGAGCCGGAGGGGGCGCTGGGGGGTTATGGGGAGACATGGGACATTCAGCAGCAGTCCAGAGCCTAGCCAGGCCACCAACAGAAAAGTTCAAGTTCTCCCTCCCGCACTGACTTTAGGGCAAGTTGAACTGTCTCCTACCTGAGCCTCAGTCTGCTCCTCTATGAAATGGGCAAACAACCAACCTCCAGGGGCCCGTGTGAAGGTCCAGGGACATAAGCCCGGGGCATCTGGTGGCCCTAACTATAATAATCACGATCGAGCCGCCACTGCTTCTGCTACAACAAAGGCCCAGTTACCCAGGCGCTAGCGTTTGCCTCCGGACATCTGGAAACAGAACCCAAAAGCGTAAACAGGGATCCGAAGTGCGGGTGTCCTCAGGCCTAGATCTAAGGAGGGGGTAAGATTCTACAGTTCCCTCGCCTAGGGCACCTCGCAGCAGGGACCCAAGGGACCCTCAGGCTCCTCACCCTCGACTCTGGCTCCACACCGTGTGCGCCCCCGGCATTCGGCCGCCTGGACCCGGAGACCCCACTTCCCACGGGACCCACAGAGAACGCGTGTCCCGTCACCGGAGCGAGCCGAGCTTGCAGAGAGAGCCAGGTGCGGGTCGGAGGCGCGCGCGGGAGAGGCCCCCGCAGCCGGACAGGCACTGGGGCGCGGTTCCTCCGGCCCGGGGCCCGCACACGAAGCGCGGAACCGCTAGCCCAGGCGGGCAAAGGCCAAGGTCAGCGGCTTCCCGCCCCGCGCGGGGCCAAAGCTACGGTCCCTGCCGCGCGCACCGCCCCCACCCCCAACACACACACACACACACACACACACACACACACACACGCACCCCGAGGAGCGCTCTGGGTCCCCGGCGGTGGGCTCCATTTTGGCAACGGGTGCCCTCCCCACCGCGCCGCTCCCCGCCCGCTCCCGGACCCCCAGACTCACCCTCTCCGGGGTACAGGTGGCCCGCGGCGCCCAGCAGCAGCGCGGCCACCGCCACCAGCAGCGGCGCGGCGGCCGCCCCCCGCCCAGCCCCGGCGCCCATGGCCGCTGGAGCGCGGGGTCCCGGCGGCTCAGAGCGCGCGGCGCCGGCCCGCGGGGGTCATGCTCCGAGGCGGCCGCCGGAGCCGCGCTGGGGGACGCGCGTCCTTCTCGTCCACGCCGGCGGCCCCGCGCGCCGCAGCCGCCGCCGGGGAGGGGCCCTCGAAGCGGCCCCAGGAGGGGCGCGGGGCCTCGGCCGCTACGGATCCGGCGGAGGCGGCCCCGACCTCGGACCGCCGCGGCCCGGGCCCCGTCCCGCGATCTCCGGGCCCGGAGCCCCCCTCGCTGCGCCCCGGCCGCCCGGCTCTGGGTCCCGAGCGCTCTGGGCCGCGACCTGCGAACGCCGAGACAGACGGACGCGCGGACAGACGGACGGGCGGGCGGGCACCTGGGCCGGCGAGTGGCGGGCGGGCGGGCGGCGGGAGCGAGGGCTGCTCGGCCCGTAAACAACGCGGCCCGTCAGCTGGGCCCCGTGCGGGTCGCGGGAAAAGGCGGCGCGGATCGGCACTGGGAAGGGACGGGGCGCCCTGGAGAGGCCCGGGAGGGGAGGCGCCGCCCCGCCCCGCCCGCCCGCCGGCCTCCGCGCCCCGGGCCCCGCGCTGGAGGGCCCCCGGCGCGTCCCGACCGAGGGGGCGCCCCAGACGCCCCGCGACCCGCGCCTCGGAGCTTGGGGGCTCCCACATGCCCGACCCAGCGGCGCGGATCCCGTCTTTTACGCTTCTATTGCTATTTCGTTCCCTTGGACTTTGGGAGGCTCGTTTTTATTTTTATTTTTATTTATTTATTTATTTATTTTTTTTTTTACTATTTCACCAAAATGTTCTGTATCTCGGTCGCTCGGGTTTTCGGCCGTCCCTTCAGTGCTGCGCTCGCGTCACCCGCTCCCAGTCCCGCCCGCGCGTCTCGCCGCCGCCCACCGCCGGCCCGGGGGCAGCCGCGCGCGCGCCCAGGGCGCCCGGGGTGCTGCGGGGCGGGGGCGACGCGGGCGGCCCGGGGCGCGGCCTGCGGTTGCCGCTGGAGAGAAGACACCTGGCCGAGCGCGCAGAAGAGCGAACGAGGCCCTGCAGACGCGGGGGCCGCACAGGTGGACGCGCCCGATTGTCAACACACAGACCCGGGGTCCCGGGGTGTCCGAATGTCTGGCAAATGCGGTCCGCGAATAGGGCCTAGGGCGCGATGGTGGGGAAGGAGCCTTCGTGCGGGAAAGCCCGAACCGAGTGGAATCCGGCCCTCGCCCTCGCCTCGCTTCCTGTGCGGCCTTGGACTCGGGACTTTACCCCCTGCGCGCTGGCCTCCGCTGCGTAGCGGGTGTAACAATACCGGCGTGTCAGACCTGAGGGGATGCGGAGGGACAAGAAAGTTCGAGAGGGCACACTTCCAGGCGCGGGGCAGGGGGCGGCCTCTCCTGCCTCCTCCTGTCCGTGAAACAAATGCCCACTGTGTCTGTGACGCACCAAACCTGCTCCTGCCTCCAGCCCCCACCCATGCGGTTCCCTCTGCCTGTCCCTCCAGCGCCGCCGCCTCCAAGGAGCCTTCCCAGACCACACTTTGCAAACGCTCCCACACCCTCATCCCTTTGTTCCGTTCCCTGATTTTTACATCACACCAGCTCTTCCTGAAATTCCTTGGGGTTTTTCTCGCGTATCTCCTCCCGTCGCCTGGACGCAGGAATCTGTCAGCCTTCGCTTTGCGTCTGTCTTTACACCCCGTGCCTGATAGATCTGCTGCTTAATAAATATTTGTCGAATGGAAGAATCAACATGCAGTAAGTAATGAGGATTTACAGTGAGCAAAATAAACACACTTGGTTTCCTTGTAGAGCCTGCAGTGTGGACTGGGGAGAGGATCCTTGATGAAACAATCCTGGGCCATACGGGGGGGGGGGGGGGGGGGGGGGGGGGGGGGATAGGGCACGATCCTCCCAGGAAATGAGTTGGAGCTGAAATCTGAGGGTGAGGAAGAGTCAGGCAAGGAAACAAGGAAACATGAGGAAGTGATCCCAGCGGGAAGGCCAGCCTGAGTCCAGCCAGAAGGGAGGCAGGTGCTCTCCCCGCTGACCCAGGTACAGTAAGCCGCCTCCCAAACCGCTTTCAGCCCAAAAGCAATAAGGAGCCCCTAGAGCGTTTACACAGAAGGGCTGACATAATCTGATTTTCTTTCCCATAATATCTCACGGTCTGCAGTGGGGCAAGCGTGACCCCAAGGAGGACGAATAGAAGGTAGGTGCAGTCTGAAGGTATCAAGAATTATGGGTTCAATAAATGTTCCCCTTCCTCCTTGTGCAAATCTGTCCGGAGCTGGGGGCTTCCCTCTGTTCCCAGGAAGCCCCAAAAGCCACTACAGTTCCAGACGGGCAGCGTGTGCTAGAAAATGCACGGAGGGGTACGCACCATCCTCTGGAAATCGTTCAGGACACAGGACTTGTGAGTTGGGGATAAGTCGAAAGAATCATTTCAGCCGTGACTTGCTGAGAGAAAATGAAGACACCACCACTTCCTGACACCACTCACAGTTTCTGTTGTAAACACGCCCTGTCTCCCCCCCTCCCAAAAAAAAAAAAAAAAAAAAAAAAAAGGAATTAAAAAATGAAAATCAACCTCTGGCTTTTGTTAAAATCATTGGAACGAAAGTAGAAAAAAACACCATTTGGCATCCTCCAAATAATCCATTCTGGCAAGAAACATCCGTGAATGTTAAAAGTAATGGTTGGAGTTTGGGAAGAGGGTTTCATTGTATCCAAGTATCTTTCTGCAAGATATCTGTCAATGATGGGGGGGGGCTCAGTAGGTTGAGTGTCCAACTTAGGCTCAGGTCATGATCTCACTGTTCATGGGTTCGAGCCCCGCGTCAGGCTCTGTGCTGACAGCTCAGAGCCTGGAGTCTGCTTCAGATTCTGTGACTCCATCTCTCTCTCTGCCTCTCCTCTGCTTGAGCTCTGTCTCACTGTCTCTCAAAAAAATAAATGTTTTTTTTTTAAAAAAAGTGGTTTTTTTTTAATGATAAGCAGAGGGAAAAACACCTTCACGGAGGAGAAAGCTGGTACACATCACCTTCACTAAGTGATCAAGACTGCTTCTGGATTTTCTTTTGTCACGTAAGACATTACCAGGACAATTGGAGAAGACTCAAAAAGCGCCATCAATAATATAATAGTATTGTATCAATATTGATCTGATCATTGTGCTGAGGCGATGGGAGTGAATGCCTTTGGTTTTAGTAACTACATACTGAATGAAATATGTATAGGGGTAAAGGGGCAGAATGCAACTGACTTGCAAATCATTTAGGGGAAAAAAGAGATGCAGAAAGAGAGAACCAAACAGATGTGACAACGTTGGGTACAATTTGTGGATCTGGGGAGGAGTGGGCACGAGGGATTGGCTGTACACTTTGAGCAGCTTTTCACGGAGCCTGAACATCATAGCAGAATGAAAAGTTTTAAATTTTGAACACTCATTTGGGGCTTTTCATTCACGTTGTTTTTGCTCAGTTGGCTTTGGTTTGACATTTAAACACATTGCACTCTGAATGCATGATCTAAAGAGAAAGAGAGCTTGGTTCCTACGTCATGAATATAGGCAATGAACCCCTTTCTTGCCCCTCAAGGAGGGCGTGGGAACACCTCACCACCCACCTGCTGAGCGTCCTCAGTTAGCAGGTCTCTGGTGCAATCTTCCTCGATTGAGCTGCTTTCCATTGCATTGAAGCAGGAAACCAAGCGTAAACCCAGACTCCTATGTTGTCATGGAAACCTGCTTTAATACATTACATTTAGGAGTCCCAAGGCAAAAAAAAAAAAAAAAAAATTTACAGACCGAGTTCACTTGTAAATAACATTGCAAAAAGCCAGTATGGAGAATTTACTAATAGAACCAGGCAAATTAAAAAAAGAAATTAAAAAAAAAACACCAAAACCCACCAGGATCAAGTGGAACGCAGCCCAGGAGTGCAAAGATGGTTCAATGCTAGGGAGCCTAGAGTCATCGAGATCACTGTTTCAATAGATCCAAGAAAAGAAGACGCATGAGCCCCTCCATGATACTACAAATGTATTTGATGAATTCTGTAGCCATTCAAAAATGAAACCATGAGACTCTATGGTGTGGAAATACTGTTTTAAAATTTCAAAGTAGGGAATATTTCTTGAAACAAGGCATAAGTCCCAAGTCAAAAATCCAAAAATAACAAATTTGGCTATGTAAAAACTAAGATTATAGGAATAGCAAAAAAAATTCATACATAAAACTGATTTTTAAAATCAGTAAAAATCAGATTTTTAAAAGTAAGGAAAAAATTTAAGTGAGGAAAAATCTTAAATGACAGATAAAGGACATGCAAAATCAGTAAAAATCAGATTTTTAAAAGTAAGGAAAAAATTTAAGTGAGGAAAAATCTTAAATGACAGATAAAGGACATGCATTATATTACAAAATATACAAAACCTAATGTTAATATTTTTCAGTGAGGAAAAAAACCCCAAACTCTTGTTTGCCAAAATTAAATTTTTTTAATTTTTTTATTTATTTCTGAGAGAGAGAGGCAGCTTAAGCAGGGGAGGGTCAGAGAGAGAGGGAGATACAGAATCAGAAGCAGGCTCCAGGCTCTGAGCTAGCTGCCAGCACAGAGCCCGATGCAGGGCTCAAACCCACGAACCGCGAGATCATGACCTGAGCTGAAGTCTGACGCTTAACCGACTGAGCCACCCAGGCATCCCAGTTTTTTGGCAAAATTAAAATAGCAAAGGACATAAATAGGGAGTCCACAGAAACAGACTGATGAAAAGAAAAGAAAAAAAGGAATGCAAAAGGTATTTAAACATATAAAAACACGTGGGCGCCTGGGTGGCTCAGTCGGTTAAGCACCGGACTTGAGCTCAGGTCATGATCTCACTGGTTCGTGGGTTCAAGCCCCGTGTCAGGCTCTGTGCTGACAGCTCAGAGCCTGGAGCCTGTTTCGGATTCTGTGTCTCCATCTTTCTCTACCCCTCCCCTGCTCATACTCTGTCTCACTCTGTCTCTCAAAAATAAATAAATGTAAAAAAAATCATATAAAAAGACGTTCAGTTTTTCTTCCTAGCTAGACATATGCCCACATCACTTTTGCTGAGTTTGCCCACTATTGGAAAAACGGGCAATACAGTATGAAAGTTTGTAAGAAACCACTCTTGTAATCACTGTTATAAATTAGGTCAGTCAATCGATGGGACGTGATTTGGCAATGACTTTCAACAAGTAAATTGCACTGACCCTTTCTACCTTTCATCTCATTTCCAGGAATTTATACGCTGCACAGATAGACTCTCATGAGTATAAAAAATATATATTCACAAGGCTATTCATTGTAACAAAACTTAGAACCAACCTAAATAATTTTTCCCCAAGAAGCAGAGAGATCTATCCATTCTCTTCAAAGTACCTAGTGAATTCATAAGTTTCAAATTTTCCTTGTTCTTCTCTTTTCTTTTTCATCTCTTATATCATTCACTTGGGGTTTGCATCAATAAGTTATAGTAACTTACAATAGCCTCATATATTTTTTCCTTTTTAAAAAAATTTGGAAGCTATAAAGGCAGGATGTGACATTGGTATAAGAAAACAGACATCAAGGCGCCTGGGTGGCTCAGTCAGTTAAGCATCTGTCTTCAGCTCAGGTCATGATCTCACAGTTCGTGAGTTTGAGCCCTGCATCAGGCTCTGCTGACAGCTCAGAGCCTGGATCCTGCTTCAGATTCTGTGTCTCCCTCTCTCTCTGCCCCTCCCCTCTCGCACTCTGTCTCTCAAAAAATAATAATAATAATAAATAAATAAAATAAACATTAAATTTTTTTAATTAAATCTCCATTTCTTTTTTTTTTTAATGTTTTTATTTCTAGGAGAGAGAGAGAGAGAGAGACAGGGTGAGCGGGGGAGGGTCAGAGAGAGAGGGAGTCACAGACTCTGAAACAGGCTCCAGGCTCTGAGCTGGCAGTCAGCACAGAGCCCGACGCGGGGCTCGAACCCACGAACCGCGAGATCGTGACCTAAGCGAAAGTCGGACGCTCAACCGACTAAGCCACCCAGGCGCCCCATAGATCTCCATTTCTGACCCATATTAAAATACGATGGTTTATTGTTTTGCTTATTTTTTTATTGTGGTAAAATGCATATAACATAGACTTTACCATTTTAACCATTTTCCAGTGTACGATTCAGGGGTATTTAGTGGATGCACCATGCTGTGCTACCATTACACTAGCTGCAAATTTTTTTCATTGTCCCAAATGGAAACCCCCTACCCACTGAGCCACGTCTCGTTTCCCCTCCCCTCAGCCGCTGGCAGCAAGTAATCTACTTTCTGTTTCTCTGGATTTTCCTGGTCTGGACATTCCAATTTTAGTATATGTGCTGCCGAAGCGATCACCTGGACATTCCACATAAATGGAATCATATGATGTGTGACCTTTTGTGCCTGGCTGTGTTCACACTTAGCATAATGCTTGCAAGTTGCATCCGTATTGTAGCAGGGATTAGCACTTCATTCCTTTTTTGTGGCTGAATGATATTCCATTATCTATCGGATTTTGAATCATGAGACCCACCCCACGCTCTGTCTTGAACCTACACTTTTAACGCACCCTCTCTGAACCCCGCAGTGTAGCTGAGGTACAGCCCTTTGGAATTTCTGAGTGAGGGGCTTCTCCTGGTTTCTGATGCTACTGCAGCTTTGTTGAAATTGAGACTTCATCTAATGAGTTTCAGAGAATTTACAGAGCAACTGGGTTGAACAAATAAAATGCTTGGAAGATGGAAAAGCCGGGCTTCTGGGTGGCTCAGTCTGTTAAGCACCTGGCTCCTGATCTCAGCTCAACGTCTTGATCTCAGGGTGGTGAATTCCAGCCCCGCACTGGGCTCTGTGCTGGGCATGAAGCCTACTTAAAAAATAAAAAAAAAATAAAAAAATAAAAAAAAAAAGATGGGGAAGCTCAACCCATCTGCAAGTATTCCTATTACCTCTGTGGTTTGCCTCTCCTTCCTACTTGCCACTCCCAGGGCAGCTTTCAAGGGGGAAAAAAAACAAAAAACAAAAAAGATATGATGGGACACATGTGAATAATTTTTTTTAATGTTTTATTTATTTCTTTTTTTTTTATATTTTTATTTATTTCTAGGAGAGAGAGACAGCGTGAGCAGGGGAGGGTCAGAGAGAGAGAGAGATACAGACTCCGAAATAGGCTCCGGGCTCTGAGCTGGCTGTCAGCACAGAGCCCGACGCGGGGCTCGAACCCACGAACCGCGAGATCATGACCTGAGCGAAAGTCGGACGCTTAACCGACTAAGCCACCCAGGTGCCCCACATGTGAAATATTTTTATTTGTCAAAAGCATTTTGCTGATATGTACAAGACTGTTTCCTACTGGCTGAGAGTGAGTTACAGGAATCAAGGTACAAATATAGTATATAAAAAATTATAATTCAGGGCACCTGGATGGCTCTGTCAGTTAAGCGTCCAACTTCAGCTCAGGTCATGATCTCACTGTTTGTGGGTTCGAGCCCCATATTGGGCTCTGTGCTGACATCCTGGAGCCTGGAGTTTGCTTTGGATGCTGTGTCTCCTTCTCTCTCTCTTCCCCTCCCCTGCTCACACTCTGTCTCTCTCTCTCTCTCTCTCTCTCTCTCTGAAATAAATAAACATTAAAAAAGTTTTTTTTTAAAAAAAAGGAAAAGGATGAGTTAAATCTACGTGTACTAAGAAGAGGAAATCTGCTATAAGTTGCTATTTCTATATAAAAAAAAGTTAAGACTAGCATAAGTGAAATATAACCATTTGCGTTTTAATTTAATTTAATTTTTTTTACAGAGAGAGAGAGATAGCAAGCACAAACAGAGGAAAGGCAGAGAGGAGGAGGAGGAGGAGAGAGAGAGAGAGAGAGAGAGAGAGAGAATCTTAAGCAGACTCCATGCTCAGCGCAGAGCCTGACCCTGCGACCCTGAGATCATGAGATCATGACCTAAGCTAAAATCAAGAGTCAGATGCTCAATCAACTGAGCCACCCAGATGCCCCTGACCATTTGTGTTTTAAAAGAGAAGGTAATGGGGCGCCTGGGTGGCTCAATCCATTAAGTGTCTGACTTCAGCTCAGGTCATGATCTCACGGTTTGTGGGTTCGAACCCTGCATCAGGCTCTGTGCTGGCAGCTACCTCAAGGCCTGGAGCCTGCTTGGGTTTCTTTGTCTTCTTCTCTCTCTGACCCTCCCCTGCTCACCCTGTGTGTGTCTCTCTCTCTCAGAAATAAATAAAACATTTTAAAAAATTTTTTTAAAAAGAGAAGGTAAGATATAGCAACACAAATTAACATATACCTATTCACAGATGTTTCTAGATTCATGACATTTCTCCCAAAGAATACACAGGAAACTGGCCAACCTTTTCTTATCTATTTGAATTATGTAAACTATGTATGTTAATTCCCTTTTCAAAAATCAGCATAAGACGGAGACATTTTTCAGAATAGCATCACCATATCTACAAAGTGAAATAAAATAAATACAGAGGAAAAAACAAAAGTCTCTGACTCATTAAAAAAAGAACTATAGTACTTTTTAAGGGGACATAATGTAGGACTTAAAAACAGAACACTGTATATGAGTGCTCCCTCTGCTCCCCAAAAAATACATAAGTCCAATTCAATATCAAAGTTTATATTTAGGGATGCCTGGGTGGCTCAGTTGGTTAAGCATCTGACTCTTGATTTCAGCTCAGATCACCATCTCACAGTTTGTGGGTTCGAGCCCTGCATCAGGCTTTGTGCTGACAGCTCAGAGCCTTGAGCCAGCTTGAGTTTCTTTGTCTTCCTCTCTCTCTGCCTCTCCCGGCTCATGCTGGCGCTTGCTCTCTCTCTCTCTCTGTCAAAAATAAATAAATCTTAAAAAATCTTTTTAAAAATTTGTATCTAAAATAATGTATGAAAATTATCCTGATTTCATCTAGAGGAGGGTTTCTCACCCTTGGGACTCTGGACATGTAGAGGCAGATCATTCTGGGTCACAGGGGCTCCCCTGTGGACCGTGGGGCATTCGGCAAATCCCTGGTCCCTATGCCAGTAGCACTGCCCCAGGTGTGACAACCAAAATCGTCTCCAGACATTGCCAAGTGTATCCCAGAAGGCAACTCTGGCTGGGAACTATCAATTTAAAAAATAATTAAATCAGCACCAAGAAGAAAATATGGAAAAAAAGATAATCAGGACAGCAACAACATTTCAGATATTAAAATATTCAAACACTGAAACAGGGGCACCCGGGTGGCTCAGTCGGTTAAGCATCTGGCTTCAGTTTTAAAAACATTAAAAAAAAATTAAGCTAAAATAATTCACATACACAAAGCACAGGCAGCCAGTTAAATCACTATATCAGAAGATCTAACCTAGAAATACACCCCCCATTTTTTATTTATTAATTTATATTTAATTTTTTAATGTTTTATTTATTTTTGAGAGAGAGACAGAGACAGCACAAGCAGGGGAGGGTCAGAGAGAGAGGGAGACACAGAACCTGAAGCAGGCTCCAGGCTCTGAGCTGTCAGCACAGAGCCCGACGCGGGGCTCGAACCCACAAACTGCAAGGTCATGACCTGAGCCGAAGTCGGATGCTCAACCGACTGAGCCACCCAGGAGCCCCACACCCCCCATTTTTTTAAGAAATTCACTTCAAAGGTACCTCCCAATCACTCGGAAAAAGAACAATTTTCCCTGATACCGTCAGTTAGTAAAAGGGGCTGAGATAATTATGTGGTAATTTGAGAAGGAAATTTATAAAGTCTTTAACATGTGTATTTAAAAGCTAGATCTAGGGGCGCCTGGGTGGCTTAGTCGGTTAAGCATCCGACTTTCGCTTAGGTCATGATCTCGCGGTTCGTGGGTTCGAGCCCCATTTCGGGCTCTGTGCTGACTACCAGCTCAGAGCCTGGAGCTTATTTCAGAGTCTGTGTCTCCCTCTCTCTCTCTGATCCTCCCCTGCTCACGCTGTCTCTCCCTCCTAGAAATAAATAAAAATATTTTTAAAAAAATAAATAAAAATGAAAGCTAGATCTAGGGGTGCCTGTGTGGTTCAGCTGATAAGCATCTGACTCCTGATTTGGGCTCAGGTCTTGACCCTGGGGTCACAGGATGGAGCCCCACAATAGGGCATGAGATTCTCTCTCTCTCTCTCTCTCCCTGTGCCTCTCCCCCACTCACACACTCTCTCTAAAAAATAACTTTAAAAAAAAGCTAGATCTTAAAGAGAGTCTAAATCTAGTTGGCTAAACTTAAGATTGTTCTATTCTTCTGGAAAAAAAAACACTAGATGAATACAGAATTAGGCGTGTATCAATCTTCCAAGAGAAAGCACTTGTTAAACATAACATCACCAAAAACATGATAATTACGATGCCAAGATTTCACTCCATGAAAATAAAAATGTCTACATATCCAAAAAGAAATGACAAAAATTAAAATATAAGCAACAGAATGGGGAAATGCATTCAACAAGCAACATACAAAAAAGGTCCATATCTGTAGTATATAAAGGGTGCTTTCAAGTTGATAAGGTTCCACTTTCTAGATAACAAGCAAATGGCACCAAGGGACTGTTTCCAAGAGAAAACAGAACCGCCAAGGGACCAACTGTTCAGGGCTACTTCTAACCAAAGAAACATAAGTGAAAATAATTTAGGTATATGTGGAAACCAACTTGACAATAAACTATTTGTAAAAAAAGAAAAAGAAAAAGAAAAAAGAAAAAAGAAAAAGAAGAAAAGAAAAGAAAGAAAAAAGAAAAGAAAAAATAATTTAGGTAGATGCCATTTTTCATCGAGTGAATTCACCAGTTTAAATATAAGATGCCAAAAGACACGATCGCTGTATGATCCAGTAATTCCACCGTGAGATATACACCCAAAAAGAATCGACGGCAGGAACTCAGATTGTTTTAACCAATGTTCACAGTAGCCAAAAGGTGGAAGTAACCCAGTGTCCGCTGATGGATGAATGGATAAGACACAGTCTGGGCCACCCATACATGTGATATTATTCAGCCTTAGAAAAAAAGAAATTCTGACACAGGCTACAACATGGATGAACCTTGCAGAGATTATACTGAATGAAACAAGCCAGACACGAAAGGACAAAGATTGTATGATTGCATTTGTACAAAGTATCTGCAGTAGTCAAATTCATGGACGGAAAGTATGTGAGAAGTTACCAGGGGCTGGAGGCAGAGGGGTGGATAATGGATAGCTCTTTAACGGTACAGAGTTTCCATTTGGGATGATTAAAAAAAAAAAGCTGGGTATTTGCTAAGAGAGTAGAATGTTGGGGTGCCTGGGTGGCTCAGTCTGTTAAGCGTCCGACTTCAGGTCATGATCTCACCGTTCGTGGGTTCGAGCCCCGCGTTGGGCTCTGTGCCAACAGCTCGGAGCCTGGAGCCTGCTTTGGATTCTGTGTCTCCTTCTCTCTCTGACCCTCCCCTGCTCGCGCTCTCTCTGACTCTCAAAAATAAATAAAAAACATAAAAATTTTTTAAAAAAGTGAGAGTAGAATGTAAGCGTTCTCACCTCCAAAAAAAAAAAAACAAAAAAACAAAAAAAACAAAAAGTAACTGTGTGAACTGATGACAGCTATGTTAATTACCCGGATCCTGACAACTCTGTCACAAAGTTTACATATGTCAAATCAACACATTGTATACTTTAAGTGTGTCCAATTTGCTTGTCAATTGTACCTCAGTGAGGCTGGGGAAAAGTTCTGGAAATGGATAATGGGGATGTGTGCACAATAAATATTGTGATGTATTTAGTGCCATTGAACTCTACGTTTACATGTTTATTTTACATTACATTACATTATTTACAGTGAGCACGTGCAGGGGAGTGGAAGAAAGAGAGAGGGAGGGAGAGCGAGAAGCCCAAGCAGGCTCCACATCCGTGCAGAGCGACGCAGGGCTCAAATTCACAAACCGTGAGATCATGACCTGAGCCATCTCCAAGAGTCGGACTCTCAACCGACTCAGCCACCCAGGCACCCCTGAACGGTGCATTTAAATATGATTAAAACGGGGGCGCCTGGCCAGCTCAGTCCGTGGAGCATGCGGCCCTTGATCTCAGATTTGTAGGTTAGAGCCCTATGTTGTGTGTGGAGATTATGGTAAAACAAATCTTTTAAAAAATGGTTAAAAGTTTTATATTATAAATATTTTACCATGGTTTTTCTAAAGCAACACAAAACATCTAAAAGAAGGGACTTTAAATGCATATTACTAAGAAAAAAAAACTCTGAAAAGGCTACATACTGTATAATCCCATACCGTATAATATGACGTTCTGAAAAAGATGAAATTAGAGAGAAAGTTAAAAAGATCGGTGGCAGCCAGGGGCTCCGGAGAAGGGAACGAGGGATGGTCAGGTGGAGCCCAGGGGTCGGGGGCAGTGAAAGTGTTCCATGTAAGACTGCAGTGGTGAATCCCTGTCTTTATACATCTGTCAAAACCCAAGGAAGACACAGCACCAACAGAGAACCTTCTCTAAACTACGGACTTCCGTTAATCATAACACATCCGTGTTGGCTCCTTAGTTGGGACAAATGTACCCTAAGGTAAGGTGTTCATAATATGGTAAATGGAGGGGAGAAAGGGTACAGGAATTCCCTGTGTTCTCGGCTCAATTTTTCTGTAAACCTCAAACCGCTCTAAAAATGTTTTACAGTAGAATTATTTCAAGTTTTAAGGTAATTTTTCTTAAAAAGGTGGGGGAGGGGTGGAATTGGAAGAACACAGCTCAGACACCTTAGCCAGCATCACTGGGATGCAGTGAAAACAGCAGTTGTGGGTTGGCAGGGCGATCAAGAAACCCCTTTCCTGTTACTTTTTTTAAGTTTTTGTTTATTTATGTATGTATTTATTTATTTATAGAGCAGATCAGGTGAGGGGCAGAGACACAGAGAGAGAGAAAGGATTCCAAGCTGTCCAGCACGGAACCGGATGCAGGGCTCAGGGCTTGAACTCACATACAGTGACATCATGACCTGAGCTGAAACCAAGAGACAGATGCTCAACCACCTGAGCCACCCAGGCACCCCACCCCTCTTTCCTGTTTCTGAACTGTTCCCATGCAGGGCCTTTGCCAGCTCCGACCTTGAACTCCATAGTCCCTCACATCCAGTGCTGAGGGGCTGGCCCAACCCTCAGGTGACCCCATGGACTCCAAGATCCCCACCCCACTCCTGGCTGCCTGGCAGCTCCTTTAAGGCTGAATGTACCGTCACTAGTTCTGAGTCCTGAAGTCACCTCCGGATCATTCATTTAACAAATATTTATTGAGCATTTACTAGGCGCCAAGCTAAGTGTATCCACCTCCTATTGCTACTGTGATAAATTACCATGAACTTGGTAGTTCAAAACAACACATTTGTTATCACACAGTTCTGGGGAGTCGTAAGTCCAGAACTGTCTGGCTAAGCAAAAGTCAAGGTTCTTCTTCCTTCCGGAGGCTCTAGGGGAAAATCCTTTTCTTTGCCTTTCTCCACTTCTGGAGGCCGTCTTTATGCATCGGCTCATAAATCCTTCCTCCATCTTCAAAGCCAGCAACGTCAAACCAAGTCCTTCTCCCACCGCCATGTCCCTGGTTTTCTCTCCCCCGCCTCTGTCTTCCACATTTAAGGACACTTGTGATCGCACTGGGATCACACGGAGAAGCCAGGACAATCTCCGTCTCCGGGTCAGCTGATTAGCAACCTTAATGCCCCGCGCCACACAATCTCACATATTCCTAGTTCCAGGGATTAGGAAGTGAACATCTTTGGAGGAGCTATTATCTTGCCGGCCGCGTTGCGGATGTGGCCTTAAGTAAAACAAACAAGATCTCTACCCTTGTTTGTAGAGGCGACAGTCTAGTGGTAGCAACCCAGCGATAAACAAGCTGAGGGCGGGGGCTGGGAAGGGCAAGAGCAATAATAAAAATAATTGCAGACAACCGTGAGCGCTGTGAACAAAATAAAACAGCCAGACCTGATAAGAAGGAAAATATGACGTGCTGGAGAGTCGTGGAAGAGCCCTGTGGCAGACCACGTGAGACCCTCACGCAGTGTGGCCTTATACCCAAGAGAAGGCAAACGTGATGCCCTCCTGGATGCTGCTTTTACATTAATGCCACCACCGCTAGTTTGGAAAAAGAAGACATCGAGACTCACAAAGTATGCAATCCTTGATGATGGCAGTGCTGCCACCATCTTACAAAGTAGGTCAGAGAGAATGGAAGCAATAAGCCACTCGGACAGGGGGCGGGGGGGTGGGGGGGGGAGCATACACAGCAAGGAAAAGGTGCACGGGCTCCAAGGAGGAAAAGCATGGGCTTCGTGTGCAAAGCTCAAAGACGAGACAGAAATGAGGCTGCAGGGTGGGCGGGGTCCCCCACACAGATGAAGAGACGGAAGGGTGACCCCAACCTGAGTCAATGGGAAGGTGTGGACGAAAACCTGTGTGAGGGGAAGCCAGCCACAGGAGGGCTGGAGACGGGAACGGAGGGCGCTGCTGCCACGCTCCGTCTGACCCTGTGCCATCTTTGCCTTCGCGGCCAGAGGAGGCTCCTTCCCCGTCGCACCGGCCAAAAGAATCACCGGAGTCACCTAGCAGCTCACGGCCGGTCCCTCGGAAGGCGCTATCTCCTCCGTGCAACGTCCATCCGGCGTCTGAACGCTCCTCCCCAGCTCCTCGGTCCCCACCCTAGTTCACTCTGCACGGCTCTCGGGGACTACAGTCCACCCTGGTACCCACCCCGCGCCCCACCCCCACCCCGCGCTGCATGCCCCTTCTGGAACCCCACGGGTTGCCCTCCCTGAAGAAGCCACCAGAGGGCGCCAGTGAGCACCCAGGGCCCATCCTCCAGGGCCCCCACCCTCCGAGTTGGGGGAAGTGATCTGGGTCCTCCCTGCCTCCCTCTGCTCCAGCCACACAGCCTCCTCCCCGTTCCTCCAACAGTGCTGACCCAGTGCTGCCCCAGCGCCTTTGCACAGGACTGTGCTCTCTGCCTAGAACTCTCTTCCCAGACACCCACGTGGCCCCCTCCCTTCTGATCTCTGCTCACATGTTAACTTCAGCGAGGACTTCTCTGACCACCCTGTTTTAAAATCTGCATCGCACCCTCGCCCCCAGCGATGCCTGCCACCCTCTCTCTATCTCTCTCTCGTAGTTATCACCATCTGAGCATGCTGTCTATTGGTTGTGTCTTGATATCATTCGTTGCCTGGCTTTCAACCATAAACTACAGGAAGGCCGTGTCCCGTGTGAGCACCGCTAATCCGGAGCATAGTGGGTGAGTGAGAAGTGTCTGTGCCTGGGGGTGGACGATTTCTGTCCTAAGACCGTGCTGGCTGTTGGTGGAGAATGTACTATGGGGCGAGATTGGAGCCACGGGTAAGATGGCGTCGCCACCGTGGAAAACAGTTTGGAAGCTCCTCAAAAATTAAACACAGAGGTAACATGGGATGCAGCAGTCCACTTCCGGGCATCCACTCAAAAAAATAGAAATCAGGGCCTTGAGGAGTTATCTGCAAACCCACGTTGTAGCGGCGTCAAATGTCTGTCAATAGACAAACGGATAAACAAAACGTGGCCCGTTCATACAATGGATTATTTTTTTTAATGTTTATTTTCTTTTTGAGAAAGAGAGAGAATGCAAGCGGGGAAGGGGCAGAGGGAGAGGGAGACACAGAATCCGAAGCAGGATGCAGGCTTGAGCTGTCAGCACAGAGCCCGACGCAGGGCTCGAACCCACGAACCGCCAAAGTCAGATCCCCACCGACTGAGCCACCCCAGTGCCCCTCATACAAAGGAATATTATTAATCACCCTTAAAAAGAAGTGTCATTCTGACCCCTGTGACAACGGGTGAACCTGGAGAACATTGTGCTCAGTGAAACAAGCCAGTCACAGAAGGACAGATGTCACAGGCTTCCGCTCACAGACGGTCCCAGAGGAGTCCTGTCCACAGACACAGAGAATAGGTGGTGGGAGCCAGGGGCTGGGAGTCCGTGTTTCATGGGGACAGAGTCTCGGTTTGGGGAGATGAGAAAGTTCTGGAGACGGCAGTGACCTTTGCACAACTGTGTGAACAGGCATAATGCCACAGAACTACAGTGAAAAATGGCTTAAATGGTAAATTTTATGTTACATATATTTTACAATACAAACATAGAAGTAAATTTAAGTAATTCAAGTGAGGAAAACATTACTGAGTAAATAAGGGTTCGGTGCAGGCCATCTGGTGACAGTCGAGGAGGCAAGGCCCCCTAACAAATGCCGAGAGGCTAGAACCTTGAATCCTCACCAACAGCACGCTCTGATGATCTTACTGTTGGTTCTCTTACAGAAGGGGAAACCTAGGCACAGAGGTGAAGCTCACAGAGCCGGCAAGCCAGCAAGTGCTGAGGCGAGGTACGGAACACAGGCATCCCCCACCACCATGCCTTGGCCCCTCTTCCTATTCTCTCCTCATGCTACCTTCGTTCTAAAATTATTGGAGGCTTCCTACATGCTATGCATGGAATCAAATCCTTTGCATGTATGAATATATATATTCCTGCCAATTTCCACATGTGGCGGATAGTAGCCCCATTCTGCAGATGAGTAAGCTGAGGTTACTGCCTCCTCTGCAGCGGTCCTGACCCCATCACTCCCCAGTTGAAACCCCCTGTGGCCCTCCACTGCCGCCAGGCTAAAATCTGAGCACGCTATTCAAGGCTCCCGGTAATCTCTGAATCTTATCTTTCCCTCTCCCCATAGCACACACCCCCTTTGCTCTGGCCATTCCCAACTCTTTGCAGGGGTGAACGGAACTTCCTCCAGCCTGAGAGCCTCTGCAGATGCTCTTTCTTCTACCCACAAAGTTCTCTCTTTCAGCCCAACTAACTCTGCCTAGTCACGCTAACCTCTTGGGAGAAGACTTCCCTGACCACCCCCAGACCCACAGCTCAGTATAGGCGCCCTCTGCTCTTGCAAAGCCCCGACGTTCACCTTTGCCCCCTCACCCACCCAAGGCAATGTTTCGCAGCTCCTTCATTGGCAAATTCACTGGGATTGCAAACCAAGAGCCCAGATGTGAGTGAATTCAGATACTATTACATGTGGGTGTTAGAAACCCCAACTGCAAGTGGCTTATCTATTTATTTATTCATTCACTTATTCATTCATTCATTCACTCATTCATTCATTCATTGAGAGAGGGAGAGAGAGACTCCTAAGCAGGCTGCAAGCTGTCAGTGCGGAGCCAATGTGGGGCTCGAACCCACAAACCATGAGATCATGACCTGAGCTGAAACCAAGAGTCAGACGCCTAACCGACTGAGTCATGCAGGCGCCCCAACAGGTTGCTTAAATCTTTTTTTAATTATTTTTTTAACATTTAGTTGTTGTTGTTTTTGAAAGATAGAGCATGAGCAGGGGAGGGCAGAGAGAGGGAGACAGAATCCGAACCAGGTTCTAGCCTCGGAGCTCTTACCCCAGAGCCTGAAGCAGGGCTCGAACTCACAAACCGTTAGATCATGACCAGAGCTGAAGTCGGCCACTTAACCGACTGAGCCACCCAGGTGCCCCAGGTTGCTTAAATCTTAAGGGATAAATACTATATGATCTCGCTTATCTGTGGAATATAACAAAACAAAACAAAACAAAACAAACCCCCCAACTCTTAAAAACAGAATAGAATGGTGATTGCCAGGGGCTGGGTGGGGAAATTGGGGAGCTAACATTTAAGGGCACAGACTTGCAACTCTGTAGATGAAGAAGTTCTGGAGATCTAATGCAGACAGTGATGATAGTCAACAATATGCATTATAAACTTCAAAGCTCCTGGGAGATTAGATCTTAATTGTTCTCACCACAAAAAAGAAATGTTAATATGTAACAGGCGCTCCCAGTGGTAATCAGACTGCATTGCATACATGTATCAGATCAACATGTTGTACACCTTAAATTTACACAATTATGTTTCATTTAAAAAGGAAAGCCTTAAGGGGCCTAATATGTCTTCGAACAGGGAAGTTTTCATATTGGGTGGCTCCCGGGTCCTAAATTCAGTAGAATCAGAAATTAGATTCTTTCCATGTTTCTGCCCATCCGTCTGCAGCATGTCCAGTGAATGAAGATGTTGGGCTCGGTTTGGGAGTGTGCTGGGTCAGAGTGGGCGACCCAGGAGGAGTATCCAAGAGGCACTGGATATTAGAGCCCAGGGCTCCCTACACCACGACAGAGGATGAGCAGACCCTGGCTTTGCCCTCGAAGCAGCAGCTCCTTGGCCATCTGCATTTATGAAACACCAACTGCATGCCAGCACCAGCTGGGCTCTGGTGATTTGGGTCCCGTGGTGTGTGTGTTGGGGAGGGGGGGTTCCAAGCCGAGGATTTGTGTGCAAGGATGTATTAAAGAGGAGCTCTTATCCCATGGGGAGCACTGGCGTGTGAATTGTGTCTCAGACTTTGTTCTCTCTCCATGGAAGGGAGCTGAGCCTCGCACTTTTGTGCCAGTCAGTCGTTAGCTGTGGGCCATGACGGGTAAGGAGGCGGGAGGCTTCCAGGCACTTCTGGCTCACCCCTGGGAGAGCCAGGGCAGAACCATGGGCAGCACTGAAGTCCATGGATGTGAGCTTATCGTAGGGAAGCAGGGGTGGGGGAGGGGATGAGCCCACGGAGCTGGGAGAGAGACCTGGGTGGGCACCAGCAAGCCCATGTCCAAGCCCACTGTGCCGTTCATCTGAGTGTGGTCTTAGACAAGCCCTTTCACTTCTCTGGACCTCATTGTGCAATAACCTCATCTTTAAGACGGCGCCCACCTTGTACCTCCATTCTGCAAATATTACGGAGTCCCTGCCGTGGGCCGAGATCGGGATCTAGAGGTGAACAGAGCAGTTAAAGCTTGGTTTTCTCACACAGCTGGGGAGGGAGACACACGATAAACAAAATGAGTAACTGACATATACTGTCAACTGGGCTGGTGTGAACGTCATGGAGAAAAATAAAGCAGGGATATAGATGTTGCCAGGAGGTGATTTAAAGAGTGAAACTAAATAGGAAGATCCAGGGGCCCATGGGGGGCTCAGTTGGTTAAGCATCTGACTTCGGCTCAGGTCATGATCTCATAGCTCGAGCCCCATGTTGGGCTCTGTGCTGACAGCTCAGAGCCTGGAGCCTGCTTCGGATGCTGTGTCTCCTCTCTCTGCCCTTCCCCTGCTCATTCTCTGTCTCTGTCTTTCTCAAAATAAATAAATAAACATTAAAAAATAAATAAATAGGAAGATTCTGGAGCACCTGGGTGGCTCAGTCGCTTGAGTATCTGACTTGAGCTCAGGTCATGATCTTGCCGTTAGTGAGTTCGAGTCCCACGTCAGGCTCTGTACTGACAGCTGGGAGCCTGGAGCCTGCTTCGGATTCTGTGTGTGTCTTTCTCTGTCCCTCCCCTGCTCACGCTCCGTCTGTCTCAAAACTAAACATTAAATAAAATTCTTTTAAATGTTGAATTGTGAAAAACGTTTAATTGTGGCAAAATTCACATAACAAAAATTTATTTTAACCATTTTTAAGTGTACAGCTCGACGGTATTAAGTACCTTCCCATTATTGTGCAACCATCCATCTCCAGAACATTCTCATCTTGCAAAACTGAACTTCTGTCTCCCGTTAAGTATGAACTCCGTATCCCTCTCCCCCAGTCTCTGGCTCCCCCCATCTGCGAATTCCAGCTCTGTGAATTTAATGACAGGGATCTCGTATAAGTGCAATCCTACAGTATCTGCCCTTTTGCCACTGGCTTGTTTCACAGAGAATAATGTCTTCAAGTTTCACCCATTTTTGCTGAAGGATATTCCATTGTGTGGATGGACCACATTTTGTTTATCCATTCATCCATCAATAGACACTTCATCTACTTCCGCCTTTCGGCTCTCGTGAATAACGTTGCTATGAACATGGTGTGTAAAATATCTCTTCCAGCCCCTGCTTTCGATTTCTCTGGGAATGTACCCACAAGTGGAATTGCTAGATCACATGCCAATTCTGTTTTTAATTTTTTTGAGGAACCACCATACTGTTTTCCACAGTGTTTGCAGTAGTTTATATTTCCATCAGCAATACACAACTTTTAAAATAAAATCCAGCCTCACCATCCTCTGTTCTGAGCAAAATGAATGTTACACACTGGTAACATTTTAGGGGGAAAAAATTTACTGAGCCTAGTAGGGGCAAAGACAGGAATAGTCATTGCTCTCATGAATTCAAGTTTTCATGACAAAGACAGACCATAACCACATAAATAAGTAAGTAATTTTCAGATCGTGCTGAATGACAAATGCTGAGCAGAGACTAACATAAAACAACGGAATTAGAAGCAACTAGGCAGTTTTCTGTAGGCTTAACATTTTTCACAATTAAAAAAAAAACTCTTTAATGAGAATAGACTTTCAGTTTTGCAAGATTAGAAGGTTCTAGAGTTGGGTTTCACTGAGAACTGTACACTTAGAAAAGGTTAAGATGGTAAATTTTATGGGTTTTTTTAGCACAATGTTTTTAAAGATATTACACCTGATGTTATTTATATAAAACTTTAAGTACAAAAAATACAGTATATTTTAAAAACCACACTTTTTTTTTCAAAAAAAAATTTAATGTTTATTTATTTCTGAGGGGTACCTGGGTGGCTCAATCGTTATGCATCCGACTTCGGCTCAGGGTATGATCTCATGGTTCGTGGGTTCGAACCCCACACGGGCTCTGTGCTGACATCTCAGAGCCTGGAGCCTGTTTCCGATTCTGTGTCTCCCTCTCTGTCTGCCCCTCCCCCACTTGCTCACTCTCTCTCTCTCTCTCAAAAATAAATAAACAGTTTTTAAAAAGTTATAAACCCACAGTGAGATGTCAGTCCTCATCTACCAGAATGGCCAAAATTAAAACCAATGACCCTGCCAAGTCACGGAGGTGTAGGAACTGACGTGATACAAACAGTTTCTTGAGAAATCACACACGCACTTCGCATAGGAACCAGCCTTTCCACTCCTGAGTATTTACCCAGAAGAGGTGAAGGCCTACGTGTACGTGCAGATCGGTACGGGAATGTCCACAGCTTCTATCTGTAACTGCCAGAAAATGGAAACAAACCCAACGCCCATTCTCAGGAGAGCAAATAATGCAGTTATGCTATATCCGCCTGCCGGTAATGAAACAGAGAACAAACTATGGACACACACATCACAGGCCAACGTGAACGAATCTCAAAACCATTATGCCGAGTGAGATCACATGCTCAGACCAAAACCAAAACCAAAACAACAAAAAAGAAAACACATCAGTTTTTTTTTTTTTTTAATTGGTGATTTAGGGGCAGGGGTGAGAAAGAAGGGAACAATTATCAGGGGACAGTAGGAAATTTATTTAAAAAAATTTTTTAACATTTATTCATTTTTTAAAAATATTTTTATTTATTTCTAGGAGAGAGAGAGAGAGAGAGACAGCGTGAGCAGGGGAGGGTCAGAGAGAGAGGGAGTCACAGACTGAAACAGGCTCCAGGCTCTGAGCTGGCGGTCAGCACAGAGCCCGACGCGGGGCTCGAACCCACGAACCGCAAGATCATGACCTAAGCGAAAGTCGGACGCTTAACCGACTAAGCCACCCAGGCGCCCCTACATTTATTCATTTTTGAGAGAGAGGAACAGAGCACAAGCAGGGGACAGAGAGAGAGGGAGACACAGAATCTGAAGCAGGCTCCAGGCTCTGAGCTGTCAGCACAGAGCCCGACGCGGGGCTCGAACCCACAAACTGTGAGATCATGACCTGAGCTGAAGTCAGATGCTTAACCAACTGAGCCACCCAGGCGCCCCCTAAATTTAGGGGGTTGACCATACATTCATGATCTTAATTGTCATGATGGTCTTACAGGTGTACGAATATGTCAGAACTCATCAGATGCTTTACTTTAAATATGTGCAATTTATTGGGTGTCGGCTTGGTTCTAGATACTCTTGCCATAAATGTCTTTGCCATGGACGTTTTCACCGCAAACACTTTTGCCACTTAACTAATTGTAAGGCAATTTCACCACAAAAGATTTAAAAAAAAATAACTCCTTGACAGTTGGATTTGACAGTGTGACTTCAGCAAACTGGTTAACAGTTTGGGTTCATTTCTCCACTGACACATCACACCCACTTTTACACTATATGAAGCTTAGCCCTCACGATGGTCTACACAGTAGTGCGGTTTTGAGCCCTGGTAACCCATAGAACTTTGGAACATCAATCAACGGACTGCCGTGTGAAATACGTCAGAAACAGCAGTGGAGAAGACTCTCACGATGCAATACAAAGGTCAGTTACAAATATATGCAGATAGTATTTTAAAATGAATACATTTCTTTTTTTTTTTTAAGTAGTCTCTACATCCAGCATGGAGCTCGAACCCCAGATCCCAAGATCAACAGTCAGATAGATGCTCTACAGACTGAGCCAGCTGGGCAGCACCGAACACCATTCTTAATGATGGAAGAAATGTTCGTGAAAAGAAGGAAGAGGTGGGATACCAACTGAGGAGAACCCACAAACAAATACGTGTACAATATTATGAACAGAAGACTTCGAAGACAAGTCCTTAGGTACAATCCACAAAAGGAAACTGGTTCCTCGCCCAGTTTTGCCATGAATCTACACTGCACACATGGAATGTATCCCAATATTTTGTATCTTGCAAGGAAGTCTTTCTCATTTTTTCATTCATTGTTTTAATGTTTTTAATATTTTGTTTCTTTCTGAGAGAGAGAGACAGAGAGACAGCGTGAGCAGAGGAGGGGCAGAGAGAGAGGAAGACAAGAGTCCCAAGCAGGCTCCAGGCTCTGAGCTGTCAGCACAGAGCCCGACGCGGGGCTGGAACCCATGAACTATGAGATCATGACCTGAGCCGAAGTCGGAAGCTTAACTGACTGAGCCACCCAGGCGCCCTTCACTCACTTTTAATGTTTCATTACGTCCCTTTTAATGTCCCCCTTTGATTTTGTGTGTGTGTGAGATTTTATCTTTTACGGCAAAATTGCCTCAAGGTCAGTTAGTTGAGCATCTCTGCAGCAAAGATGCTTCCAACGAAAATATTGGGCATGATCACTTACACCTCAGCAAAGCCTCTGAAAATAAAAACGATGCGGTCTCATTGAGTCCAAAGTAGTTCTAGGACACACGCACCTGCCCGGGTCCAGTTCCGGCTCTTCAGACCCTTCCCCTCGCCGCTGTGCACTGCGCGGCGCCTCCTCCCGGACCTCCCAGCTCCCACTCCTGCCCCCTAGAGGCCATTCTCAGCACTGCAGCCCTGGGGCTTTTCTTTATCTTCAATACAATGCAGCCCACGGAGCCCAGGGCTCAGTTGGTGGGCAAAGCCCCTCCTAACTGCCCCTGCTGACCTCCCACCACACTCTCTCGGGCTCTCTACGTTTCAGCCAAATGAAATCTTCCAGCACCACCCATCAGAAAGGCTCTGTTCACTGCTGTGTCCCCAGTGACTGGTGCAAGGCTTGGGTCCCTGCAGGCATCTAGGGAATTTATTATTTCTTCAATAAATATTTGTGGAGCCCCCCCCTTGGGGCCAGCTTCTGGAAATGGCACTAGAAAACAGTGCTGTCTGTAAGCCCTCATGGAGGTTACAGTTGAATCAAATAATCCCACCAATGTATTAATATATTACATCATAATATATTAAATTATATAATTTATAAATATAATAGACAAATGTACTATTACAAGTGTCATTCATTTGCTTCCTCAACGGCACCATGCCTATCATTACTGCAAATAATCATTTCTAGCACCCAGCGGGTCTTTCATCCCTCTGCGGCCGCTGTCTCAACCGGAAAGAACTTCTCCATCTAGAAAACTTCTATCCATCCATCAAAACACAGCTTACACACACAGTTTACTTCCCCTGACTCCTCTCCCTCCTATGCTTCATGACATGAACACCTCTCATTACTGTGCTACTATAGAAATAAACTTCTGAAGCATGCAACTCAAGCAGTCAGAAAAAGAGTAACAAAAGCTGAGAAAGGAATTTGTAATAAGTTTCAAAGACCTTCATCAGTTAGAACACACACACAAAAAACACACAAAAGGAATTTGGGAACTGAATAGCCAGTTTATCTAAGAAACAGAAAGAAAACAACCACTCTTCTCTAAAACTAGATATAGTGGGGCTTTTTTAAATAATGTTTTTATTTATCTTGGAAAGAGAGAGAGAGAAACAGAGCATGAGTGGAGGGGGGGTAGAGAGAGAGGGAGACACAGAGTCTGAAACAGGCTCCAGGCTCTGAGCTGTCAGCACAGAGCCTGACACAGGGCTCGAACCCCCAAACTGTAAAATCATGACCTGAGCTGAAGTCAGATGCTTACGGACTGAACCACCTAGGTGAATTGGGCTTTTTTTTTTTTTTAATAAAAGAATATGACGTACCACACTATGCTGAAAATTTTGAAAATCTCCATGGAATTTGAGCTCTCTACAGATATATACATTACCAGTATTAACTCAAGAAGGACTGGAACAGCAGGGCACCTGGCTGGCTCGGTTGGTAGAGCATCCAACTCTTGATCTCCCAGTTGTGAGTTCAAGCCCCATGTCAGCTATTAGAGATCGCTTAAAAATAAAATATTTTTTAAATGAGAAAAAGTAGAACACCTGAATGAATCAACAAATAATGATGAAAAAAACTATATATGTTATCAAAAATAACCCCTCCCCCCCCTAAAAAAAAAGTCAATCCCAAAAGGCTATGCCATTGTTTTACCTTCGAAAGCCCAGAGATAGGTAAATTCCAAATTAGGTAAATAGGTAAATTCCAAAATAGATGGAAAACTTTCCAATCATTCCATAAACAGCCCAAAGCTGATTTAAAAAAAAAAAAAAAAAAACACCTGTCAACCTAGGAAAAAATGTTATCTTAACATTGTGTGTATGTGTGTGTGTGTGTGTGTGGTGTAGAGAGAGAGGGAGAGAAAGCAAAAGTATTCAATAAAACCCAACTTCACAGACCCATCCACAATTCTAAAACCTAAAAAGCTCTGAAACACTGAATCTTTGGGGTAAGTTTAGCACCAGAACTAAGCTGGGACCCTCTTTATAGGGTTTATGGCACAAAATGTGAATATTTGTGCTTTTTTTTGCTGCTAAAATACTAATGTGCTTGATTACAAGGTCCTTCTGCATATCCTGTTAGGTGTATTCAGTGACAATATACTATATGCAATCTGGTGTGTGTGTGTGTGTGTGTGTGTGTGTGTGTGCCCGCGCACGCGCGCGCGCGCATGCTAAGTTAATCATTTGCCATGACCTTAGAGGTTACTCCTGGGAATGCAAGTACAGATCAATGTCAACTCCAATGGAGTGCGTCTCTTCGTAACTCCCTGCTTGACAACATCTCGGTGGCAGCTTGCAAATACTCACGAAAAGATATGTTCACCACAGACAGTGGCAAATGCTTCAGGACCCATTTCCCCCCCACTTGACAGCACCCACTGAACGCTGAAGACTTGTAAATGAAACTCGTTATCAGTTAGTGCAAGAAAACTCTTGCATGCTCCTCTCCAAGGAAGATCAGAAAGTTATCTCATACACTCTTGATCCAGCCCTGATGTAAAAATGTTGCAAGTTAGTTAACAGAAGGATTTTGTTGTCTAGGAAGGCAACATAGCATTCAGTTATGCACACAGGCTCAAAAGATCAATGACCTGTGTTTAAAATCCTGATTCCTCCATTGGCCGATTTTCCCTCAATTTTCTGAACTTAAGCTTCTTCCTGAAGAAGGGGCTGTTTTCAGGAATTAAATGAAACCAACTCTGGAAAATGCTTAGGGAAGTACCCAGCAAATACTAAGAATCTAGTGAATGGTAGCTATTGCTATTAATTGTCAAATATTAAAAAAGTACTTTCCTAATAAGAAATTGTTTTATCTCAACAATTCTTGTTACAATTAAAGGAAAGAATATGTAGGGGCGCCTGGGTGGCTTAGTCGGTTAAGCGTCCGACTTTCGCTTAGGTCATGATCTCGCGGTTCGTGGGTTTGAGCCCCGCGTCGGGCTCTGTGCTGACTGCCAGCTCAGAGCCTGGAGCCTGTTTCAGTCTGTGATTCCCTCTCTCTCTGACCCTCCCCTGCTCACGCTGTCTCTCTCTCTCTCTCCTAGAAATAAATAAAACATTAAAAAAAAAAAAGGAAAGAATATGTTGCCATTACTAGTTAATGCTCAGATGCCCTAACAATCACAGTAGAACAAGAAAAAGTAAGGGGGGAAAATTAGCATCAAGATAAAAGGAAATCAATTAATATTTCTCTACAGGAAATAACCTTATTGACCCCAGAAAAATCTAGCCAAAAAACGATTAGCGTTAATAAGAATTCAGGAAGGCAACGGGGTACAAAATAAATACATAAATGTGAACAGACCAGTAATTACCAGGAAACAAAATGGGGAAATGACTCATTTTATAATATTCACCCAAAATATGTATAAACTATGAATATATTTCATAATAGCTGTATACGAGTTAACATGAACAAATCATTAGACTTTTTTTTTTCAAAATCATTACATTTTTAAGGGATAAAAAAACTAAACAAATAGATATTCCTGGATGGGAAAAAATATTATGGAGATATCACTATGGTACAGATAACAAAAAAGATGGATTTATAGAAAAGAACAGAGAATCCCTAAACAGATCCAAATATAGATAATTATTTGGTATTTATAGATGAGGAACTTCAAACCAGAATGCAAAGAGCTACTTATTCAATAAATGGACCTGAGACAACTGAGTAATTGTTTGGAAAAAAAAAAAATTAAGTCTGACCTGCATATCAACTAAATTCCAGATGGACAAAAAAGTGAAATCTAAAAGCACTGCAATAATACACTATTAGAAGAAAATATGAGATGAATGTTTACCAATGGTATAAATAATAAAGGAAAAGACTGATACATTGGACTAGATAAAAAATTTAAACTTCTAGGGACTAAAAACCACTTTTAAAAAGTTAAAAGTGGGGCGCCTGGGTGGCTCAGTCGGTTGAGCATCCGACTTCGGCTCAGGTCATGATCTCACGGTTCATGGGTTCGAGCCCCACGTCGGGCTCTGTGCTGACAACCAGCTCAGAGCCTGGAGCCTGCTTCAGATTCTATGTCTCCCCCTCTCTCTCTGACCCTCCTCCACTTGTGCTCTGTCTCACTCTATCTCTCAAAAATAAATAAATGTAAAAAAATTTTTTTTTCAAGTTATAAGAGGGGTGCCTGAGTGGCTCAGTCAGGTGAACATCCGACTCTTGATTTTGATTCAGATCTCATGGTTCATGAGATCAAGCCCCATATTGGGCTCTGCCCCACATCACCAGATGGGAGCCTGCTTGGGATTCTCTGCCTCTCCCTCTCTCTCTGCCCCTCCCCTGCTAAGGCTAGCACTGGCTGGCTGAGTTAGTGGCGCTTTGGAGCATGTGACTCTTGATCTCAGGGTCATGGGTTCAAGCCCCACATTGGGTATAGAGATTTTACTTAAATAAAACTTAAAAATTTTTTAACTTAAAAGAGAAAAAGAAAATGTAGAAAAGAATATTTGAGGGGCATCTGGGTGGCTCAGTTGGTTAAGTGTCCAACTCTTGATTTCAGCTCAGGTCATGATCTCACAGTTTGTGAGATCGAGCTCTGAGTCAGACTCTGCGCTGACAGTTTGGAGCTTGCTTGGGATGCTCTGTCTCTTTCTGCCCCTACCCCACTCACACCATCTCTCTCTCTCTCTCTCTCTCAAAATAAACAAATAAAAGCTTTTTAAAAATCCTTTAAAAATATTTGAAACACATTTGCAAAAGGATCCTTTTTAAATATTTTTATTTTAAATTTATTTATTTATTTTGAGAGAGACAGAGACAGCACAAGCGGGGGAGGGGCAGAGAGTGCAGGAAAGAGAGAGAATCCCAATCAGGCTCCTCACTGCCAGTGCCAAGCCAAACGAGGGGTTCACACCCACAAACCGTGAGATCATGACCTGAGCCGAAACCAAGAGTCAGACGCTTAACCAACTGAGCCACCCAGGTGCCCACAAAAGAATACTTTTTATGTAAGAAATCTTAGAAATCAGGGCACGTGGGTAGCTCAGTCGGTTGGTTAAGCGTCCAACTTCGGCTCCGGGCATGATCATTTGGTTCATGAGTTCGAGTCCCGTGTCAGGCTGTGTGCTGACAGCTCAGAGCCTGGAGACTGCTTCAGATTCTGTGTCTCCCTCTCTCTCTGCCCCTCCCCTGCTCATGCTCTGTCTCTCTCGCTCTCTCGCTCTCTCTCTCGCTCTCTCTGAAAGGAAGGAACGAAGGAAGGAAGGAACGAAGGATGGAAGGAAGGAAGGAAGGAAGGAAGGAAGGAAGGAAGGAAGAAATATGAAAAACACAAGGCCAAGAGACCCATGAAAAACTCATCTTTTTATCAGAAGTTTCTAAATTCAAATGAGCTCCATAAATAATGCCTCTAAGTTTGGCAAAACATAACACCCCATGCCAGTGAGGTTGTGGGGAAACAGAAACAACGAATAAACTCAAAGAGTGTCATGAATGTAATAGAAATTTTTTTTGAAATGGAGTGGAGGGATGTAATAGTGAGCGAATGGGTGGGGGGTTCCACTTCAGAGAGGAGATAACGTTTGACCCAAGCCCTGGAGAATGAGAAGGTCCTCACTGTGAAGCTCCGGGAGGGAAGAGGCACCAGGGAGAAGGAGCAGCTAGTGCAAAGACCCTGAGGTTGGACAGGTCTGTCTGAAGAGCAGAAAGACAGCCGTGGGCCAGGAAGGCGGTGAGCGGCAGAGAGGAGCCCATTTCTTGGAAGGAGGATGTAGAACGGCATTTATAGCATCTCAGCCCTGGACCTGGCACACGGCCAATGCTCAATAAATGTAACAATTGTTATGATGCCTTCAAAGAGAGGGGAGCCGCCTTTGCTGCCCCAGAGGCTGAACTCCGGGATGTGGCCCGGCCTTCAGGCGTGGCCACGGTTCAAGCCCGGGCTGTGGGAACCTCTGCGGGGCCTCGCTCGGGAAGGCCCTGACCTGCAAGTGCGTCATCTTCCTCAGGTCCTCAGACACAGCCCGGTGCTCCCCACACCCACCTGCTGGGAACGGGGCTGGAGAGGCAGCGCCCAGAAACCTCTGCCAGATGTCAAGGACTCCTTTTTTAAAAAATTTTTATTTATATTTAAGAGAGAGACAGAGCACAGGTCAGGGTGGGGCAGAGAGAGAGACACACACACAGAATCCGAAGCGGGCTCCAGGCTCTGAGCTGTCAGCACAGAGCTCGACGTGGGGCTTGAACCCACACACTGTGAGATCATGACCTGAGCCGAAGTCAGATGCTTAACCAACTGAGCCACCTGGGCGCGCCTGGTCTCGTTTTTATCAGCACCCATGGGATCCCCAGAGCCGCACACATACACCAGGTGCTCCATGACATTTGTGGATGTGAATCTAAGTGTGCACACCGCTGGGCCCCGGAGACGGGCGGGTGCTTTAGGGAATACTGAAGTCAGAAGATGTACCACTGCTCTGTGTGTGGGTCCAACACACCTCTGTGTGTGTCCCACGTGTGCCCGCGTGTGCTGAGCATGGCTGTGAGTATACCCGAGGCCGCCTACGTGTGCATGCCCACAGGAACCCCCGCGTCCCCTGAGCATAATTCAGCTTGCCATCCCGCATGGGCACGTCTGTGCCCACACAGATCCCTGTGTGTGTCTGCCCAGTGGGCACATGCACATGCCTGCCTGGTGTGTTAGGGCATATCTGTGACTGTGGGATCACACGGGTGTCCATGTGTACCCAAGCCTGTGTGGGTGTGTATTTGCATATCTTCTTGCCTGGGTGCCTACTGATGTGTAAACACACGCTTGAGCACATCTGTGCAGTGTCCCTATGAGTACACATGTGTCCCCCCCATGCTGATGTGTGTACCCACATGGGGGTGTCGGAGGGAGCCCGTGCATGGTGTCCACATGCCTGCAGACCTGGTGAGGCCTGATCCCAGGGTCCCCCGCCGCCCAGCACTGCTGTATTTCAGACCCAGAGAAGAGCTTGGCCGGTGGATTCTCCCTCCCTCCTCCTAGCCTTGACCCCAGCCCCTCTGGCCTCCCCCTCCAACCAAATGTGCCTTCAAAGAACCAGGATGCAGTGGAGGAAATTCCTTCTGGCAGCTTCAGGGAGGCACCCGGGACTGTCTGGAGCGACTCCCAGGGGCAGGGGCTGGGACCGCGGGCACTGGGCTGTTCGGAGGCTGGTTCTGCTCGCTGCGTCTGCTCCTTGCCTCCACTGCCAAGTGCAGACACAGAGCTGCATGACGAACGTGGTCTGTCGGGTAGCTGGTGTGTGGGGGCGGGGAGGGGGTGCATCTGGAAGCTCATGGCACCCAATTCTCAGCACGCCCTGAGGGGCACTATCAATGGGGCCGGTTTCTGAGCCAGAGAGACGCAGAGGGGCAGGATGGCCCCCACGCCTGGGTGACTCTGCCCCTGTGGTTCTGAAATGAGGGGCATTCCCCCGCCCCCCCACCAGGGAACACCTGGCAGTGTCTGAAAGTATTTTTGTTTGACGCACCAGCCAGGGGGGTGTGTTTCTGTTATCTCATGCGTGGAGGGCTGCACTACATCCTACAAGGTACGGAAAGCCTCCCCACCCCCCACTGCAAAGGATACAACCCCAAATGTCGATAGTGCCAAGGCTGAGAAACTCTGGTGAGGCTTTTTGAGAGCATCACGGGCAGCAGATGGGACGCTGAAGCATCTGGACATTTAGACACATAAAAGCCCTCTCAGGTGTAGAAAACCTGATGCTTCAGGACATCAGAACAGATGAACCTCCAGGAGCCCGTGAAAAGACGCTCAGCATCATTTCTCATCCAGAAAATGCGAATCGGGACCACCGGGAGAGGTACGAATACACACCAACCAGAATGGCCGACGTGGAAAATTCCAGCAATACCAAGTGTTAGCACAATTACGCAGCACCTGAAACTCTCCACTCTTGCCAGAGGAAGGTCAGATGGTCAGACCACGCCCTGTGAGTCAAACCAGGGCGTGAAGTCACGTGGCCCAGCCCAGATCCCAGGCCAGACGTGGTCAAGCAGAGGATCCCTTCCCAGGCTCAAGACCAGGGTGGGCCTGGGGCTCATGGCTTCCCGTGGGGCGAAGGACCCCATTTCAAAGGATTCAGGATTTCCTGTCCTTGGTTGGTACAAACATCCAGTATAATGTCAATGGCTTTGGCTTCTTGGGAACCCTGCACTGAGCACAACTGCTGTGTAAGAAAGGAGTCCTTGGGGCGCCTGAGGGGCTCAGTCCGTTAAGTGTCCGACTCTTGATTTCGGCTCAGGTCATGATCTCACTGTTCCAAGATCAAGCTCCGTGTCCGGCTCTGTGCTTATAGCCTCCCTCTCTCTCCGCCTTTCCCCACCGGCACTGTCTCTGTCTCTCTCAAAATAAATACATAAACTTAAAAAAAAAAGACCCATCTTCCCCTCCAGGAGCCCACACACCAGAGGGAACACCTGCTCCTCAAATCCAGCCACCTGCCGACACAGACCTGAACCTGAAGAAGAGCCCGGGGCGGGGGGGAGGGGGCACCTGCGTTCAAAGATTTCCGTGGGGGCGTGGGGTGGGGGTGGGGACTCCCACTCAGACTAGGGAGTCAGAAAAGGTGGCCTCAGAGTGAGCCAAGCTCAGGGGCACGCACACCCCTCTGCACCCCTCTTTCCTTCCCCCCACACTTGCCCCACAAGGTATTTACCCCCAAAGTAATGAGAAGAAGCCAGGAGGACTCACTGGGGCTAATGCGTCCCAGGGGGACACTTCCAGGTCCCTCCCTGGATCTCCAGCTCCTGACACCTCTCTGCCCAACAGGCAGGTGATGCCCAGCATCTGACACCCCCCCCATTCCCCCACCTCTCCATCGTCTCCAGCACTCCCCTCCCGGGTGCTCAGGCCAAAACCCTCGGGGCATCCTCACCCACAAGCTTTCTCTTGCCACACAGTCTGTCCAGTCTTCCACGCTACTCTGTCTCAAATCCCACCACATGCCCAGTCTGCAAAATATACCCCAAATTCAACTGCCTTCCCCCTCCTGCTGCCTCATCTGTAAGCCCCCCCCCAGCTCCCATGCCTTCCCCTGGTCTCTCTACTCCCACCTGCATCCCCACCATCTGTCTTCCCCCCAGTGGCCTCTAAAGGGGAGTCAGGTCCCTCCCTCCCCTCACCCACTCTGCTCCAGCCACACGAACCTCCCTGTTCCTGCAACATGCCAGGCAGGGTGCTACCCCAGGACCTTTGCACGTGCTGTTCCATCTGTCCAAACTGCTCTTCCCCCTGCTATTCCCACAGCTCACTCCTTTACCTCCTTCAGGTCTTTATTTTTATTTTCCATCCCCTGCCACTCGAAAAGGCCACCCCAGAAGACAGGGATGTCTGTGAGCTTCATTCTCTGCTGGGGAATGCACAGTAGGGGGTCTCCTGACTATGCCTTAAAGGTTGAGTCAATGTTAGACATTGTTGTCGCTATTATCAGCCTATTTGTCCCTCACTTCCCCTGTGGTCTCTCTGGGGGCAAGGGCTTTCTCCTCTCAACAAATGTTTATTGAGGACCTACTAGGTGCCTAGTGGCAAAGTAAATAGACAAAAAGCCCTGCTCTCCCAAAATCTGCGTTCAAATGCGGGAGGCAGATCAATGCGTGTGAACCGCAAAAGGATTTCAGAGAACAGCAAGGAAGTGCAGACAGTGGAGGAAAGAACACCAAGGGAGGTTTGCAGAGTGGGGGGTGGGGGGTGAGGCAGAGTTCCCCAGGCAGGTGCTGTTTGAGCAGAGGCTGAATGCAGGAGAAGGCGCCAGCTGCAGGGGGATGGGGGGAGGGGTGCTTCAAGGCCAGCTCACACTCCCTCTGCAGTTGTCGCTGTGAGAATAAATGAAGGAACACAGACACAGGCAGACGTGACCAGGTGCCCGCCCCCCCCACCTGGACCTGGGATTCCGAGACCCCTGAGTCCCTGAGGGCCTGGGAAGAGAGGCCCCCGCGGCCGAGACCCCTGCCCTTCCTCCAGGCCCCCAGACGCCCTGACGCAGGCTCCCCTGGAGGAAAAGGAAGAGCATCCGGGGGCAGCGCTGCCTTGTGGGCCAGCTGCTGGGTTGGGGGGCTTCTTCCCAGGCCTCTTCCTTCCAGGTCACCAGAGTGGCTGTTGGAAGGTTCCAGGCACAGGAAATGACCGTGGAAACATGTCGGGAAGCAGGCAGAGACGTTACACCCATACATGAGCAGACGTTGAGGCCCTACCTCCCAGTGCTGACCCTGGGGCCTCCCGCGGGGCACCTCCCCCTGCAGACAGCCTCTCTTGGCTCCTCGTTGCCCTTGGAGCAAGACCTAAAGTTCTTTCTCAACCCAAGTCTGGGAACTGAGTCCGCACGGGCCTCTGTCTCTAGCTTCCTTACAATGGCCACTGCCCCCTCCCCCACCCCCGCCGCCCCGCCCATTGGCTCTCTTGCTGCAGACGTGGGGAATCACTTTCGGTCCCCACTACGGCCCTGGTCCCCCGGCCTCACCTGTCTTTCAGGTGTCTACTGGGCATCACTTCCTGGAAGCCCTCCTGGACTCCAAGTCCAAGTTCACCTGGGCCCCCCTGCCCCAGGGAGCACAGACCATACTGCTTTGTACTTACCTTTTTGTCTGCCTCCGGGTCGACCTGAGCTCTGCAGCGGCTTCCCACGCCTGGCACGGTGTGTGGTCCCAAACAGATGCGGAACAGATAGCAGGTGCTGTCTGGTGCAGGGAGGCGGGTTTCATCTGACCGTGACCGGCTGTCCCAGCAGGTTCCACGGCTGAGGGGCTGGGTGGTTACCAGCACCTACTAGCAGTCCTTCATGGCTCGCACCGGAGGTGGACAGAAGTGATCGCCCCTTCTGCGATCTCGGCCAAGACACGATTCAAACTTTCTCTGTGGTGCCCAGGGCAGAATTAGAGTCTAAAAGTTAAAAGCCTGGGTGCCTGGGTGGTTCAGGCGCTTAAGCATCCGACTTCGGCTCAGGTCATGGTCTCATGGTTCGTGAGTTCAAGCACCGGATCGAGCTCTGTGCTGCCAGCACGGATCCCATTTCGGATCCTCTGTCCCCCTCTCTCTCTCTGCCCCTCCCCTGCTCATGTTCGCTTTCTCTCTCTCACTTTCAAAAATAAATAAACATTTTTTAAATAATTTTTTTAAATAAAAAATAAATCAATAAAAGATAAAGCCTGACTCTCCCAGGGCGCTTTGGTGGCTCATTTGGTTGGGCGTCCAGCTTCGGCTCAGGTCATGATCTTATGGTTCGTGGGTTTGAGCCTTGTATCCGGCTCTGTGCTGACAGGTCAGACCCTTGAGCCTGCTCTGGATTCTATGTCTCTCTCTCTCTGCCCCTCCCCTACTCGTGTTCTCTCTCTCTCTTTCTCTCTCTCTCTCTCTCTCTCTCAACAATATATAATTGTTAAAAGAAAAAAAAAGGTTTTTTAAAAAGAAGAAGAAAAGCCTGACTCTCACTAACAGGAGCCTTGGATGACCCTGGTGTCAGGGTGCTCACTACCTCTCACTGCTGATGACTCTGATCATTAGAAGGCATCATTTGGCGCCAGCCCCTGTGTACCCCACCCAGCAGCTGAGAATGACCCCCCGCCATCGTAGGCAAGTCCCCAGAGGGAGCTTTGGCTGGAAGAAGAAGCTACCAGACTGGGGGCCAAGAGAGGGAGACCCTGGTGAAGGACAACAGGGTCTCAGCGCCCTCCAGGAAGGCTGGAGGCCCAGCGTGGAGGAGGAGCATGAAGAACGCAATGGGGGCAAAGGAACCCCTGGGGGTGGCACTGTGTCCCCTGACATGTCTCCCTTGGGCTCTGCAGGGGGTGGGGGGGGCGTCCACTGCACCAGCCACGTGAGTCCCGGCCACTAGCAGAGACAGGCAGGGCCGGCCACAGAGGTGCGCGGACGGCGCCCGGCCGACGCAGCTGCCCAGGGTCTGTCCCTCTCGACATGTCCTTAACCAGGCAGATGTTCTAGAGGTTTCTGCACACCGCTGCCCCTGGAGGAACAGGCGGGGGGAGGGCGTGTGACACAGAACCTCACCTCACTGAGCCCCCAGCTTCCTCGGCTGCGAAATGGGACCAACGGAACCCATTTCCCTGCATGGCCGTGAAGATTTCAGGAGAGAAATAAGCCGTCTGGAAAGTTCCCAGAGAGCGGGGACCCCTCCCTTGTGATTAACCAGCCCCGCGAGCCGCTTCCAGATGCATCTTGCGACTGGAAATATGTAAGGAAGCAGCCGTGTTTCTGTGGGCATCTCATGAGAACATTGGCTTCTTGGGTTATATTAAGATGCGGTTTTCCTGTTTGAGCTTCTGAACCCCCTGTGGGTTCTCTGGGGGCTCAGCAGCCGCGGAAGAGGTAGGTCCCCGACTCGGAGAGGCCAAGAGAAAGAAGGCCTGCCTCCTGCGCTTTGGCTGCTGTCTGAACCTGGGAAACCAGCCCCCAGGGGCTTGGGCGCTGCCGCCAAGGATCCCTAAGCAGGGCCCCCACCATTAGCGAATAAAAACGCAAGAGGCGCAGCTGCCTGTATTTTATCTGGCAATCCTGAGTCTCTGGATGTGCTAAGGACCTTCGGACAGAACAAGTCTCATCTCCTCCCTGCGTGTAGGTCTATTTTGGCAATGGGGGTAGGTACCGTGTTGCTTTAAAAATACAAATCGATTAGGGGCGCCTGCATGGCCCGGCTGCTTAAGCGTCCGACTTCGGCTCAGGTCATGATCTCACGGTTCACGGGTTCGAGTCCCATGCGGGCTCTGTGCTGACAGCTCGGAGCCTGGAGCTGCTTCAGATTCTGTGTCTCCCTCTCTCTCTCTGTCCCCCCACCTGCTCGCACTCTGTCTCTATCTAAAAAATAAACATTAAAAAAATGAGTAGAGGCATTAATAAACTCCTCCTTGCTTTTTTCCCGTACATACACACACACACACACACACACACCCAGTTATGCAGTTGAAAGGGACCAACAGAATATTCCAACGGAGGGCACCTGGCATCCAGGGATAGGGTTAGCCCCAGGGGCCGTCATCCAGGTTTTCCATGTCCTTAAGGGCCCTGACGCAATGAGTCACCACTCGCACCCAGTAGAAGAGCTACAATGTGTAAATGACACCACTGAGTGGTGTCAATCTTTGCTTCAGGAATGCATCCTTTTTTTTCTTTAGCTACGCAGGCAGAAGAGGTGATTTATTGACCACGTGTTACCTTCAGCCACAAACGAAAACAGAATCAGTCCTGAAAGTCACAGGTCCAGGGCAAAGGACCGAAGGGGACCATTTGGGTACAAGCCAGGTGGGTCTCTCGAAGGTGGCCGTTGCAATCACATGGCAATGGATATTCTAGATGCTTTGAGTCAAGTGCTAGAAAGTTTCTACCAGGGTCCCGGGCCCCTGGCTTTCCTGATTTCTGCTCCTGTGGCCTCTGTGGGTGCACAAGTGAGCGGTTTACTCGGCCCTCTGCCTCATCTTTCTTCCTTTTCAAGAAAGAGCAGAATTTTTTATGTTTATTTTTATGTATTTTTGAGAGACAAAGACAGAGCATGAGTCAGGGAGGGGCAGAGAGAGAAGGAGACACAGAATCCGAAGCAGGATCCAGGCTCCGAGCTGTCAGCACAGAGCCCAATGTGGGGCTCGAACCCACAAACCGTGAGATCATGACCTGAGCTGAAGTTGGATGCTTAACTGACTGAGCCACCCAGGAGCCCTGAAATGGTACGTTTTTAACACCGCCTTGGAAGACACTTCAGATGATTCTCATAGAGTCGAATGTACGTTTCCCATAGGACCCAGTAAGGCCACTCCTAGATATTTTCCCAAGGGAAATCAAACCTCATGTTCACACCGAAACCTCCACACGAATGTTTCCAGCGGTGTTGCTCATAACCACTCATAACAGATACAGGCTACGTGACCATCCGGGGACAAACAATAGTGGAATAGCTTGTAACGGAATATTCTGTAGTGATACAAACAAATACACAGAGCAATGTGGATGAATCTGAAATGCATCATGCTGAGTGGCAGAAGTGAGACTCAAAGGCTAAAGATCTATATGGGTCCATCAATAAGATGGTCTGGAGAAAAGACAGTACTATAGGGACAGAGAAGAATTCAGTAATTCCCAGAGGGAGAGAAAGAGGGCGCTTATAAAAGGACATTCGGGGTGGCCATGGTTTGTTCTGTATCTTGATTACGGTACAGGAAACATGACTGTGTGGATTAGCCAAAGCTCACAGTACTGCACATTTAAGGGACTGAATTTCACTGTATGAAAATCACGTCTCAATTAAACATTGAAAGAAAGGGGAGGCCAATGCTCAGAATATGAGACCCTCGTGGATAGTTTCCTCCTTGGGTCTTTCATAAAATGTGGTGAGACATGTGAAGCAAATCCTGGAGTTTAAGAATCTACTTCTGAAACAAGGAGACACAGAGCGTGGGCTGCGAAGGCTGGGACCATCTGTGGCCTCTACATGTTAGAGGAAGAGTTTCCAAATACAGACAGTCCCTAACTTAACAAGGGTTCCACTTACAATGTCTCAGCTTTGCAATGGTGTGAAAGGGATATGCATCCAGCAGAAACCTACTTAGAATTTGTAGTTTTGATCTGTTCCCAGGCTAGCAATATGTGTTACGATCCTGCCATGATGCCAGGCAGTGGCCGGGAGCTGTGGCTCCCAGTCAGTCATAAAATCACAAACTTAATCAATCGATATACCAACAACCATTCCGGTTTTCATGTTGAGTACAGTATGGAATAAGTTATATGAGCTATTGAGTGTCTTATTATAAAATAGATTGGTGTTAGATGATTTTGCCCCAGTGTAGTCCAATGAAAGTGTTCTGTGTGTTTAAGGTAGGCTAAGCCAAGCTGTGATATTTGATAGGTTAAGTATATCAAATGCCTTTTGACGTATGATATTTTCAACTTATGATATTGATGTAACCCCTGGACGTAACCCCACTGTAAGTCGAGGAATATCTGTATGTGACAATACGTACCAGCACTCTTTCCTCCACATCTCTGCTGGCAGTAAGTGTTATCATCTTTTTATGTTTTTATCACTTTTTTTTACGTGTCTTATGACAACAGCTTGAAATTTTTATTTTATTCATTTTTTTAATGTTTATTTTTGAGAGAGGGACAGAGCGTAAGTCGGGGAGGGGCAGAGAGAGAGGGACACACAGAATCCGAAGCAGGCTCCAGGTTCCGAGCTGTCAGCACAGAGCCCGACGCGGGGCTTGAACCCACGGACCACGAGATCATGACCTGAGCCGAAGTCGGACGTTCAACCGACTGAGCCCCCCAGGCGCCGCAGGACAACAGCTTGAAATTTTTTACTTTAATTTTAGAAAATATTGGAAACCATAGATAAATTAAGTATACAGAATTTCACTAATTTCGTCTACACAAAGATAATAATCAGATACATTCTCATTCTTTTCTCTTGGTGGTGAAGTGACAGCTCATTCTTACTGAAACTCACACTCCCTGGGTTCCTGAGGACTATATTTTCATATGTTCTTTGGCTTTTGGCACCTGTTCATGTGCTTCCTCAGCTTTCTATTTCTGTTGTTTGTCGTTTTCTTACCAACGTGGAGAAATTTTTTGTATATGAAGGTACTAACCCTTCTCAGACAACGAATTGGTCTTTACTTATTGGTTTTGTTTATAACAATTTCCCCTAAATTTGTGTTTACGTATATATAATCAGATATTTCTGTCTTTTTGTTCAACCCTTCTGAGCTTCCTTTCTTAGTTTAAAAATTTTTTTAAAAAAAGCTTTTCAACCCAAATTTGTAAAAATTGCTTATAAGTTCCTTCTACAATTTCTGTTACTTTGAGGTTTTTGTTTGTTTTTTACATTTGCTCTTTAACCCATCCGGAATTTTTTCTTACCCTGCAGCACAGAAAATATCTCGGTCAACCATATCTTTATCAAGAGTGAGAGGAGGAAAGGGAGACAGCCACCTGTGTCCCACACCCAAGTCCGTCACTAAGTCAGGCCGCACAACCCCCCCCCCCCCCGCCTTGGGTATTGAGTGTTGCATTCCCAGCCTGGTTGGGGGGGGGGGGGTGCTCACTGTGGTTCTAGCTTGTCCAGCGAAGCCCTGGGGAGCACTCTCCTCTGGTGGCCATTGCAGTGATAGCAGCTACCGACTGAAGAAAGCCATCTCCTAAAGCTAAAAGCTGAATGGGTTCATTTCCTTCATTTCCCCAGGCCTAAAACCATGTCATTGAGGAATCCAAACAGATATCCGCACACGCATGCTCATAGCCTCATTATTCACAATGGTCAAAAAGTGGGAACATCCTAAATGTCCACGGACAGATGAACGGATCAGCAAAATGGGTCCAGCCACACAACGCAGTATTGCAGGTCATGATCTTGTGGTCTGTGAGTTCGAACGCCGCATCGGGCTCTTTGATGACAGCTCAGAGCCTGGAGCCTGTTTCCGATTCTGTGTCTCCCTCTCCCTGACCCTCCCCCGCTCATGCTCTGTCTCTCAAAAATAAATAAATGTTAAAAAAAAAAAAAATGGTTGGGCGCCTGGGTGGCTTAGTCGGTTAAGCGTCCGACTTTCGCTTGGGTCACGATCTCGCGGTTCGTGGGTTCGAGCCCCACGTCGGGCTCTGTGCTGACTGCCAGCTCAGAGCCTGGAGCCTGTTTCAGAGTCTGTGTCTCCCTTTCTCTCTGACCCTCCCCTGCTCACGCTGTCTCTCTCTCTCTCTCCCTCTCCTAGAAATAAATAAAAATATTTAAAAAAAAAATTTTAAAAAAAATGGTTTTAAAGGACATTCTAGCACTTGCTACAACGTGGGTGAACTTTGAGGGCATTATGCTCAGTGAAATAAACCAGGTACAAACAGACAAAAAGTGTTTGACTCCACTCACATGAGGTACCCAGGCCAGGCAAATTCAGGAACACAGAAAGTCAAATACGAGGCACCAGGGGCTGGGGGAGGGGGTGGCGAGTTAGTGTTTCATGGGGACAGAGTCTCAGTTTGGGAAGATGAGAAGATCCTGGAGACGGATGGTGGGGATGGTCGCAAAAGAATGACAGTGTGTTCAATGCCACCGAACTGTGCACTTAGAGATGGTTAGAATTGTTGCCCATACACTTGTGGGTCCATTTCTGGATTCTCTGTCCTGTTGCGTTGATCTGTGGCTGTGTTTGTGCCGATACCATAGTAAGTCTTACATTATGTATATTTCACCAGCAAAGAAAGCAGAAAGGGGTAGTGCAAGCAGAGGGGAGCCAGGGTAGTGGGGGGAAGAGAGCCAGGGATGGACAGCTGAGGGGTCAGCGGCCAGGAGGCCACCAGGGACCTCAGGAGAGGGAGGCTGGCAGTGAGGATGGAGGCTTGGGAAGAGCTTTCTCTAGTGATTGGACCACAGACAGAGAGCAGGACAGGGAGGCTGGGTGGGACGGAGCCCCAAAAGAATTCAAATTCTGGCCCGGGGAGCCCAGAAGAAGAGGCAGAGAGACAAGAAGAGATACAGAGAGAAAAGGAGGTGGGGAAGAGACAGGGGAGACGGGGGGGACGAAGAAGGGAAACAGGGACAGAATAAGCAGACCCACCTTGCCTCCCGGGACCACGGTGATGGCGTCTGTGTGGGTCTCTGGGGCTCCTGAGCCCTCTGAGCCTTCTTGTCCCCAAACTTGGCTCCCTGCCCCTCCAGTGATGCCCATCGGTCATGCTTACGGTCTGGGCCCCAAGGTCCTGGGGGGTCTGAGCGCTGTCAGCCTCACCTTCTGTGACTGTCCCTCTCCAGCCTCCCGCTGGCCACCAGACATTCCCCACACATGAAGCTCAGTGCTGCCCCCTAGCCTTTGCACCAACGGTTCCTGCCGCAGGGAACATCCTTTCTCCGGGTCTTCCTTTACAGCCCGGCCCCTTCTGGTCACTCGGGTCTCAGCTCCGTGGCCTTCCAGACGCCCCTGGCTCACGCAGCCACCTCCCCCATCCTCCCTCTGTCCCATCACCTGTCTGCTTCCTTTCACGGAGATCAATGCCATCTGAAATTACAGTGGGGGGTGGGGGGTGGGAGGGTCTGTTTCCTGGTTCACAGTTTGCCTCCAGGGCTCCAGAGCAGAAGGCTGTGCCTGCCTTGTCCACCATAATCCCACGCCTACAAAAAGACCCAGCATACAGTAGGCGCTCAATAAATACATGCTGCATTAAATAAACAATCGATGGTTACAGAATGTGTTGTGCACGTGACTCAGTGTGCATCCTGCGTTTGTATGTTTCTGTGGACGGTGCTGTGGTGGGCGTGGAGTTCTGGGTCAGGAGGGTTTGTGCCGAAGAGGCTCAGGGTCTGCCTGTCTGGGCTTTGGGGAAATCGCACGGCGAGTGGTGTGTCAGTATCTCCACATGTGGCCCCTCCAGCCGGCGGTGTCCCTGAGGCTTCATGTTTCTAGGGGTTCCACGGGTGTGTTGTGCCACGTGCGCGTGCACGCAGAGCCACCAGTCCACGTGTGTGCAGCCGTGCGCGGGTCGGGGTCTGACAGCCAGCTCGCAGCCAGAGGGCGCCGAGTTGTGTTTGCCAGTCCCCCGCGGCGTCAACCCTTCTCACCAGGGCCCATTTCCAGGTACCGGCCCCGGGAACCCGGCGTTGGGAAGACGTGCACAAGGGCACGTGCACCATTCTCCAGCTCCCCGCCCCATCACCAGGCAGGCTCAGTGGTCACAAACGACCTCAAGAGCGCAGATGAGAGAATGACAAGGCGAAATAATTAGGGACAGTTGAATTTCTTCATTTATTATGGTAAAACCTACATGACAAAATTTACCATTCTAGCCATTTTTTTCAAAAATTTATTTATTTATTTATTTATTTTGAGAGAGAGAGACAGAGAGAGAACAGGGAGGGTCAGAGAGACAGGGAGAGAGAGAGAATCCCAAGCAGGCTCTGACCTGTCAGTGCAGAGCTGGTGTGGGGCTTGAACCCGTGAACCGTGAGATCATAACCAGCACCAAAACCAAGAGTCAGACACTCAACGAACCTCGCCACCCAGGCGCCCCCACCACCACCACTTTAACCATGTTTAAGAGTACAGTCCAGTGGCATCAGGCACATGGTGTTGGATTTAAGCAGTTGGTACTTTGGTTCTTAACCTGATTTATTTATCTGCACATTTATATAATTAAACGTGTTAGGATAATAGCAGTTAACAGGCAGCCTGCAAACTTCTGGAACACATAACAACGGGCTCTGGAAGCCGGTCTCCTCACGGGCCCCCCTCCAGCCTCCAGGTGTGTGCTCCCGTGTGCCCGCGTGTGGTTCTGCATGTCCCCATTCATCATGTTGTGGTCACACCTGTGCGTGTGCCCGGGGACCCTCTGGTGTCTGAGCATTAAGAGCCTGGGTGATGGCACAAAAACAGATACTCGGATCAATGGAACAGAACAGAGAACCCATAAATGGACCCACCTACGTATGACCAACTCATCTTTGACAAAGCAGGAAAGAATCTCCAATGGAATAAAGACAGTCTCTTCAGCAAGTGGTGCTGGGAAAACCGGACAGCAACATGCAGAAAAATGAACTTGGACCACTTTCTAACACCATACACAAAAATAAACTCGAAATAGACGAGAGACCTAAATGCAAGACAGAAGCCATCAAAATCCTCCAGGAGAAAGCAGACAAAAACCTCTTTGACCTCAGCCGCAGCAACTTCTTACTCAGCACATCTGCGGAGGCAAGGAAACAAAAGCAAAAATGAACAATTGGGACCTCAACAAAATAAAAGTCTTCTGCACAGTGAAGGGAACAGTTAGCAAAACTAAAAGGCAACCGACAGAATGGGAGAAGATATTTCCAAATGACATATCAGATAAATGGTTCGTATCCAAAACCTATAAAGAACTCATCAAACTAAACACCCAGAAGACAAATAATCCAGTGAAGAAATGGGCAAAAGACATGAATAGGCACTTCTCCAAAGAAGACATCCAGATGGCCAACAGACACATGAAAAAAGACACATGATGACAACACCACTCATCATCAGGGAGATACAAATCAAAACCACAGTGAGATACCACCTCACACCTGTCAGAATGGCTAACATCAACAAGTCAGGCAACAACAGATGTTGGCGAGGATGCAAAGAGAGAGGATCTCTTCTGCATGCTGGTGGGAACGCAAACTGGTGCAGCCGCTCTGGAAAACAGTATGGAGGTTCCTCAAAAAATTAAAAACAGAACTACCCTATGACTCAGCAATTGCACCACTAGGTATTTATCCAAGGGATACAGGTGTGCTGTTCCGAAGGGGCACACGCACCCCAATGTTTATAGCAGCGCTATCGACAATAGCCAAAGTCTGGAAAGAGCCCGTGTCCACCGACGGATGAATGGATAAAGAAGATGTGGTGTGTATATATACAATGCAGTATTACTCAGCAGTCAAAAAGAATAAAATCTTGCCATTTGCAACTACATGGATGGAACTGGTAATATGCTAAGTGAAAGTAATCAGAGAGAGAAATATCCTATGACTTCACTCATATGAGGACTTTAAGACACAAAACAGATGAATATAAGGGAACGGAAGCAAAAATAATATGAAAACAGGGAGGGGGATGAAACATAAGAGACTTTTTTTTTTTAATTTTTTTTAAATGTTTTATTTATTTCTAGGAGAGAGGGAGAGACAGCATGAGCAGGGGAGGGTCAGAGAGAGAGAGACACAGACACTGAAACAGGCTCCAGGCTCTGAGCTGGCAGTCAGCACAGAGCCCGACGCGGGGCTCGAACCCACGAACCGCGAGATCATGACCTAAGCGAAAGTCGGACGCTTAACCGACTAAGCCACCCAGGCGCCCCTTTTTTTTTTTTTTTTAATTTTTTTAAAATGTTTTATTTATTTCTAGGAGAAACATAAGAGACTCTTAAATACGGAAAACAAACAGAGGGTTGCTGGAGGAGGTGGGGGGGGAGGGGCTAAATGGGGAAGGGGCATCAAGGAATCTACTCCTGAAACCATTGTTGCACTCGATGCTAACTAACTTGGATGCAAATTTTTAAAAAAATAAAAAATAAAATAAATAAAATAAAACTGGCTCAAATGAAAACAAAAGAGCCTGGGTGAGCCCCGCGTGCACCCAGCGGTCTCTGCAGGCGCACTGCTCTGTCTACACCCCACTCCCGAGTCTACCTGGACAGGTATCTACATAAGCACGTGCGAGGCGGCCGTGTCTCTGCGGACACCTCGTGCCCCCACTCCAGTGACGCGCTGGGGCCGTGTCTGCACGTTTCCTCAGACTCCACGCTCGGTGCCTCAGGTCGGTGTGAAATCAGCTACGTGGGAGTGTTTACACCACTGGCGTCAGCACCTGCTGCATACACATCAGGGCTCCTCTCTCTCTCTCTCTCTCTCTCTCTCTGTGGGAGACGTGGCTGTTACACATTTACCAGAATGCCACGGGGACCCAGGTGCCTCGCTGTACCCCTGTAACCCCGTGGGTACCCACATGTGAGCCAGGGTGGGTCCCTGGGGGTCCGACAGCCCGTGTCTCTGTGGATACACGTGATCCGTGTGCCGCGGGTGAGGCCCTGGCACCCCTTCCTCCTCTGCACATGTCCCCACAGGAAGCCGCTGGGGTGGGGGCCAAGGTGCCGAGGCTCCCCGCCCCGCTCCCCACCACACCTCTGCTCGGGCAGCACCAGCTGAGCAGCAGGGGAGGGTCCCGGCTTCTAGAACCTGGCCGGGGCTGACCTCAGCCCGAGACACCGGGCAGGCGGGCGGGCAGTTGAGAAAGAGGAAGCCAAGGCACAGTTGGGTCACTCAGTGGTTCCCGAGGGCCCCGCCAGCGCTCCCCCTGCGCCGTCTGGACGTCTCAGCCGTGGGTCGTGGGGGCCACGGAGCTGGTAGCCGGGCCGGGTGCCCACGGCAGTGAAGACAAGCCTCTCTCTGGTGAGTGACCATCACGGGGGCCTGGGGGACAGGCGGCCGACAGAGACAGAGTGGCAACGGGGCGGGGGGGCTCCAGAGGGGCAGCAGATAGCCCCCCCCAGTTCCCTCCCTTGCCGCCAGCCTGCTTCCTGAGTGGGCGGGGATGACTGTTGGCCCCTCGTATCTGTTCTGCAGACGCCTGTACTCCTGAAAGTTCACCTCCCACCCCGGGGCCTGGGGTCAGGGACACGTGCAGCGGACAAGATAGGAAGATAGAGCCTCTTTGTAGCCAAAGCCTGCTTAGGGGGCACAGGCAGGGGTGAGGGAGGGTGTTCCCTGGGGCAGAGTCCCCGCCCCAGGCAGGCTTCACTTCCTAAACTGGATGCGGGGGGGGGGGGGGGGGGGGGGGGGGGGGGGGGGGGGGGGGGGGGGGGGGGGGGGGCCACGGACCTCCCGGAGGCAGAATCCAAAGACTGGGGCTCGGGTGGGCGTCTGACTTTCAAAACAGACATTGCCTCTTAAGGCTGATGTCTGCGAGGCAGTCGTGAGCAGGGCCCGGCCCAATCATCTGAGGAGGAGGAGGAGGACACCTCTCCCAGGAAGCCCCCCAGGTTGGAGCTCTGACCCCAGGGAGGCACCCCCTGGCTCCCACCAAAGCCCACCTTGGGGAGCCTCACGCCTGCCCGCCCCGGGGTGGGGCAAAGGGGGAAGCGGGCTGCGGTTTGAGCAGGGGCAAACCCAAGCTGGCTTCCGCCCAGCCCCAGGCCCGCCCAGCCTGCAGGCGGCTTCCGTCTTCACGCACTGCGGGGTCTGGTAGCCCAGGAGAAGCCGGGAGGGGGTGAACTCGGAGGGGAGAGCTGGGGCCAGGGAGGTTGGAGCTGGTGAGTTAGGCTGGGGGCACAAGGGGAAAGCCTTGAATGCCACGCTCAGGGGGCTCACTCTCGGGGGTGTTCCGCTGGCGCAGTCAACGAAGCAGCCTAGGGAGGGCGCCTCCTACTCTCACACCTTTGAGCTTTCTCGCCTCAGCTAGGTGCCCCTCTGGGAGGCCTTCCTGGCAGAAGCAGGCTTTCCACCGGAACGTCAACAGCAAACACATCAGTGTGTCTGTTCTGTGCCTTTCTCCACATGTCCCCTCAGCCTCCTGGCACCGGGAACGGGGCTGGACACAGGCCAGAGCGTGCTGCTATTGTGATGACCGGAGGGCAGGCTCAGCCGGATGCAGGCGCAGATCCTGACCCCCCCCCCCCCCCAGTGTGCCCGTGAGGCAAGGGACGTCACCACTCTGGATCTGTTTGTTCCCTCCATCAAAGAGTGTCCGGGCCTCGCATGTGAAATCTTAGCACGGTGCCTGGCGTACAGTAGGAGCTCAGAAATCACTGTCAGCCTGCAGGTCCCAGAGCCTCATTTTCCTGAGCAGCTGTGTGTCTAGACACTCTCTGTGCCACCCCTAAAAAAGAGAGATGCATGAGGGACCCCAATGTCTGTTATCTACGCAGGCTGGGCTCTTTTGAAAGCGGGCCAAGCAGAAATGATAACCGCAGCCTTGACCTCCGCGTGAGGCTGGCTCCTCCAGAGGGGTGGGGCTTCGGCACCCACCTGCCCCCCACCCAGAGGTCGGGGAGCCCCGAGAGGCGTCTGCAGCCTGTCCAGGGAAAACCGTGAGGCAGGAGCCGTGGAATTAAAACTCGGCGCACGGCTCCCTCAGGGTTCCTATGTACGGGTCTGGCCGATCACATCTAATTGTGTGCGCGTGTGCTTCTGGGTGTGAGCATATGTCCGACTAGTGTGTGTATGTCTGCCATGGTCCTTGTGTGCTGGAGTATAGTGTGGATGGAAGATTTGGGGTCACCTACTCATACTGGGAGCGCTGACGTCCCGAGGGGCATGCAGGTGAGGTCGCCAGGGCCAGGGAAAAGGGCATGCGATGGCCAAGTACAGAGTTCAAAGGTTAGACAGAGGGGCGCCAGGGTGGCTTAGTCGGTTGAGCGTCTGACTTTCGCTTAGGTCATGATCTCGCGGTTCGTGGGTTCGAGCCCCGCGTCGGGCTCTGTGCTGACTGCCGGCTCAGAGCCTGGAGCCTGTTTCAGTCTGTGACTCCCTCTCCCTCTGACCCTCCCCTGCTCACGCTGTCTCTCTCTCTCTCTCCTAGAAATAAATAAAACATTAAAAAATTTAAAAAAAAATAAAGGTCAGACAGAGAGGGGCGTCTGGGGGGGCTCAGTCGGTTAAGCGTCCAACTCCGGCTCAGATCATGATCTCATGATTCATGGATTCGAACCCCACGCGAGCTCTGAGCTGAGTCTGCTTGGAAGTCTGTCTCTCCTCTCTCTCTCTGTCCCTCCCCAACTTGCACTGTCTCTCTCTCTTTCAAAATAAATAAACTTAAAATTTTTTTTAAAAGAAAAAAGAAAGATTAGACAGAGAAAGGAAGATGGGCCAAGACAGAAGGGAAATCAGAGGATGAAACAGGAAGGAGAAGTTTGTGGCATGGGGTGGGGGGGTTCAAGAAAGAAGGGGTCAAGGGGCATCCAGCAAAGGTGAGGCTGAAAAATGGTCATTGGATTCAGCCCCCAGAGAGATCTCGAAGACTAGAGGGATGCAAATAAGATTACAAGGGCTGTGGGCTCAAGTAGGTGTGAGTAGGCAAAGACAGGCGTGCAGATACCCCTTCCGGAAGGTAGGGAAGGGGTGGAGGGTCCCTTAAGAGAGAAGAGTGACAGACAGCCTTTTCCTCCGAGGGGGCGGCGGTGGGCCAGGACTCGAGAAAGAAAGCCTTGATCCTCTCACCAGTGACAGTGGTTTGGGGCCGGGCAGTCACAGAAAGGATCTGGGGAGTGGAGGAGGGGCGCCGCGGCGAACAAAGAATTTTTCAGACACAGCGAGCGAGGCTGCAGTAGGGAGATCTTACCACCAGGGGGCAGCACCAGCACGGCTAGGCGCTGACTGGAGCCCGCACACCTGACACACACACACACACACACACGCACACACACGCCACACACCCGACTCACACGTACACAACCGCGGGGACACACAGGAACCCGGGCAGGCACCAACCCCCCTTACGGGTACCAGAAACAGATTTCCCCAGGTCCCAGGTGAGTCATGTCGACCCAACCCCACAGATACCATCAGGAATTCATTCTGACGCACGCCTGCGCGCGCGTGCACACACATACACACACACACGCAGACACACACACACAGGATTTCAGGGTGTTTTTTTTTAACGCCTAGATAACAATATTCAACTGTAAAAAAAAGAAGGAGGTCCTGCCATTTGTGACAACATGGATGGACTCTGAGGACATTATGCTAAGTCAGAGAAAAGCAAATCCTGTATGATCTCATTTAAATGTGGAATCTGAAAACGGCAACGAAACTGATAGAAAAAGAGATTGGATTTGTGGTTTCCAAGGCAGGGAATGGGGAGAGGGGGGAGGAATTGGAGGAAAGGGGTCAAAAGGGACAAACTTAACCAAGTTAAACCAAGATAAACAAGTCCGGGGATGTGATGCCCACGGCGTGGTGACCAGCATTAACATGCTGCATGGTGTACTGGAAAAATCGCTAAGAGAGTGGAAGCTAAGGAAACAAGAAATTAAAGGGGTATTTTTCTTTTTTCTTTCTTCTTTTTTTTGGTATCTAAATGGGGGGATGGAAGGTAGCTAAATGTGTTGTGGTGATCATTCCACAGTATATGAAAGTCGAGCTGTGATTCTGTGTGCCTTAAAAGAACACAGCGCTGGAGCACCTGGCTGGCTCAGTCGGTTGAGCATCTGACTTCGGCTCAGGTCATCATCTCATGGTTCTTGGGTTCGAGCCCCGCATCAGGCTCTGTGCTAACAGCTAGCTCAGGACCTGGAGTCTGCTTCGGATTCTGTGTCTCCCTCTCTCTCTGACCCTCCCCTGCTCATGGTGTCTCTATCTCTCTCTCAAAAATAAATTAAAAAAAAAAGAACACAGCGCTATAGGTCCATTATATCTCAATAAAACTGGGGAGAGGGGCGCCTGGGTGGGTCCGCCAGTTAAGCATCAATCCCTTGATTTCAGCTCAGGTCATGGTCTCAGGGGTCATGAGTTCAAGCCCCGAGTCGGGCTCTGCACTGACGGCACAGATCCTGCTTGGGATTCTCTCTCTCTCCCTCTCTCTCTCTGCCCCTCCCTGACTCATGCTCTTTCTCGTTCTCTCTCAAAATAAGTAAAGAAAATAAAATGAAACTGCTATGGGGGAGAACCACCCAGATGTTCCTATTCACCCTCACACAGGCAACTTGACACTCAGGATTTACACTCAAACACACACTCACAGCGGTGCCTGGCTGGCTCAGTGGGAAGAGCGTGCGACTTTGATCTCAGGGTCGTGAGTTCGAGCCCCAGAGGGGGCGTACAGAGTACTTAAATAAGTAAAACTTAAACACACCCACACATACTCACAGACGTGAAAATGCATGCTCTGTGTGTGGACTCACAAACACAGGGTCAAAATCACAGCCAGCGGCGCACACACATACACGCAGACATTCACCCACACCCAAGCTCACCTCCGGACCCAGTCTAGACTTGTTTTCTGAGGACCCCAATGCCACCACCACTCACACTGCTGTTTTCTTCATCCCTCCTCCTGGGAATGTCCAGTCCGGCCAGGGTGAGATGCCTCTGGATGGAGGATGGGTGGTTGTACTTGGGGCTTGGCCGCCCCCCCAGGCCGGAGTCCCCGGCTCCCCAGCCCCCCTGCCCCAGCCCCAAGCTCCCATCAGCTGATGCATCTGGCAGCCCCTGGCGGCAGTCTCCGCCCCTCTTGCTGGCAGCCCCGGCTTGGCAGAGATCCCCAGCCAAACTCCTTCCCGAGCCCCTGCTGTTCACCCACGCTCCGCACGCCTGAGCCCCCATGGCTAACTCAGCGCTCAACCACTCCTGGCCAGCCCTCTCCAAGCTGTGGCTGAAGCGGTGGGCCTTCAAGAGAGGTAAGGGGGCGGGCAGTGACCAGCAGGCATGTCCCCCACCCCTGCCTGGGACAGGGCTCCCTGGACAGCCCGGAGCCTTTCCTGTGCCTGGAGCACAGACTGCCTGATCCAGCCCCAAATTCCATGATCCCTAGTCCCCCCGGGGTCCGACAGGACATCTCAGACTTACGGGGTCCCTGTCACTTCCGAGGAACTGTCTCCCCCAGGCTCAGCCTGGACCTTGTCTCAGGAGGTAAATTTGCGGAAAGAGAATCCACCCCAGAAGCCCCTTGGGGCAGCCTGGTGACTTCCTGGGGGTTCCTGATGCTGTTTGCTCCCGCCCTGTTTGCACGACTGAGGCTAGGGAGGCAGCAAAAGAGAGGAGATTTGAGACTCCGAGGGGTTCTGGTAGACATCTCCCTCAAACACACCCCGCATGGGCTGGCAGCCATCCCCTCCCAGGTCCCGGGGCCTCAGTTTACTTCTATGGGGGCTGGAGAGGCCCTAGTATGATATCCTCTGAGGCCTGGGTGAATTGCTTTGGCAAAAAGACGCTTCTCCTTAAATCTCAGGACCCGTTTTCTCTTGAAGATAACCAGACAGTGTCAGGGGCCCCAACGTGTGGGGGACAGTATGATAGGAGGTTCCTGGATGTCCTTGCCCCTGTGCCTCTCACCTTTGCACAACCCTCACCCACCCCAGTCCACTGCTTAGCCTCGACAAGCCCTGGCCAATGCCACCAGCATGAGCCGAGTGCCTGTGCAGGGTGACAGTGTGCTCATGGAGGGGAAGGCCAGTGAGAAGATTCATTCGCTCATTCATCCCACAGACGCTCTGGGGGCTTCTGTGTACCAGGCACCTGCTTGGGTCAGGAAGGAGACGGGAGGATCAGAGAACCTGGCGGCTGGGGCTGGGGGACAGAGGGACGCCTGCACACTGGGATGCAATAGAAGAATAGCCAGAAAGATGGAAGTTGCTCGCCAGTTGTCGAACCCTCGTGACTCTGAGAGAGGTTGAGTGACTTGCTCGAGGTCACACAGCAAGCACCTGCTGGAAGAGCCAGGATCTGGAAACCGTTCTGTTCCAAAGCTCGCTCTGTGCTGTGTTCTGACTAGTAAACAAAGCTGCCAGTCTGGGCAGCTGGCGGGGGTGGTGGCTGGGGAGCGTGTTTAAAACCACCAGTGGACAGTACCAGAGAATGAGGGCGTCAGCCATGGACCACCAAAGTCCCTGTCTGTGACCCGGATCCTTATGAAGTTCCACCCACTCCGGCCTCTCCGCCCACCCCATCTTCCTGCCCAGGCACATGGAGACTGATTCACAGACTGCCGGTGGGGGTGTGAGCTGAGGAGACCAGTAGTCATTCTTACACCCTTTTATGGCTGGGGCTGCAGGGCTAATGGTGGACGAGGCAGCCCGGAACGTGAATCCAGACTCCTAGAGAGAAGCATGGTGTTGGGGAGTAGAGTCTTTCCTAACAACATCTCCCCCAGCCCATGGTGGGGAAGTAAGGGTTTGTTGTGTGCCTCTCTTAGGCTCTGTAACTGGCCATCTGGGCACCTAATGGGACTCTCTGGGAAACGATGGGGTTGGATTCGGGGAAGCAATCAAGGCTGGGGAAAGGGTGGTTAGGACCTGGAGTGAGGTTGCCTCCCCAAATGCATAATGAGTACATTCTGTGCCTTAACTTGGCTTCCTTCTTTACTGGCTTCTCTGACTCTGTTCTGCCCACCCCACCCCACCCCCCGCTTCCATCTCCATCTCCTCCCCTCCCCACTCATTCCCGAGAATGCCATTTCCTTAATGTAATGCCTCACTGCCTCTGGACACTGCCACACCACCTATCCCAAATATGCATCCATCCACGTATCCATGATCCATCCAACCAGCCAGCTAGCCAGCCATCTATCCATGCAACCATGCAGCCATCCCCACATGGATTCCTCTAGCCAACCATCTATCCATCCATCTAATCATCCATCCATTCAATCTGCCAGCCACCCAACTATCCATCCATGCACCCACGTATTTATGCATGCATGTATCCAGCCACACAACCAGCCAACTAGCCAACTATCCATTCATGCCACCATGCATCTATACATGCATGCATTCACCTAACCATCCATCCACCCATCCATCCATCCATCCATCCATCCATCCATCCATCCATCCATCTTTCCTTCCTTCCTTCCATCCATCCATCTTATCATCCATCCATTCAACCAGCCAACCATCCATCCATCCATCCAACCACATAACCATCCACCTGTCTTACCATCTAACCGTCTACCCATCCATTCATCCAAACAGCCAGGAAGCCAAATATCCATTCATTCATGAATCCTGGCATCCATCCATCCATTCATATAACCACCTAATCATCCATCCATCCACCCATCCAGCCAGCCAACTATCCACTCATCCAGCTGACCAGCCAGCTAGCCAACTATCTAACCATCCATCCACCTATCCAACAATGTGTTCACTCATCTGTCCAGTCATCCACCCATCCAATCATTCATTCACCCATCCATCTTTCATCAGCTTACCACAGGATAGCCTGGTGGTTATAAACCCCTGCTTTGGAGCTGGAAATTCCTGGGTTCACATCACAACTCTGCCTCTCACTAGTATGGTATGAGCTTGGGCAAGTCCTCTAAGCCTCAGTTTCCTCTTTTGTAAAGTGAGGACTTGGGGGCTTATGAGGATAGAAGAACGCAAAGTATATGAGAGGCTTAACACTAGGCAAGGTATATAGTTGATCAATATGCATAAGATTTCATCACTTGGGGCTGGGGGATGTGAAAGTGGGTCAGAGATAGTACCTGCCCTCATGAACCTCATGGTCTGCAGCAGGGGTCAGCAAGCTGTTCTCTGAAGTGCCAGAGAGTAAATATTTCTGGCTTTGCAGGTCACATGGTCTCTGATGCAGCTATTGCACTCTGCTGTTACAGCATGAAAGCAGTCATAGATAATACGTACACAGATGAGCATGACTTGTGCTAATAAACGTTTATTTATAAAGTCAGATGTTGAACCAGATTTGGCCAGTGGAACTCCTGGCTTAGAAGGGAACAAGTAAATGGGGTGCCTGGGTGGCTGTCAGTTAAGCATCCGACTTCAGCTCAGGTCATGATCTCGCGGTTTGTGGGTTTGATCCCCACTTTGGGCTCTGTGCTGACAGCTCGGAACCTGGAGCCTGCTGCAGATTCTGTGTCTTCCTCTCTCTCTTTGCCCTTCCCCCGCTTACTCTCTGTCTCTCTCTCTCAAAAATAGCATTTAAAAAAAAAAAGAAGGAACAAGTAAACCAGTTACAGTGCCATAGCGGGTTAGAAATTGTGGTTGCAAATTGTTTGCATGGGAAAACCCCAACAAGAATTGTGGTCGGGGAGGGAGAGAAATAATGGAGGCTGAAGTTCAAACAATGGCAGAGAAAAGAAAAGATGATGCAGTGGAGAAATGACAGGGAGATGAAATTGACGGGGCTTGGTCCTGAGGGGTAGTGAGGAGGTATGGCCTGTCTCCAGGTTTCTGGTCAGGTCACTGGGAAGATAGTGCAATCACACTGCCACAGGGACATAGGAGGAAAGAAAATGATGAGCTTGGTCTTAACAACTGGAGGTTGGGGTATGGTTGGGAATGCTAGGCAGCAATGACCAGAGGCCACTGGAGACAAAGTCTGGAGCCCAGGGGAAGAGAATCTGCCATCAAAATCAGAGCCCAGTGTGCAACATCGGAGTCAGGGCTCAGTCTGTCAGCAGGGTCGGGATTCAGCTTGTGGCACTAGGATGGGGGCTCAGTCCATGACACCAGGATCAAGACTCAGTCTATGATATTGGGATGGGGGCTCAGTCTATGGAACTAGGATTAGGACTTAGTCTATGATATTGGGATGGGGGCTCAGTCCATGACACCAGGATCAAGACTCAGTCTATGATATTGGGATTGGAGCTCAGTGCATGACACCAGGATCAGTGTTCAGTCTATGACCTTTGACATCATAGTCTATGACACAAAGATTGGGGTTCAGCATGTTTACCATGACCAGAGTTGAGTCTGTCATCAAAGTCAAGCCCAGCCTGTTCTTGGCTCAGAAGCTTCCATAGAAAAGGTAAACTCATCCCTGGCCTCCACTTTCAGCCTGTGGATCGCAGAACCCAACATCTAAGGTTCTGCCCTTGGCCTCTCCCTGCTGTTGAGGCCTCAGGTCTCCATGAGGCCCCTGCCCAGTGAAGCCCGCAGACCCTTTGGTCTTTCCTGAGGCCCCAGGGCCTGGGCAAGGGATGGGCTGACCCTTGGGCCAGCTCCACCTCCCCTCCCAGACTCGCATCAGCCTCCCGGACCCACCCCCACATCTGGTTTTTCTCCTTCACAGCCTGCTTCTTTTGTTCCGACATTTCTCTGAGTCATAGATGCGGGTGGGGAAGGCGGGAGATGCAAGACGTAATGAGAGCAGCAGAGCAGAGTCCCTCAGCTGGCCTGGGAGGGCAGCGAGAGCGCAGGCATGATGGGAGCGGTGAGGTCCTCACACGCAGCGGGCAGCCCCAGAGCCTCAAAGCCTCATTTACCCTGAAGGAAATGGAGAGGAAGCCCGTGGGCACCTGTCCCATCAAAGTTCGACAAGGGGCCCCGGGAATTTCGGGGCAACAGTTTCATTGAGATGTAATTCACACACCGTACGATTCATTCATCTAACGTGTTCAATTCAGTAACTCTTACTACGTCCACATTATTATGCAACCGTTACAGCGATCAACTTTAGAGCATGTTCAGCACCCCGACAGAAGTCGCCTCTTCCAGCCATCACTCCATACTCCTCCATTCCCCCCGCAGCCTTAGGCAACCACTAATCTGCGTTCTGTTCCTACAGATTTCACCTGCTGCAGACATTTTATGTAAATGGACTCATGGAGTACGCGGTCTTTGCCACGGGCTTCTTTGCTTATAATGTCTTCAAGGTCCAGCCCCACATTGTAGCCGAGTATCCGAATTTCCTTCCTTTTAGTGGCTCAGTACCATTGCACTGTGTGCCTATATCACCTCTTGTGTATCTATTCATCCATTGGTGGCTATTTGAGTTATGTCTACCTCCTGACTCTTATAAATAACACTGCTATGAGCAGTCACGTGTAAGCTTTTGGGTGGACGTACGTTTCCATTTCATGGGGATATACTACGCATCGGATGGCAGGGTCATGTGACGGCTCTGTGATTCCTTTTGTGGGACCACCACACGGTTTTCCAGTCCCCTGTATTTCTGCATGCATGCACGCGCCCACAGAACCCTGTTCCGTCTGTCCACAAAGTGCGCATATTTCTGCCTTGGCTGTTTTCTGCTGCTCTTGCTCAGGGACCTTGACAATTCTGTATTCATGATTTCCTTTTCTTTTCTTTTCTTTTCTTTTCTTTTTTTTTTTTTAATATTTTTATTTATTTCTAGGAGAGCGAGAGAGACAGTGTGAGCAGGGGAGGGTCAGAGAGAGAGGGAGATACAGATTCTGAAATAGGCTCCAGACTCTGAGCTGGCAGTCAGCACAGAGCCCGGTGCGGGGCTCGAACCCACGAACCGCGAGATCATGACCTGAGCGAAAGTCGGACGCTTAACCGACTAAGCCACCCAGGCTCCCCTTTCCTTTTCTTTTCTAAGAGAAGGCTACTCCAGACTGTCATTTCAGGGCCATTTCAGGGCCATTTCAGGGCCCCAGAGGTTGGAGCAGTTTGTAGGTCCACAGCCGGGAGAGGAGGGGACGTGAGTGGGCGCAGACGGCCCCGTTGGAATAGAAGGACATCATCAGCCTTCCCCTGTGCCAGCAACAATGACCACAGGCAAGGCGGCCACAAATGTATCACCCTAGCTAGACCCTTTGGAGAATGAAAGCAGATTTTGGTTCGTTACTACCCTGGCTCAACCAAGACATGGGGTCACCCAGCCCCAGGGGACCCAAGCTGCGGACCTAACTCGGCACTGTCCAAAGGCATCTGACCTCTCATCCCCCACCCCATCTTGGCCCCACCTGACACCGCCATTGCTCTGACTTAGGATGTGCTGGTGTCCTTCCTGGTTTAGGCAGAGCCAGGGATGTCTTTGAAGGGGGGATGGAGGAGTGAAGATGTCAAGGCAATGCAATGAAATGAAATGTACACGAGAGAGGCAGCCCAGGTGGGGAGTGGACGGAGATTTCTGGAAGGAAAGGATGAGGTCTTCAGGCAGGCAGCCTTAGAGCAGGGGTGGAGGGGGAGGGTCTCGGCAGCAGGTGCTGGAGGGGCAGGGACCAGGCAAGGAAGGAATATCTTGGTGGACATCAGTGGCCGAGCTAAGAGTCTCAATATTCTTCCTGCGGGCAATCAGGAGCCTCTGCGGGGATTTGAATAAGTAGGGTGATCGCTCTAGCTGCATTGTAAAGAGCAGGGGGAGAGAAAAAATGGGTCGCCCCCTCTTCCCACAGCAAGGGGCTCAGCTCAAGACCCAGTATCAAGCCAGGGCACTCTCTTGACCTAGAGGGCAAGGAAAGTGGCCAAGACTGTCCAAGTACCCCAGGACTATGCTCTACACACGCCGGGCCCCCGCATCCTCCTCAAAGCTCCGAAAGGCAGGCATTGTCCCACCCACCTTCCAGGTGAGGAAACTGAGGCTCAGAGAGGTGCCTTCCCCAAAGGTGCGTGACCATTAGCAGCAGGTCCAGACAAGGACACAGTCTGGTTGACCCTAAAGCCCTGGTTTTCTCCTCTGTACCATGGCAGCCAAAGAACCTGAAACTCAAAATACGCCATAAAGGCGCCGGTAGCCTGAAGTCCCACCCTTTGAGACCCTCCAAATGTGGGCATCAGGCACTTGCACTCGGTCTTAACGACCCATTCTATTGAATGAGGGCTTTTTGCCAAAGCAGACATGACAGATCCATCTCATCTCACGAGCCCACTCTGATGAACGATAAGGCGCTGCTAGAAATGGCCCTCGGGGTGCAGGGGGAATTGAGGGGGTAAACGGTCAGCAGGAAGGAGTCTCATGTTTAAATACAAATGTCTGCCACAGGCACAGGACGCAGCATGGGCAGGTGACGGTGGGTGTGTTGGCTTAAAGATCATTGAGATCATCTTCCTCCACCAGCCCATCTTATAGATGAGGAAACCGAGGCCCCGGGCGAGCACTGGCAGCTGCAGAACTCAAGAGTCTCACTCCTCAGCCAGTCGCACTTGACCCTGACACCTTGTCCCTCGTTTCTCTACAGGCTCCGAGCCCAAGCCATGTGTCCAGCCCTTTGACTCTGGAGCAGCAGCGTCAGCCGCCGGGAGCAGCGGCGGACCCTGGAGGCCTGAGCACCCGGACTTTCCCACCATGGAAGATGAGCAGGCAGGTGTCTGGTGGCTGAGAGGGGCGGGAGCTGATGACACAGTGGCAGCAAGGACACTTTGTTCAGACGTGCTCTTTACCAGGCACTCTGCGTGCAGTGTTTCCGAGGACTTTCATGAAAACCCAAGGGGTAGTTACTGTCGCATTTGACCGATGAGGAGACTGGAACCCTTCCTGGAGCGAGAAGGGGGAGGGAGGGACGTGGAGAAGGCAGATGAATGGTGCCTGGACGGAGAGAATGACAGAGGGATGGATATGTGGACGGACGGGCGGATGGGAAGAAGGAAGGAAGGGTGGGTGGGTAGATGGATGGATGAGATGCGAAGGAAAAGCATCCACGGGAGCTCTGGGCTAGAGCAGCCTTGCCGAGCGGTCCCAAGTCAGGCTGAGATGGACAAACCATTCGGTCCCCACATCATCAGTCAGGCGTGGCCTGTGGGCTGCTCAGGAAGGGGTGTGGCTTCCTGGAAGGGGTTCTGACGGCTGACAGTCACCTGCTGACATCCTTCCAAGCACCTGGGACAGCACATCTTTGCTGAAGGGGGGTCTGGGTGGCATTTTACACCAAAGAAGGAGGGTCCATTACAGTTAAATCACACGAGGCATCCTGTCTATCCATCCCTGCATCTTGTAGGAGGGGAAACGAGTGCCCAGCAGGGTAAGAACTGGCCCAAGCGGGGGCGCCTGGGTGGCTCAGTCAGTTAAGTGTCCTAAGTGTCTGACTCGGTTTCAGCTCAGGTCATGATCTCATGGTTCCTGGGTTCGAGCCCCACATAGGGCTTAGTGCTGCTTGCTCAGAGCCTGCTTTGGATTCTCTCTCTCTCTCTTTTTCAAAACGAAAAAAAATTTGGCCCAGGGTCAGCGAGGACCCAGGGTGCACAAAGACAAGAACAGGACTCAAGCACAGTTCAGGGCTCTGGGCCTCTTCGCATAGGAATCGTCTGCTGCAGGAAGTTGGGCAGATGAGGTGGTAATGGGGGGAGCCCTCCCCCAAGCCCCTGTCATTGTCACCGGAGGCAATGGAAGGCACTTTCCTGTCCCTTCCCTCCTGTTCTCTCTCTCTCAGGGGAGTCCTGTGAACACTGCACCTGCACCTCTGTCCATGTTTCTCCTTTCTTCTCCGTTGCCCTGGAGGAGGCCGCCATGATCGCTCACCCCCAGGGGCCCTACTCACTCCACCGACTCCCGACCCCCATCCCAGCCCGTCTCAACTCTGCATCTTGCACGATCTTTCTGAAGACAAATCGCAGTCGCCCCCCACCCCCACCCTGCCTGAACTCCCTACCTCCACTGTTTGGAACTTAGAAATTAAGTTCTTACTTGACGTACCGGCCCCCTTTCCCCCCTCCACACCTCCAGTTGTTGGAAGGCAGCGGGATCTCAAGTCTGCAGGCTTCTGAACATCCTGTCTTTTTGATGCCTGGAATGCCCTCACTTGTGGCCTCTGCCTCACCAACTCTTATTTGCTCCCTTCGCTGTCACCTCCTCTGGGAAGACCCCTTGATTGATTTCTTTCTTTTCTTCTCCTTCTCCTCCTTCTTCTTCTTACATATAACAGGACACTTCTTATTGAAAGTCTACTGTCTACTAATTGGTAAGATGTAGATCTTCTTAAAATATATGAAACTTGATCAATATGTGAAGCTTGGCCAGTTCAAGAGATCATTTACGTGTCATGTGGACACTATTTTATGTGGTTGGATATAGGTTTGGGTTTGGCCTTAGAAACTATCTAAAGATTGTCTAACTTTTCCTAATTGAGTAATCCTTAATAGGTTTTTTTTACACAAACGATTTCTTCCTTCCTGCCTTCCTTCCTTTTAAGTAATCTCCACACCCAGTGTGGGGCTCAAACTGCCAACCCTGAGATCAAGAGCCACACGCTCTACCTACTGAGCCAGCTGGGCTCCCAGAGGGGATTTTCTAAGTAAAATTCCAATCCAGAATTCCTGTTCCTCCAGACAGGGCCAGCTGGCCTCCCTCAGTTCTTCAGCTTGCTTCCTGGAACATTCTATCACACTTGATTCTGATGGCTGGGTTAAACCATCGCTCCTACCCAACCAGCTCCAGGGGGGTAGGGGATGGACTGTGTGACTGCATCTAACCCGACCATCGCCTTCCCCCGAGGAAGAGCCCTGACTCCTGAAATATACAAAGAACCGCTAACATCAGATCTGCTTCCACTGATCCAGGGTTTATGATGGGCGCATATCACCTCACTGTACCCATAGAGCAAGTAATCCTACAAGAAGGCAGCATTACACCCATCTTACAGATGAGAAAACTGAGGCCAGGAGAGGGGCTGGAACTTGCCTGAGGTCACGCTGAGCTAGTAAAAGTCATTCCAGGGATGCAACCCTTTGACTAAGGTTTTTCTACCATGCGAACCCCTCAGGAACCATCTGCCCTGTCATTTCTTTGCTATTCTGTTTGATACCGATCTCCTTTCTTACCTGATGAAACGGAGCCAGAGAAACAACATGCTTAAAGTTGCTTTGGCGGCCCGTGGCTTACTAATATACAACGAGATAAAGAACTATTCACATTTTTTTTAAAGTTTATCCATGTACCATCCAAATCTGCACATGGTAAGCCCTTCTGCAGAGTGGGCATTCCTGGGACATCTCGCCTCTGAGTCTGACAGGGGGAGCCCATCCCCCCCAGGTCCCCTCAGAGGCCATGGAGCGAGAACCTGGATTTATTGCATCCTCTGCGGGGCGTCAGGGCCAGCATACACTGTCAGATGCCTGCAAAGGCCCCCATTGCGCTGGCTCCGGCCTTTCCTCACCCAGGCGATGTTGAAGGAGAGAGGTTTCCAAGCAAAAGATGAGACACCCCACCTCCCCCCGCATCCCCCAGGGTACCTGCCGCTGGGATTTGGACAGCCTGTGCCACGGCTGCCCTTCACCCCTCCACCCCCAGCCCTGGCCTCGTTCCCACCTCTGCCTCCGGTGAGGGAGGCCAGATGCAGGAGAGGGGGAGGGGGCCCGGCCTGGGGCCAAGAGGCTGTCCTGACATGTTTATATTTACAGAAGGAGAAAAACCAGAGACACAAGGAAACCTTTCGGGCAGTGGCAGAGGAGCCCGGAGTCAACAGAGGTTGTCCAGCCACCAGGGAGGGGACTGGAGTGATTTGGGGAAAGGGGAGACTCGCAAGGAGGTCACAGGAAGGGGCAGGAGAGCCAGAGGCCAGCCATGGCCAGAGATGTGGGCCTTCCCACAGAGACGGGAGAAGAGGGACCCCGGCGCGTGAAGCACAGAGGGAGGAAGTGGAGGCAGAGAAGGGGTGGCCAGGGAGGGGGAAGGACAAAGATCAGCGGGTGCCAAGGAAAAGGGAGGCCGTGCGAACTGTGTAGAGGGTGCTCCAGAAGTCAGACCCAGACTTACCTCCTACTCCCAAAAGAATTAAAAGCAGGGGCTCCAACAGCTATCTGCATGAACCCTGTTCTCCCCCTCCGCCCCCCACCACGCTTCACAACAGCCAGAAGGTGGAATTCAACCACGGGATGAATGGGAAATAACACGTGGTTTTGCCAATATCCATACAGTGTGGTCCTTCCAGACAATGGAAGGGTTGTTTTTTTAAGTTTATTTATATTCTTAGAGAGAGAGAATGCACGCCAGTGGGGGAGAGAGAGAGAGAGAGGGAGGGAGAGAGAAGAGAGAGAATCCCAAGCCGACTCCACACTGTCAGCACAGGGCCCGACACGGGGCTCGAACATGTGAACCGTGAGATCACAACCTGAGCCGAAAGCAAGAGCTGGACATTTAACTGACTGAGCCACCCAGGCGCCCCAGACAATAGAATGTTATTCAGACTTAAAAAGGAATGAAATTCTGATACATGCTAGAATACGGAGACACTTGAAAACATTACGCGAAGTGAAACAAACCAGACATGAAAAGGACAGATATTGTACGATTCCACTTACTTGAGGTCCCTACACTTGGCAAATTCATAGACAGGCAGCGGATTAGAAGTTACCAGGTACCTTCGTGCCACTGAGCTTCACACTTAAAAATGGTCACAATGGCAAATTTTATGTCATGTCTACTTTACCACAATAAGAAGGAAGAAGGGATAAAAACCGCAGAGAGCTCTCAGCGGGCGAGATCAGCAGGAAAAGTCAACTCCGCAAAGCCCCTCTTTTCAGGTACTTTCAGTTTTGAATTGGAAGCTTCCCGACACCAGGCATTAGCAGGGACCTCCGTCTCCTCCCTCACCTGGTAAGGACTGGCCCTGCCTGACCAAATGGTCCAGAGTTAGGGCTGCAAGACTGAGCAAACAAAATTACAGGACACCCAGTTAGATTCGAATGTCATTTTTTTTTTTTAAATATCTGAGAGAGAGAGACACACACACACAGCATGAACAGGGGAGGGTCAGAGAGATAGGGAGACACAGAATCCAAAGCAGGCTCCAGGTTCTGAGCTAGCTGCCAGCACAGAGCCCAGCGTGGGGCTCGAACCCACGAACTGTGAGATCATGACCCAAGCCGAAGTCAGACCCTTAACCGACTGAGCCACCCAGGCGCCCCTAGATTTGAATGTCAAATATTGCAATGCTTTGGAAATACTTATCCTAAAGAAATACTTGAGGTTTATCTGAAATTCAAATATAACTGAGTGCCCTGTATACTATCCTTGAGGACTTTTTTTTAATCACATCTATTAACATCACCGTCAATCTTTTTATTTATTTACTTGTATTCATTTGTTTATTTTAAAGTAACCTCTATGTCCAACATGGGTCTTGAACTCACAACCCGGAGATCAAGAGTCATGTGCTTTATTAACTGAGCCAGCCAGGCGCCCTCCTGCGGGACTTGTGTAGAGTCCATGAAGGGGGCCATGTTCCCTCAGTGGCCCCTTCAGGCCACCAGTTGGGACAGTGTCTCACGGGCTGCCTGAGATCACAGAGATGCCTGGGGCCATGTCTCAGTGTTGGCCTTGCAGGAAGCAATAGAGGGAGGCTCACGTATCCACCCACCTACCCACCAAACCCTGTCCGAGGACAGTCCTAAAGGAAGTCTGGACAGCGGCAGTCTGTGCTGTAGATCTGACGGCCCCCAGGAGAGACGTCCTACCTAGCCTTGCAGAGTCGGGAAGGCAGCCTGGAGGGCATGCCCAAGCTGGCTTTTGAAGGATGAATAGGAGTTCGCCAGGCCCGCTGTAGGTGGGCTGGGAGAACAGGTTTTCCCAGGGGAGGAAAAGGCAAGTTCCCTGGCTGGGGCTGGGGGGGAAGGGCAAATAGAATGATTGGGAAGGGAAGAAGAAAAAAAGGATTAGGGGAAGGAGAGAGAAGCGTAAGAAAGAGCAGAGGGCTTGGATCCAAACAGACCTGAGCTTGACTCTGGCTGTTTGATCCAGGGAGAGTCTTAGCTCCTCCCTGAGCCTCAGTCTCCTGATCTGGAAAGTGGGACAGCAGTGTCCCCTGGTGAAGCTGCTGTGGCCTTGGTGATAATGTGGGCTTCGGTCGGGAGCACTGGCGGCTGGCACATGGTCGTCCACCTCCATGTATTTTCCGCGTCTCACAGGGCCTGACACAGTGCTGCCTCAATGGCGGGTGGCAGCTTGAGGCTGCAGACGGGGCTGACGCCTGAGCCTTTTGTAATGTGCCCCCTGGGCTTCTACCTGTCTGGGAGGGGAAGCTGTTGGCTTGAGGGCTCGGGTGTTCGAGACCCTCAGGGAGTAGGGCCAGAAATAAGGGACGTGAGCGAGGTGAGTCGTATAAGCACAGGGTCCAATACTGTCGTGATTTAACATTCTGGTCATCTGTTCGTCGTGGATCTCTTGGCATGACTCTTGACTTTTTATTTTTATTTTTTATTATTTTTTAATGTTTATTTTTTGAGACACACACACAAACACACACAGAGTGTGATTTGGGGAGGGGCAGAGAGAGAGGGAGATACAGACTCTGAAGCAGGCTCCAGGCTCTGAGCTGTCAGCACAGAGCCCGACGCGGGGCTCGAAGCCACGAACCGTGAGGTCATGACTTGAGCCAAAGTCGGACGCTTAACCGACTGAGCCACCCGGGCGCCCTGACTCTTGCCTTTTAAAAATACATGTATTACACTAACCTGATTTTTCTGGATTCCTGAGTTTGAGGCCCCACCTTTGATTTTGTGCCTGAGGTGAGGTCCTCACTTGCCTCAGCCTAGCCTGGGCCTGGGAGGGACCGCTGGGGTCCAATAGACCCAGGAGGAAATGTACCAAGCACCCCAGGGACAAGACCGGGAGCCCCAATGCGGCAGGAAATTCTTCTGCCTTTAGCGCCAAGGATGACTTAGCTCTGGGCCGGGCGATTACGAAGTGCATTCGAAGACCTTAAACAAGGTGTGGGGAGGGGGGCAGGGCAGAGGTTATTACCCCCCTTTATAAGCTTATCAGAGGGAAACCCAGCAAGCAAGGTGAAGTCAGGGCTAGAGGTCCAGACTTCCAGCCTCCTTTTGAGGGGTGAGGACTTGAAGGCCCAGAATAGATCTCTGGGGGGTGGGGGGCTACCCCCATTCCACTCTACTGGCGGGAGGGGGATGGGCAGGGGCCCCTGGTGCCCTCGGTCAATGCCCTCTTCTCCCACACGGGTCTCCAGGATGATGGTATTCCGGGACAGCTCAGCGACAGCACGGAGGACCTCAGCTTGGACCTGGGGGCCCTGCAGGGCAGCGAGTATCTCCAGGACCTGGGCCTTGGGGCCCTTCCCCACAGCCAGCCTGGGGGGGCCAGGGACAGCGGCCCCCCCAGCGAAGAGGCCGGAGGAGATTCGCCCTTCTCCAGCTCAGCCGGGTCCCAGGGCGGGTCTCGGAGACGCAGCTGGGAGAGGTCTCGGAGCTGCTCGGAGAGCTGGCAGAGGTCAGGCTTCCGTGACACGCCCCCAGGACAGGGCAGGGCCTCACCCCTGCATGGGGGTGGGGTGGGGGGGCGGTATCTGCACTGTCAGAGGCAGCCCTAAAGACCCTCTCCTAAGACACACATGCGTCCCCACACACAGCGCCTGGGAGGGCGGACAAGCCCGCGTGCATGTCAAAGAAGCTCGCACAACCCCGAAGTGAAGACGCTATGCTGGCACGGCGGGTGCACACCCAGTCCCGTGTCCACGCCTGCAGGCTTCCGCACTCGCCTCACTCCAGCCCATTCAGAAAGGCCTACATGTGTGACTAGCAGCTGGTCACACACATAGGCACAAAGCCACAGATGCACTTGTGATTAAAACGCAGACGTGTCCTTGACTTCACACACAGCAGCAGCCCCGCACAGCGAAGCTGGGGGGGAAGGGGGGGTTTAACCACCCGCACCTGCCTCCCCAACCCCTCCCAAAGTCACCACAAATGGAAATCCGGTCTGTGTAAAAATGCTGTGTCCTCTATGCAAAGGTGTGGACCCACCTGCAAATTCCCCAACAAGGCTCCCCTGACCTCTCCTCCAACACGGGGAGATTGAACACCTCTCTATATCCTGAGCACTCCCCCCTGCCCTGGGAAGGATCGACCGCAGGGTCCCCCAAGCCCCTGGATGTGGAGGTGGGGAAACAGCCAGGTGGAGGAGACACAGCGAAGCCCTGACTTGCTCACCTCTTCCACCAGGCTCAGCCTCGAGGCGGCGGCTGTGAACGAGGGGGCCTGTCTCCCGCGGACGCTGGCTAGCCTTGCTCTGAACTTGCCCGGAGAAGATCTGCAGGCCTGGACCCAAGAATGTCTGTCTGGGGGTGGGACCCAAGCAGAGCACCCAGGCAAGGTGGGTGTGACCCACAGCAGCCCTGGACAACAACACAGCTGGGGTGGGGGTGGGGGGGCCCGGGGCCAGTGTGGCGGGTGGGAAGAAGTTCCTTACCTGCAGCCAGTGGGACTTAAACCGTCACAGCGGGGTTGTTCCTGGGGGAGCCCATAACCAGGGAGTCACTTAGTCCTGAGATCTCAGCCCAGGCCTGAGGGCTCTTCACTGGGGTGGGGTCCACAGTAGGGGGTCCGTGGTCACAAATCTAACCCGTGATCTGGGAGGCAGAGGGGATAGGACGTCTCTGCATCTTTGCAGCTGGAAGGAAGCCCGCCTGTGACTGGACAGATCTCGTCTCAGGTCTGGGGTTCCAGCCTCAGGGCTGTAGCCTGTGGCTGAGGCATCTTTGCCGAGGACTGTGACCTGGGGAGAAGCCCATGATGGGCTGGCATCTGGAGCTCAGAATTTGGGGGCTCCGGCCCTCGGCTGCTGCTGCTACGGGGATCTATCGCTGTGCCTTGTGGCCAAAGGGTGCCCCTGCCCCTGTGGCTGGAGGATGGGGCTAGGGACCCTCCACCAGGGAAGCTGGCCTGCAGTCTGGCTGCCTCCCTGGCTGATCGAGATGCTAATTGCCCACAGGAATGTGACAGCCCTGAGAAAAGAGTGAGGTCACGGTCAGTTCCCGTGTCCTTTGATGAGATCAGCTCCCTGGAAATCTCTCCGGCTTTGGAGGTGCCCACTGCAGCTGTTCAAGGTAGCCCGGCCTGGGGGGTTCCCTCGTTCTAGCCAACATGGGGAAGGGCTTCTGCTGAAGGGCTCCCTGGATGGGGCCCCAGTTGGGCCTAAGAGGTTGGGAAAAGATTGCTGGCAGAGAGGACTTAGGGGCAGGAACTGGGCCCAACTCCTTGCGGAGGGGTGGGGCAGAGCGGGCAGAGGCTTCCCACATCTGCCCCTGTCCTCCCTCCGGGCCTCCAGCCAGAGCGGACCCCACCACCGCAACGCCCTTATATCGCCTAGGGCTCTTCTGTCTCTACCTCTGTCCCCTCCTTTATCACCCTCTTTATCTCTGAATCTCCATCCTAAGAACCTGTGTCTTTCTGCTGTTGGATAGACCTGAAGTCTAAACCCAAAAGTATCACTTTCTTTTTTTTTTTTTAATGTTTATTTTTGAGAGAGAGAGAGAGAGAGAGAGAGAGCAGGGGAGGGGCAGAGAGAGAGAGGGAGACACAGAATCCAAGCAGGCTCCAGGCTCTGAGCTGTCAGCACAGAGCCTGACGTGGGGCTCGAACTCATAAACCGTGAGATCTACTACTTTCTAGTAACTCTCTGAGCCTCTGTGGCTTTCTCTGTCAGAATGGAGCAAGGAACGTATCTCGGCGGGGCTCCCTGGGGGCTCCCTGAGCGCACCTGTGCACAGCACTTACCACACTGTAAACACTCTTGAGACATGGCGGGGGAGAGGGGTGCACTTCCAACACTGGCTGTCTGCCCCCTTGACGCCTCCCCCTGCCAGTGGCAAGCCCCCTCTGGACGGCCTCCAGGTCTGCAGGGACGGGTCAGCGGGGGTCCACACAGGGCCAGCCTGCCCCAGAGCGCCCTCACACCTATGCCTCCTGGGGGGGGACTTCTTCCAGGCTTGGAGCCGCCGGTGCTGGAATGCATGGAAAAGGACCATGTAGAGCCAGATCACGTGTGAGTGTCTGCCTTGTGGTGGGGAGGGGCCCCAGTGGACAGCCATGGGGCCATGGCTGGTGTCCCTCCCCACCCCCCCACCCATGACCTTGGTCTTCTCTCCCACACCATCCCTCCCCCAGAGGAGAGACCCAGACCCCTCAGAAAGGTTCTCAATATAGCGTCAGGGGAGGGGCTGGGTCTCATGGGCAGGGACTGCATCAGGACCTGGGGAGGGGCCAGCCAATGGCAGCCAGTCTTGGGGGACTTGTCTATAACCTGGGGCAGGCTGCACGGTTTTTATCTGCATTTCCCCTGCCCCCACCCCAGGCTGATCGTCCAGAAGGTGCTTCAGGAACTGCGGCAGTACCACGGGTGAGTGGGAATCGCGACACGTCCGAGGGACAGGGGAGGGAAGACAGACATGAAGGCCGGTGCGGGGAGAAAGCCCAGGGGGCCAGGTGTGGGAGTGGACAGGCCGGGGTCAAGTGCGGAGAAGACAGGAAGATACAGGAGAAAACCAGGACAGGAGAGGTGTGGGGAGGGACACATGTGGGAAAGGACAGGGGACATGCAGGCGGGGGGGGGGGGGGGGGGGAGCCAGCCCAGAAGCCTCCTTTGCACAAATGAGAAACGAGGCTTCTTTCCCAAGACACTGCCATTTGCTAGAAGGCCTTCCTGACGTGCTAATTTTGTCTGACCAAGAGGTGTTACCACCCTCTGCTGGAAACCAGTCACAGTGACCATGGACAGAGTCCGCAGCGGCAGGGAGGGGGGAGGGGTCTCGGATGTGGATCCAGGGCACAGGAAAGCACCGGAGTTGGGGGGAGAGGCCAGCGATGGGGCATCTGGGGAGGGAGGGGCTGCCGACCCACGTGTCTGTCCCCTCTGATCCTGCAGGGCCCGACAGAGGGCTCGCCTGTCAGTCAGCCCCGGGGAGGCCCACTCCAACCTCACCTGGTTTGAGTTCCTCTCTGAGTAAGTATGTGAGTGGGAGCTTTGGACGGGGGCCTAAAACTGGATTTGCACACGTTTACCAGTGACCCTAAGCTGGTGGCGGGAAGTAGGGCCGCCCCCATCCTCTCACTGGAACTGCCAGGGCAATGATGGAGGTGGGGGCCGGGGAGGCTCCTCATACACCTCGGAGGGCAGAGGAAGACTTCCTGGAGGATGTGACAGCTTGAGTTGGCTTCCAATGGAAGAGTAGAGGTTCACCAACACGTGGAGAGGAGGATGGGGGAAAGAAACAGTGTCAGCGTGCGGCTGGGAAGAGGGAGGGTGAAGGAAGTCAGCAGAGCCCCGATCGCTTTTGTGACACTCATGAGCACAGCTCTCTGTTGACTGGTGAGCACAGACAGCGCTGGAGGGAGAGCAGGGACTGCAGACAGAGGTGTGGAATCTCCCTCCCATGGATAGATTCCTCAGGGGCTGGGTTTGTCTGCTGCTGACTTAATAAATACAGTTGATCCTTGAACAACACTAGTTTGAACTGCATGGGTCCACTTATACGTGGATTTTTTTCAATGAATACAGTACAGGACTATAAATGTATTGTCTCTGCCTTATGATTTTCTTTTTTAAAAATATGTTTATCTTTTTATTATTGAGAGAGAGAGAAAGCTAGTAGGGAAGGGCAGAGATAGGGAGAGAGACAGAGAATCCCACGCAGGCTCCGTGCTGTCAGCACAGCGCTAAACGCAGGGCTCGAACCCACGAACCACAAGATCACGACTTGAACTGAAATCAAGAGTCAGACGCTTAACCAACTGAGCCACCCAGGCGCCCCTCTTCCTTATGATTTTCGTAATAACATTTTCTTTTTTCTAGCTCACCTCATTGTTAGAACACAGTACCTAATACCTATAACATACAAAATATGTGTTAATTGACAGTTTGCGTTATCAGTAGTTAAGTTGTGGGAGAGTCAGAAGTTATATATGGGTTTTTGACTGTGCAAGGCTCGGCGCCCCAATCCCTGCGTTATTCAAGGGTCAACTGTATTTATTAAATGAGGGGGTGCCAGTAATCCAGGAGAGGCGTGGCAGTGAACTGGGGCTGGAACGTAAGGGGGAATGAGGGGAGCAGGATTTGAGAGATATCCCCAAGGAAAAATGGGCAGGATTTGTAGGCTGATCAGAAACTGGGGTCGGGGGAGGAGGCAGAAATGGACGGAGCCAAGATTTCCAGCCTGGGCCCGCTGAGGGACCCCAAGTTTGAGACCGTGTCGTAGTTCCCCTCTGTGAACCCAGTACCCCCATCTCCTGGAACTTTGCAACCACCTGTGTTTGTTGAGTGAATAAGTGATTGAGAGGAGGAAGGAGAGAGTTCCGAGACCACAGAAGTGAGACAGGACGAGGGGGCTACGGGGAGACAAATTCCAGGTGGGGTCCAGGAGCGACCTTGGGGCCGGGCTGAAAAAGGCCCTCTGGGCCCACTGCCGCTCCCTGTTCATCTTTTCCATCCCTTAGGAGCGAGGACGGCGCCAGCAAGATTGAGCGGAATGACCGAGGCACAAGGGTGAAGCGTAGACTGAGCTCCCTTCGCTGTCGAGTCACCAGACAGAAGGAGAAGGTGGGGGGGGGGCGTGGACCGGGGTAAGGGGGGGCACCCCGTCCACCTTCTCCACTTTGTCAGGTCGCCCCTGACCCTAGAGCCCTGTGATGCCAGGGAGGTCTGAATGCGCAGGACGTTCTGAGGTTCGTTTCTGCCCCCCGCAGGGGAAGAGCCCGGCACAACCAAAAGACAAGGCTCAGGATGCCAGAGAGAGGAAGGAATGCATCAACGGGCACCAGCTGGCGCAAGGAACCTTCCTCAGCCACCCCAGCTGCCCCCTGTGTGGCAAACCCTTCCTGAGCTCTGGTAAGTCCGGTGGCCCTGCCTGGCCCTCCGATGGCAGCCGCTCCGTCTCCTTTGCTGCCTCTAAATCTCTCTTCATGGCCTCCTTTGCTGGTTGCTTCCTCACCCCACTTCACCCCTGCCAAGCGCAGGCTGACCCAGCTCCCTGGAGAGCGCCAGGTCCCTAAGGGCAGGGGCCATGTGGTTACCTCGACTTTTGTCATTGCAAAACTCCTCTCGCAGAATTCTAACTCCGGCAGTGTGTTAGCTAGGGCTGCTTGACAAAATACCACAATCTGGAATGTTTGAACAAACAGAATTGTACAGCGGACCCTTGAACAACGTGAGGGTTAGGGACGCTCACCACCCCACCCCATCCCCACTCTGCGGAGTCGACAATCTACGTACATCTCTTAGCACTATTTTGGCACAACAGACTACCCCTCCAGAGGGGGTGAGTAGCCCCTTTTTTCCCCCTGGACTTTTAACTTAATTTAATTTTACTCTTATTTTTTAATGTTTGTTTATTTTTGAGAGAGACAGGGAGTGTGTGCAAGTAGGGGGGGATCAGAGAGAGAGGGGGACAGAGGATCCACAGAGGGCTCCGCACTAACAGCACAGAGCCCAATGCGGGGCTCGAACTCGCAAACCTCAAGATCATGACCTGAGCCTAAGTCCAACGCTCAACTGACTGAGCACCCAGGTGCCTCTGAACTTTTAATTTAATTTAATTTAATTAATTAATTTATTTTAATGTTTCATTTATTTCTGAGAGAGAGAGAGAGAGACAGCGTGAGCAGGAGAGGGTCAGGGAGAGAGGGAGACACAGAATCCAAAGCAGGCTCCAGGCTCTGAGCTGGCTGTCAGCACAGAGCCCAACGTGGGGATCGAACCCACGAACTGTGAGATCATGACCTGAGCCGAAGTCGGACCTTCAACTGACTGAGCCACCCAGGAGCCCCGGTGCAGTATTACTAATCAAATTAGAGTTTCCTCAGATTTCACCAGATTTCTTCTTCCACTCAGGCTCTCTCTGAAACAGAATAGTGTTGTATTTTTAATCATCCTGTCTCCCTAGTTTCTCTGGTCTGTGAAGTTTTCTCAGTCTTTCCGTATTGCTCATGACCTTCACAGTCTTGAAGCATCAGCCAGGTGTCTAGTACAATGTCCCCCACCGGGTGTGTCCAATGTTGCCTCATAATTAGATCGGGTTATAGGCTTGGGAACCTTCTTGCCTCCTCATATCAGGGAGTAAGTGCTATCAACATAACATGCCTGTGGGTGTTAACCTTCATCTCCTGCTTAAGGTAACATCTATCAGGTTACTATTTTCTTCCCTTTCCCTACTCTGTTCTTTGGAAGCAAGTAACTGAATCTAGCGTGCTCTCAGGGTGGTGGGAATCAAGGTCCACCTCCAGAGACAATTTTCAGGACAGATTTTAGAGGTCACGAAAGATTCGAGTTTGTGTAAAAGAAAATACATGGGGTGCCCTTAGCATGGCATCTGGTACACATGGCCAAGGGTAGCATCCGTCATCATCCTCTGTTGTTGAGTTAAAGCTAGCGTCAAAACCACAGACCCCCAACCATAGCCCCCCATGCTTGCGTCAGGAGGTCTGGGGGGCCAGAAGAGCTGTGGCTCGGTCCCAGCAGGCTGAGATACCTCCCAGGTTTAACTAGCCATAAACCTACCTACGCCTGGAGGCATTCAAAGCCAGAGGTGACTATCTGTCCCTTAGAGGAAAGGGCCCCACAGTAAGTTCAACAGGACAGGGAATGAATGATTCACTCCAGGTAATTACAGAAGGCGGGTCTCCAGTGGTAAAGCTGAGATGCTTTCCCAAGGACCAGCCCCACTGACAGAACACCATTCCAGACAGTCTTGTTAATGGCCTTGACCTCTGAAGTTCCTCATGATCTGACCCTTGCCTACCTCTCCGCTTTTCCCTTCCACTGCTCAGCCATGCTGCAGTCTCGTGGCTGCCCATGTACATCACTACACCTTCCTCATTCAGCACTGTTCCTGGAACTCCCTCGGCCACATAACTCTTACTCATCCTTTAACACAAAGCCAGGGCCACTTCCCCCGGGAAGCCTGGATTGTGGATTAGGCGACTGTATCAGTGTCTGAGTGTCTCTTAGGGCTGTTGCTATTAGCCGAGAGGACACTGGCAATATCTAGAGGCATTTTTTTGTCATCAGGACTGGGGTGCTACTTGCATCTAGTGGATACAGGCCAGGGGTGCGGTTCAACATCCTCCAATACATAGAACACCCCCCACCCACCAACAACAGAGAACCATCCAGCCCCAATTGTCAATAGTACCAAGACTGAGAAACACTGCCATAGACCTACGTTCCCTACATCTCCCTAGCTCTTAGCAGAATCCCTAGCCCGTGATAAGGACTTAATAAATGCAGAGTGGCTGAACAGATACAAGAAAGATAAGAGATACCTCTCCCTGCTGCCAGGCTCCTTGAGAAACTTGGTGTCTGCATTGAGGAGAGCATTGTGTCACTCTGAAGGTTTCTATATCCAAGGTAGCTATAGAAATAAGGATCCTGCCACTTTTCCTGCTTAAAATCTTCAATGGCTCCCCACTGCCTTTGGAATAAAGTCCCAAAGTCATAGGAGCTCAGAGAGTGAATATTTACGCATCTATTGAGACCTCAAAAGTACCTGTGTCAGGGCTTCTGACCTCTGAGGAAGCCCATCCTTGCACTTCTAGAACCTCCCATTCCTTGGATGTGCTCCCTCTTTGGTCGGTGAAGCAATGGACTTCACTGAAGGCAGGTCGCTTGGGGACTCTGCCACCCTGTTTCTGAACGGAGGGCTCTTGACCACAGATTGTGGGTGTTTTGAAGTGGGTTTGGCTTGGAAAGATCTCGGCTTGTTTGGCCAGCTTGAACTTTGGTTGAAAGAGGTGCTTGGCTCCTCTCCTGGTTACTGACCCGCTGCGGCACCAGGGGTGGACCTGGTGAGGGGTGGGACAGACTCAGAATTCAGTAGCCTGATGCTGCCTGAGGGGGTGCAGGCCCTGGGGGAGGGGAGGCATCTGGCATGCCTTCGGGTGTCTAAGAACATCTGTGTGTGTTGGGGGGGACGTATGGCATGTATTTTAGACTCTGGACACCTGTTTGGGGGTATCTGACAGCATCTGTATCAGAGGTATCTGGTATGTGTTTGGAGGGAGTATCCAAAACTTTCTGAGTAAGGTCTTTGACACATTTCTATCTGGGGGTGTCTGATGGCTCCTGGGTGAAGAGGTCTGGTACTTTTGGGTATTTGGCATGTTTTTCAGGTTCTAAATAGTTTGGGGGTAACTAACAAATCTAGGTGAGGTTGAAGCCTTAGATGGAACTACCGATGGAAGCCTTAGAAGAAATCTATTTTGGGTACCCGAAAGCATTTTTTGAGTATCCGATGGCACCTGCCTGGGTGTCTAATAGGAGTTTTGGGTATCTGGACGGACCCATGTAGGGGTGTCTGGAACGACCTGAGAGCCATATGGCTCATTTTTCCCAGACTTGCCCAGCAGCTTCCTGGAATCTAGCTGCTCCTTCTTCGCAGGTGACAGGCCTGTTCTGTCCATTTCTTGTACCCTGTCCTCAGACTCTTCGCCCCGGGCCTCGGTTCCCTTCGACCGGCGCCCGCCGATCCCCGGCTCCAGGCACCTCTGACTTACTCAAGATGCCCCCCAAGGATCGCCCTCACCCTCCTCGCAGGGACCCTCCTTGCAGCTCACTCTCAGCCAGAAGCAAAGTCCGCGCGAGCCACGCCCCCTTCCGGGCTCACGCCCTCCGACCCGCCCTCGGGGCGGGCCCGCGCGTGCGCAGCTCGCCCGCGCGGCTTCCCGCTTCCGGCCCCGTGCGGCGGGCTGCTGTGGATCCCGGGAGGCCGGGCGGCAGCGGCGGCGGCGGCAGCGGCTAACGGCCTGCGGGGACCGGGCTGAGGTGAGGGCAGCGGGTCGGGTCCGAGGAAAACGGAGCTCGGGAGGGAAGCCTCAGGCCTCAGGAAGGCGCCGTCCGGCCCCGGGGGCGGCCTGGGGTGCGGGATCCCCGGGGCTGCCTCAGCCTCGGGTCGGGCCCCCCTGGAGTTCTCCAAACTGGCGGGCCGGTCCTGCAGTTCGGGCGGCCCCGTCGGTGCATGTGGCTCTGGCTGGCGAATGCAGAGGTGCAGACGATGTCCGCTGGCCCCGGCTGAGCTCCAGCCGTCGGGCGGTGCAGCCTCCCCCCAGCTCAGGATGGGGAGGTCTCCGGGCTCCTGGGTCTGGAGCGCTGGAGGCAGAACCGGGGAAATAGCGATTAGCGTAAACGGTGACCAGCGCCGTGGTGCTTCCGGCCTCTGTGCACAACTCCCTCCCTGGAGTGGACGCCCTCACAGCTAGAGAGCGTCTGGGCAACAAAACTATACCTAGAATATGTGCTTTAAATTTTTCTCCAGTTCCTTATGGAAGAATTTAGATGTTGCGGTGCCAGTTTCATTGCAGGGATGAATGAGAGGCCCTTGATCTTTGCATGGTGTGTGGTAGTAACCGTCCCTCCGATCTTTTTCACCTGTTGCTCTGTTGCGGTGAAAGCCTTAGGAGAGATGGCTGGCGCGGAATGTAAAAAGTTTTCTTGGGGAGGGAAAAGTTTTACTTGGAAGTGAAGGACACAGCTCTTCCCCCTTCGCCTCATTTGGGGAGAGTGGAACTCCAGCCAAAACCCTTAAAGGTCCTTTTTCTTCTTGTCTACTAGAAAGAGAGAGAGTTCAGGACAGCGTGAAAAGCCCCATGGCCTGGGGCGATTTGGAGATGATTTTACTGGTGATACATTGATTGCAGTATCTGGGTGATGGTCAACCCTGAAATGCTGGAGTGTCAAATCAGATCCGGGCTGTGTTCTCAGGGCCACCACATGTTAGCCATGGAACCTTGCTAAGCCTCAGTCTCCCCATCTTTAAAATGGGAATAAGGATTGTTTAGAGATTCGTCAGGATGGTATGTGTAAAGTGCATAGCAGAGTGCCTGGCTTATAGTGAATGCTCAGTAAATGTTCTATATACTGATTATGTGCATGCCCCCAGACCTGTGTTTTTAGGTTGGCATTGCAAATCATAAAGTGTCTGGAAAACGTGAGCATCTCAGTTGTTATTTTGACGTCAGAGTGTACACTTGATCAGTAGTTTGTTGTTCTGTGAGTCAAACCGTTTGGAGAAAAAGGTTGTTCTTAAAGCAAGTAAGAGCATAAAAGGCATAATAAAGTCGGTTCTTGTAAACATAATTTGTTTTGGGGGTTGTATAGCTTATTTCATTTTTAAATGGCATGCGTAGAGAAATGGAAAAAGCGATTCTTTGATTCTTTCCTTTATTTCTCTCTCTCTCCCTCTCTTTCCCTGAATTGACTTGAGAACATGCCCTCAGCTTTGAAGGCTAAGGTGGCGTGTCCATTGTTTCTGGCGTAAGCTGTGTTATAATTTTCATTCTTGTCACACAGTAGCAATTACCGCTGGCTGCAGGGCCATTACCTTTGTCACCAGCCCCCTCGGACTAGGGCTGTGGTCACCAGCTGTGCCTCCCTGGGTGTTTACCTTCCACATGTTTAGCATATTTCTGATCCTTGTGTCAAGGTCTTTCTTCCTCATTCATCCTAGGTCCTGTTTCCATTTCTTCAGATTCCGCCCAAGACTTTGAAAACCTTCTCATCTCCCCTCTCAAGTAATTTAAAACCCAGAGACCTTTATGAAGTCCAAACAGTTTGTTTCTTTGTTATTTATTGGTTGAGTTTTACTCTTCCCCTGAAAGCGGTGGTGGGGAGCTGCCTGCCTGCGTGTTTTGAAAACCCTTTCTCCAGGTGCAAAACAATTCCGGTCACAGCCCGTAGGAATTTTCTGGAGGAGGAATGTGACTGTTGGGGGAGGGGGCAAACTGATTAAAATAATGTCCTCAGTGAAGGGCCCCCCCCCCCACTACTGTGCTTGGGGTGTGTTGTTAAAATTGCCCTTGAGTGTAAAATTCATCCTGCTTGTTTCTCGGCTTCTGTCCTTAGTTTTCAAGGGAGTATAAAGTTGTGGTTGGTTATGTTCAAAGTAGCAAATACACCAGCTGATTTACATCACATCTTGAAAAAAATATTCTAAAGATTTAACATACCCTGTGTGGTTTACATTTTAAACTCATATCACTCTCTCTTTTAGAAAAAAATGTTAATGTTTATTCTTTGAGAGAGTGAGAGCACCAGCAGGGGAGGGGCAGAGAGGGAGACAGAATCCAAAGCAGGCTCCAGGCTGGGAGCTGTCAGCACAGAGCCTGCTGCGGGGCTGGAACTCACGAACTGTGAAGTCATAACCTGAGCCAAAGTTGGATGCTTAACCGACTTGAGCCACCCAGACGGCTCCCCCCCCCCTTTTTTTCTTAATAATACAGCTTTATTGGAATAGAATTCACCTACCATAAAATTCACCGTTTTAAGGTGTGCTATTTAGTGCAGGTTTTTTTTTAAGTTTATTTATTTTGATAGAGAAAGAGAGAGCACATGGGGGAAGGGCAGGGAGAGAGAGAATCCCAAGCAGCTCCACACCATCAGCTTGGAGCCCTTTGTGGGGATCAAACTTATGAACCTTAAGATCATGAGTCAGATGCTCAACCAACTGAGCCACCCTGGGGCCCTTGTTTTGTTTTGTTTTGTTTTGTTTGTTTTTGTTTAATTTTGAGAGAGAGAGAAAGAGAGAAAGCACATGTGCGGGAGGGGCAGAGAGAGAGAGGGAGACAGAGAATTCCAAGCAGGTTCTGCGCTGACAGCACAGAGCTTGACACAGGGCTCGAACTCCAGAACTGTCAGATCATGACCTGAGCGGAAAGTCGGGTGCTTAACTGACTGAGCCACCCAGGCGCCCCCTTCAGTGATTCTTAATACTTTCCCAGAGTTATACAACTGCCACCACTATCTAATTCAGAACATTTTACCATCTGCTTACTCTTGTGGGTAAGTTTCAGGAGGAGAGAAAGGCAAAAGAAAGAGGTGGCCCCCACAGGTGCTCTGTGGCTCCTTTGCAGCACGGGACAGAGGGAAGCAAGGACCATGTCGAATCACTTGGCTGAAATGCAGCGTGTTCTGTGCATGAGGACAGTTAGGCACTGTTTATGGATACCTCTTAATTTGCCAAGATTACTTTGCAGAGCAGAAGCAAATTTAGAAAGAATAATAAATGGTGACGTCGTCCATAGCAAGGGTCAGCGTGCTCGCCAGTGACCTCACATGACCAGACATATTGTAGAGCTAAAACCTGTGGCGGACCGGTGGGGACCCGTGGGGACCAGTGGGCTACGAAGCCGGGAGCGAGGCAGCTCATGGGTGCTCGTAATCCCTGGATGTAGTCATCGATGGTCCTTGTGATCTTTGCACTGGCCACTTGGAAGCTTCTCATCAAAGAAATTAAAGAGTGATGGGGAGATGGAAAAATTGAGACCCTCCTCTATACTGCCGGTGGGGCTGTAGAATGGGGCAGCCACTGTGGGAAAACCGTCTGGCGATTCCTCCAGAAGTTAAACTTGGACAGTGTTTGGTGACAGTGTGGTCTACCGTATGATCTTGCAATTCCACCCCTAGGTCTGTGCCTAAGGGAGATGGATGTATAGGCCTGCACAGAACTGGTGCACACACTCACAGGAGTCGTATTCACAACAGCCGACCCAAATGTCCATCCGATGAATGGAAAAGTGAAATGTGACCCATCCACACGGTGGAATATTTGTCACTAATAAAAAAAGATGTGACAACATGGGTGAGCCTTGCAAATGGCACGCCGAGTGAGAGAAGCCAGTCCCAAAAGGCTGTGTATCTTCTGGTTCCATTTATGTGAAATATCCAGAATGGGAAAATCCAGAGAGACCAAAAATAGAGGAATGCTTGCCAGGGCCCGGAAGGAGTGGCGTGGGGAGTGACAGCTGAGGGGCGCGGGGTTTCTTTTGGGGATGATGAAAACGTTCTAGAACCGTGGTGATAGGCACACGACACTGAATATACTAGAAGCCATCCAGTCGTACGCTGTAAAAGGGTGAGTTGTATACTACGTGAACTCCATCTCAGTAAAGCTGTGGACTAGGAGAAAAAGGCAAAGCCGCAGGATAAGAGCTAGCAGCGCCGTGGAGATGGTCATGGGACAGAATCGGAAGGAGAGGTTTGAGCCTCGGTGGCTGGAAATCCAAGGGGGAAAGATAAGAAAATCCTAAAAACAAAGGGAACAGCTGTCCGACATAAATGGCTTGGGTTGGATTATTGACACTGATAGATTCTTGTTTTCCTAAAGTTGATTACAGATCGGTCCCTACCACTTAGGAGACGGTCACCAAGCCCCGTGGGCCATCCATTGTGACAAGGGTTGAGGCAGAGCTGCGGGGTCAGACCGGGCAGGAGAGCCCTCTCTCTCCTGAGGGGTGGTGGTTAGGCTGAGACTCACAGAGTGGGATCGGCATGTGTGAAAGTCAGAGTAGGGAAAGACGTGCTGTTCGTCAGGTAGCCAGGGAGCGCTGAGACGGGCATTTTACAGGCTGGGGTGTTACCCTGGTGGACTTTATGGCCCTTGCTGTCAGTGGGTGGAGGCTGGCTTGGAAGAGGCCGAGGCTGGAGATAGAGAGACACGTTGGGAAATGACCTTGGCCTAAACAGGGACCGTGGGGAAGAGGTCAGACATGGATCTGTTCCAAGGTGGGTGTGTCAGGGCTTCAGTGACAGTGTGGGAGTGTGATGTGGGTGACCAGGCAGACCTCGGGCCCTGAGGCCATCAGCTAGGAGAACTCTTCCGCAGCAGGGGCACCCGAGGCTTGTAGGGCTGTTAGGGTGACCAGTTTGGACCAATCTCAAGTTTATTTTGTGCTGGAGAGGGGGAAGCTGTGTTCCCTGCCCTCCAATCAGAGTCTCTCCCCCGCCACATCCACCCCATCCCAAGGCTTCCAGGGTCTGAGAGCCATGGTCTGGTCAGTGTGCTTGTGTCACCAGAGGCGGAGGCCCTGGGAGTTCTGGGGCTTTTCTGTGCCCTCGGAGCAGGAATCAGCCAGCCCCGTCCTCCCCAGAGCACCTTCCGCATGGAGACTTGTGGCCTGGGAGCCAGAGGGCCGCATGCGTCTCTCCTCTGTTATGTGATTTGTAGCCGTGCTCTTCCCGCACGCCGGTGTCCCGGAAACATCCTAGGTGTGGTAGGCAACAGGGGGTCCCCCGAGATGCTTCCATCCTGACCCCCGAGAATCGCAAATACGTGACCTTCTGTGGCAAAAGGAACTCCACAGGTGTGACCCAGGACCTGGAGATGGAGGATGAGCCTGGATTTTCCAGGTGAGCCCAGGGGCAGCAGAAGGGTCCTCAGGAGAGGGAGGCAGGCAGGAGGGTCCAGAGGGTCTGAGGTCAGAGAGGGGTTGGAAGGGGCTTGCTGCTGCCTTCAAAGATGGAAGAGGGGCAGGAAGCCAGGTCCACTGTGCCACTAGAAGCCTCCAGAAGGTGGCCGCCCTCCAACCCAGCTCGGCCTTCTGCCCTCCAGCACCCTCAGGGAATAGTTTGTGCTGTTTACAGCCGCCTCCTGGAACTTTGTCCCAGCAGCCATCGGGAACTCCTACACCCAGTGTTCATCTGCATTGCTCGAAAGCCCAAACTTGTCATTTGACTTGGGACCCGCCCCAGCCCTTTCCAGCACTTCTTCTACTGTGGAAGTTTCTAGCACTCGGGGCTTTCTCAGGGCTCTGCGGGCCTCCAGCAGGCCACTCGTGTCCGCTCATGCACACACACATGTGAGCACCGTGAGCAGCAGGGCGGCAGCAGGGAGCTCAAGTCCCGGGTCTCAGAGATGCTCTGTGAACACTCCCATCCTCAGTTTCCCCGCCTGTAAACCTAGCAGCGTAACGGCACGCCTCAGCCCGTGGGCTTGGAACTGCTTGCGGAGGGCCCAGCGGGTGCGGGCGCGAGTGTGTTCATCCGTTCGTTTGGCGCCTGCTGTGTACCAGGTTCTGGAATGGCAGAGCAAACACGACTTAGCTCTTGGCTTCTTCTTTTTCTTCGTTTTAATCTTAAAAATATACTTCATTAACAGCGTGCATAAAATATGCATTTAAAAAATGGAGCACAGCCACCACAGCCGGCTCTGGAAGTTTGAGGATTAATTATCAGTCACATCTCATAAATGAGTACTTTTACTATTGTCATTAGCTCCACCCGGCTTATTAGCAGGAAGCTAAAACCTTCCTTTTGGTGTCTCTCCCTCTTCTAGAATGTTCCCAAAGCTCTGATCCCAGGGGAAGGCCCTGCTTGCTGGGCCCTGCTGCTGTCCGCAGTTGTCCATTCTGCTGCTCCTTTTGAAAATGGGGATGTTGTAATTCGCATATCATAACATACATCCCTTTAGTGCGTATGATTCAGTGGTTTTCAGTATATTTATAGAATTGTGCAGCCATCACCACTCATCACCCTGAAAGGAAATCAAGTACCTATTAGCTGTCACTCTGCATTTCCCGTTCCCAAGCCTCTGGTGACCTTGACTCTACTTCCTCTCTCTAGATTTGCCTGTTCTGGACATTTCATATGTAAACATTTTTTGGTTTGGGTTTTTTTTTTTCTTTTAATGTTTATTTTTGAGAGAGAGAGAGGGAGACACAGAATCCGAAGCAGGCTCCAGGCTCTGAGCTGTCAGCACAGAGCCCGACGCGAGGCTCAAACTCCTGAACCGCGAGATCATGACCTGAGCTGAAGTCGGACGCTTAACCAACTGAGCCACTCAGGCTCTCCCTCCATTGTTGTATTTTGTAGGAAGCTGTTTCCCCAACTCACTAAGGGGTCATGATCCTCAGTGTGAGAACACTGCCTTAAGATCCCAGGGCGTATGGTAGAAAAGTGTTCAGGAAAGGATGTAGCACTTGGCGATACAATTAAGAGCTGTGACTTTTGAGAACTGTACTAGTTCCTCAGGACCTCTGTGACAGATTGCTACAACCTAAGCAGCTTAAAATAACAGAAATTTATTCTGTCACAGTTCTGGAGGCTAAAACTCTGAAGTCAAGGTGTCTGCAAGGCCGCACGCCCCTCGAAGGCTCTAGGGGAGGGTCCTAGAAGGCTGCATCACACCAGGCTCTGCCTTTATGTTCACTTGGCCTTCACCCCTGTGTGTGTTTCTGTGTTTGTGTGTCCCTCTGCAGCCAAATCTCCCTGTGCCTTGTACAGACTGCAGCCACTGGACCCAGGGTCCACCCTTAATCCAGGCTGATGCCATCTTGAGACCCTTAAGTTAGTTACATCTGTAAAGACCCTCTTTTCAAAGGAGGCCACGTTTTGTGAGGTTCTGGGTGGCCATGAAGTCTGAGGACACCATATCCACCCCACCGCAGGAGACTTCTATTTCTAGTGTCATCAGTGAGAGCACGTTTACATGCTACAGGAACTCATTTCTTAGATTCTTGCCAACACAGTAACTTCCAGATATTTTAAAGTGAAAAATAAGCATTGGACTTCGGCCCACTCTTGGGAGCCCAGTCAGCGAAGAGAGGAAATCGGAGCTCTCAAGAGGAGCTAGTTCCTTGCTTCAGTCTTCTATGAATATCATTTGCTCTGCAGTATCAACAGGCGCCTGATACTACAGTATGTTCACTGTTTGCTTGTGTGCCTGCCTCCATATACTCTCGTCTTTCCCCATAAGTTCAAAAACCACCTTCACCCAATACAAAACTCATGTCAATTTGGAGAGGAAAAAACAGTTCCATCTGCCTGGCCCTGCACCTAGCTTACATAAGTATGTGAAACTGTTTTCTTCCTGACCTTGAGACACGAAATACATTAAAATATATTCAGGCTCACACTGTTGCAGCACTAAAAGGAATACTAATGAAGGTCTTTGCAAGGGTCTGGAATTTACCTAATATAGGAGCCGGTTGCTGACTTAACGTTAATGGTTCTAGCCGGTGCTCTCAGCAGTATGGAGATCTTGAGATGCTCAGGGACCAACCTCGTACCTGTTTGCTGCCAGCATAGGCTACTTCAGGGCTCTGGAATTCAGTAATGACTTCACACAGTTAATCCACTTCACTGCTTCCTTTATTCCATCCCCTTCTGTGTGTCAGGGATTAAAAATGGGTGCTTCTCATGCCACATGAGTGAGCCCTGCTGGGTTTGTTGGAATAGGCCCTGCCTTCAGAACAATCCAAGCAGATAAGGTAGACCAGCAGACTTTTCCTGTAAAGAGCCCAGTAGTAAACATATTTGACTTTGCAGACCACACAGCCTCTGTCGCGGCTGCTCCCGCAGGGAGCCCCAGACAGCAGGGAGATGAGTGGGCATGGCTATGCTCCGATAAAGCTTTATTAACAAAAAATAGGTGGTTGGCCCTCAGGCTAAAGTTGGCCCACTGCTGCAGAAGACTGGTGATTTTTACCATTCTGGTTCCATGGCTAGGGCTCTGCTTTGTAAATTTGGTGAGGGACACAGGTGAAGGGGACACATCTTCTCAGATGCCACTTTGCACTGGGCACTCCTTCTGGCCGTCTTTCTGAGCCTCAGCACCCCTGACACCATTTCTACCCTTGAACAATTCCCCAGGCCACTGAAAGCAAACAGGTTTTTTCTGGCATTGTATTTGCATGTTTTTCTTTCCTGCCTTCCGCCTTTAACAGAATGCTTTTTATCTGGTGAAAGAGAAACCCACTGGGCTCGGTCAAGTGTTTGATTTCCTCTGCCCTCCTTAGAGCCACCTCTGCTAACATTTGTTGTTGTTGTTTTTTTTTAATCCCCCGAATAAAAGTTGTTTGTTTGTTTTTTTAAATATCTAATAACGATAAGTTTATCCAGAAATCTTCTGGAAGATGTCAGATGTGTAGTAGCAACACCTGAATTAGTCTTTTCAAAATCACTTTGTTTTCATTGAAATGCTTTGCAGCCACGTCATGTTGACTTCTGTACAATCAGTTGAATTAACGTGATTGTTTAAAACACCAAAGAGGAAAGCAGGCTGCCCTTCCTGGCAAGGCCTGGGGGAGCGCGAGGCATTGTTTTGCTGGGGCCCCTCCAGTTCAGCACCTGGCCTTGTACCCGGGACACAAGAAACACTCATACGGCTTGTGCTTTTCAGGGTCCAAACAGTCCCCCACGGATGTTGCTGAAGGTACCTCCTTCCTGACGCCAGAAATAGCGTAACACGGAGCATAGGGGAGCCGGTGACCTCACGGCCTCCTCGCCCCATCCTTGGTTTTGCACACTCTTCCTCAGATTGCACACGAGGGAGCACAGCACCAGGTTCTCTCCTTAAGCAGTCACCTCCCAGCCCTGAGGCCACCCCTCCATCTGACCAGATTTCGCCCCTTCTCAACCCCACTTCGAAAAGCCGCTTCTGCCCACAAATCCAGGAGGGCTGAGCAGCAGCCGCTCTGACATTCAGGTCTCCTGCCGCCCTCTTGTACCTTTAAGAAACAAACAAGAACAAAACACTTGAACCATTTTCAGTGGCCAGGTTGGTGGCATTAAGTACACCTGCGTTGTGGCGCTACCGTCCCCACCATCCGTCTCCAGAAGGTGAGCGAGCATCTTCCCGAACTGAAACTCTGTCCCTGTTAAACACCGACCCTCCCCCCCCACACACACCCAGCCCCTGGCTCCCCCATCTACTCTCTGACCCTGTGGATGGGGTTTCACAGGGACCTGTAGAGGTGCGGAATCAGACACAATTTGTGTCTCTTCAACCCTGGCTTAGTTCACTGAGCAGAATGTCCTCAAGGTTCACTATGTTGTAGCAGGTATCAGAACGTCCTTTTTATTTTATGTTTTATTTGTTAAATTTTATTTACTTATTTATTTATTTAGTGGGGGGGAGGGGAGAGGGAGAGAGAGAGACTCCCAACATGGGGCTCGGTCTCCCGAACCGTGAGATCATGATCTGAGCCAAGATCAAGAGCCAGATGCTTAACCGACTGAGCCAGCCAGGTGCCGATGAGCCACCCAGGTGCCGATGAAACGTCTTCTCTTTAAAAAAAAATTTTTTTTTTAATGTTTATTTTTGAAGGAGAGAGACCAAGGGGGAGCAGGAGAGGGCCAGAGAGAGAGGGAGACACAGAATCAGAAGCAGGCTCTAGGCCCCAGCTGTCAGCACAGACCCCGACGCAGGCTACAAACTGAGATCGTGACCTGAGCCAGAGTCAGATGCCCAACTGACTGAGCCACCCAGGCGCCCTGTGTCCTTCTTTTTTAAGACTGAATAATAATAGTCCGTTGTGTGGATGGGCCACGTTGTGTTTATCCATTTGTCTGTTGAGGGACAACTTGGGTTGTTTATACCTTTTGGTTATTGTGAATAATCTGTGAACATGGGTGTTCAAGTATCTGAGTCTCTGCTTTTAATTCTCTGGACTATCTGTTCCAAAGTGGAATTGCTGGGTCATATAATTCTGTGACATTTTGAGGAGCTGTCAAGCTTGTCCATAGCAGCCGCACCATTTTAGATTGTGCCGGCAATACCTGAGGGTTCCAGTTCCTCCACATCCTCAGCAACACTTGTTGTTCCCCATTTCTTAGATTTCTATTTATTTATTTGACAGAGAGTGGGGGAGGGGCGAGGGGGGAAGGATCCCAAGCAGGCTCCACGCTGTCAGTGCCAAGCCTGGGGCGGGGCTCGATCTCAGGAACCGTACATCAGGCTGAGCCACCCAGGCGCCCCTTGTTATTTCCTGGTTTTAAAACTTAGGTCACCCTGGTGGATGTGAGTCAGCTCCTCGTTGTGGTTCTGACTTGTGTGTCCCCGATGGTGGGTCCTGTCGAGCATCTTCCCTGGTGATTGCTGGCCATCCGTATTCCCTTCTTCGGAGAAATGTCTGTTCAGGTTCTTTGCCGACTTTTGAACTGGGCTGTTTTCTTCATTGAGTCTTCGGGGTTATTTACACTAGCCTCACCTGACACTGTAGAGTCTTGCACGAACTGAAAAGCCAGCGTCAGACACCTGTCACCTTTGACATCCTGAGGCCCGCCACCAGAGGGCTGGCGCCTGGGAAGTGTGGTCCCAGGCCTGGGAAGGAAATGGAAACACTGCAGAGCAGCCGACTCGCCGTCTAAAGGGTGGGTTTATTAAAGAGGCAGCGGGAATCATTAGGAAGAAATCGCGCCCCACCAACCTCCTTTCCTCTTCTGGTGACAGGTAGCCCAGTTGAGCAGGGAGACGAGGCGCAGCATGTGGAAGTAGGAGGCATCTAAGCGGGTCCCTCACAGTGTTGTACTGGGGCAGGATAACCCTGGGCTGGCCATGCTGCAGCCAGGCTCATAACTAGTGGGATGAATGTTCCGAAGGGTGTTAATTAGAGCACCACGGTCAGCTTAAAGGGAGGCTACCCCTGGGTTCCGTCCTCCGCTCTGCCCTGACTGGCCATGTGCTATGTCATTTAGAAAGATGAAGATGTATAAGGTTTATCACAGCTGGAGGAGACAGCCGGAGAGGGGAGCCCTCCTCACAATGTCGTGGAGTCAGGACCCAGAGATCTCTGAATCAGAGACTGAAGCAAGGTAAACGTGAGCGGGAAGACCACTTCAGTTCTGTGCCTGCCTCTAATGTCATCGCTTCCGGCCCCGGCGCTGTGGACGTTTGGGGCCAGGGGATTCTCTGTGGTGGGGCCGTCCTGTGCTTGGGGGGCTCGATGCCAGGGGCTTCTCCCGCCATTGTGACCATCGAAAATGTTTCCAGATGATGCCACATGTCCCCTGGGAAACAGAACTTCCCCCCCCCCCCCCCGCCTCGTTGAGCACTACCAGTCTAAATGAGCAACTACATAACCCCGGGATGGGGAATTAGGGCTGAATGACAGCCTACACGGGATTTCAGTGAATAACTGTAGTCTGAGCCAGTGTTTGTGATACAGCGATCCTACCCTCTTCTCCCCAGCCTCCAAGAGGAAATGGGTGTGCTTAAATTAGGCCCTTCTGGTACCAAAACAGGCACAGCCAGGGCCCTAAGGATAGTTTGTGTCTCATCCCAGGAGCTCTGCGAAGCAGTCTCCCTAAGCCTGGCCTCAGGTCTTGGGTAGATTTCCCTCTCTTGTCCAGACCCCTCTCCTGAGCGCCAGCCTCCCGCATCAGCTGCTGCCTGTCATCACCTTGAGCCCCCAGGGCAGCTTGGGTGTCTCCCCGCAGAATTCAAACTCCCCACCTCTCCCCGCTCCCGGCTCCCATCTCTGCCCTTGCTGGGTCATCCGTGTCCAGTCCCGAAGCCCTCCTCGCCCATCTCCCTGCATCCCCTTGCATCCCCTGCAGGCTTCTCCCACACCACAGCCACTGTTTCCAGAGGCAAATGTGCTCAAGGCCCCTGTGCATAAACCTGCCAGTGACTTCAATTTCAAGGGTACAATATAAACCCCAAGGATCCCAAAGGCCTGTGATGGAACCCTCATGCGCAGGCTGTCCCCTCCACTTGTTTCATGTCTCATTTCTCTGACCAACCCCAGACCGGGTCTCCTCTGCCGCTTCCTTCAGCAGATATTTATGGAGCATCCACCCTGTCCCGGGCCTTGTGCCAACAGTAAACAACAAACAGAGCCCCCCTCGTGCGTGGAGTTTCCTAGCTAAGGAAACAAACACCGTTCAGTGTGTGTGGATTCCATATTTATGAAGTCACCCACTGGCTGCAGTTTACCGGCAACCCTGAAGTCAATACTCAGAACGCTTTCTTGGACATCGGACGACATGCAGAACGGCAAAACATAACGTGCATCTTCTCTCGCCACCTCCTTGTTGGAGTTCCTTCTAGAAACACGTCCTTTTTACAGGGTATCCAGTGCCACGTTTTGTGCATTTTTGTGCTTTTTTTGTTGGTGGTTTTGCTGTTGAAAACGGCCCCCAAGAATTACGCTGTGCAGAGTTCCTGAGCACAGGAAGGCCGTGCGGAGCCCTCAAGGAGAAAATACGCGTATCGGGCAAACTTCACTCAGACAGTGTTTATGGTGCAGCATGGATGTTAAGTAACTGAAACACACAGAAAACAGGGTTCTGTGTGGATGGGCTGATGAAAATGGAATCAGAATCCCCTAGAGGCGGTGGCTCAGCGTTTACTTAGTGTAGACAGCCTTTCTAGATGTACCTGCCACAAATCTGGCGCGTCGACTGTCAGGAGAGTGCGAGATCCTGTGATGTTAGGACTGAGATGGTCTGGTCCTTGTGGGTCCCAGGGTGTGGATCGGAGAGGAAGTGGAGACCGTGGGGGTGTGTCTTTGGCCCAAATACCTGTTTCCTGGGGGCCTTTCCCAGCACTGGGGATCGAGAGACCTCCCAGCTTGGGCTTCCAGCCCGTTCCCTTCCCTTCTGCACTGCCCGGGTGTCTTCTCCCCAACCCACACTTGTTCCTGCGCCCCACACCCAACGGCAGCCCGCAGAGCCCCATCCCTAGTAAAGGAACAGCCGGTCCCCAGCGGCCACAGCCTGCTTCTGGCGCACAACTTGTGCCCCAGGCTTCTCCAATCCACCCTCCCCCGAGCCCCTTTTCACTTGAGACTCATTCTGCAGAGCCATTGTGCACAGTGTGTACACACACACACACACACACACACACATTTAGCCTGGAGCCTGCCCAGGTACCTTTACCTTGTCAGCGTTTTTTGAACCACAGGTGCTGCAAGGCGGGTGGCTGTCGCAGGACGGAGCGCAGCCCCCGGCCCGGATGCGGCCTGTGCTCGCTCACGTGTCAACTGGCCGGAAAAGGTCGGCATTTTTTTTTTTTAAGTTATAAATCTTAAATGCTTTATTTAACTTAGAGTAGATAAATGTATTTTTTTTTAAAGATTTTTTTAAAGTAATCTTTCCACCCAACATCAGGCTCAGACTCACGGCCATGAGATGAAGGATCCACCTCCTGAGCCAGCAGGCGCCCCAATAAATGTACTTTTATTTGTGAATCTTTTGGTGTCCTACAGCCTTTCCTTTGAGAATAGAAATCCCTGTCATCTTTCTTGCTTCAAACCAGACCCATCGAGGGCATAGGCTGACTCAGGCTGTAGAACGTGCAACTCTTTTTTTTCTTTTTTTTTTTTTTACATACCATAATGTTACATTTATTTTCTTTTTTTTTTTAAGTATAGTTTATTGTCAGGTTGATTTCTCTTGATCTGAGGACTGAGATTGAAGCCCCACGCTGGGTATAAAGATTACGTATGAAATCCAGGGAAAACCCAAAGCGTTAAACACTCCTAGGTTCTACGATGGGGTTCCCCGCATTTGGGCAGGAGGGTGGGTGTTGTTCGACCCATCACCTTCTTTCATCAGATGACACTTTGGTTTGCTTGTTTTTAAAGCACTTGCTTGTGAGTTTTAGAAACACTAGATGTTTTGCACTGGTGGTTCAAGAGTTTAAATAGCATTTTGTTGTCACAGAATGTGTGTGTGGTAGCGAGCATTACAGGCAGAGGCAACTCCGGAAACGACTAGAAATGGCTCTAGTTGGGGCGCCTGGGGGGCTCAGGCAGTTAAGTGTCCAACTTTGGCTCAGGTCATGATCTCACGGTTTGTGGGTTCAAGCCCCGCGTCGGGCTCTGTGCTGACAGCTCGGAGCCTGGAGCCTAATTCAGATTCTGTATCTCCCTCTCTCTCTCTGACCCTCCCCTGCTCACACTGTCTCTTTCTTTCTCTCTCTCTCTCTGAAGAATAAATTTAAAAAAAAAAAAAAAAAGGAAAGGGCTCTAGTTAAGCAGATGTTTGCAGCCTCTTCCTGAGTTGTGTGCCTGGGTGGGGAGGAGGCTTCGGTTGTCAGGGTGGACCCATTAGATGCAAGTTGCTTAAGGATGTACCTGTTCGGGGCACCTGGGTGGCTCAGTCAGTTAAGCGTCCGGCTTCAGCACAGTCATAAGTCATGATCTTGCAGCTCGTGGGTTCGAGCCCCGCGTCGGGCTCTGTGTTGACAGCTCAGAGCCTGGAGCCTGCTTCAGTTCTGTGCCTCCCTCTCTCTCTGACTCACCCCTGTTCACGCTGTCTCTCTCTCAAAAATAAATAAAACATTAAAAAAAAAAGAATGTACCTGTTTACCCAGGACAAAGAGCAGAACCGCTCGTAGCAAAACATGGTTTTTACTAAATACCATTCTTCAAAATCTGTCTTCAACTACTCTCATCTCATTTCCCCCTATTTCTACACATGGATTGCCCCCGAATAGATATTCCCAGGTTTGACTGTCACCCTGTATTTTCAGCTCTGTTCGGGACTTGTGACCTAATGTCCTGGGGGCATTTCAGAGCAACTGTGGTGACAGCTCCCTGGCTTCTTTCAGGCCCAGCCCATGAGGGCACCACGCAGTGGCCCAAACCAGATGTCTCTGTCTTCCCAGGCTCCTGCAGCCAGCCACCCCCTGCCCTGGCACGCAGACCACTGGATGGTTCCATCCCTCTGCTTCCTCTGGTCACTCACCATTCTGTCTAGGAACGCACATCTCATCATGCGTGTCTTTCACTTGAAATCCCCCATGATTCCCCATCAGGAAGTCACAGGGCCCTAGAGTGACACGGGAAACACCACACACTCCCATACCCCCTGCCTGCCCTCCCTGCAGAGGCCCCCACCACCCTCCCCTGCAGTGGCATTCCTCTTTCCTTCTTTTCTCTTAATGACCTCCTACTCATCCTTCAAAACACAGTGCAGATGACCCCATAACCTTCCTTCTGCCCCGCCCCCCCCCACCAGGAAGAATGACTCCTCTTCCTCGCTGGGACACTCCCAGCTCCCAGTACTAGAAATCCCATAATTATTTGCTAACATGTCACCTTCTTGATCACCTGGGCTCCTTGGGGCCGGGGCTCTGTCTCATCCCGACACCATTATTCCTGTGGAAAGTGTTTTTTATGCTTTCTAAACAGATTTGCAAACTTTTTACGTATTATTATTTTGTGGGACACCTAGCCCTTTCATAAGCCATGACCGCCGGCACAGTGCAGGGCTCTGGGAGAAGCTAAGCCCCAGTTTCCCCACTTGCCAGTGTGTTAAGATTCCATGTATTCGGGTATTGAGCCTGGTCCCACGGGCTTGTCTGTGTTCAGGGGAAAGCTGTTGATCTTTCTTTAGTTAGGCACTTGGATATTAGGGGCGGGCATGAGGAAGCCACCATTTGGCCTCCTTGCCAACTACACTCTTTAGATTTACTTCCTCAATGAACCCTCCTTGGAGCCCTGTGAGGTGGGAGCCATTTACTCTTCTGCACAGATGATCGAACAACCTCAGGGGCAGCACTGGTAAGAGCAGGTGACAGAGTCCAGGTTCAAACTCCCGTTCTTCCTGACCCCGGAACCCATGTTCTGGAAGAGAACAGTCATGTACCAGGATGTCTCTGGTTCTGCAAGCCCACACCTGGGGGAAGAAACCGAATCGGGGAGCTTACATAACCTCATAGAAGCAGGCATCAGAAATTGTTACCATCTGCTTTGAGCTTTTTCGCAAACTCGCATTTTGAAATAAAGGTAGATTTATGGAAGAGTTTTAGAGAGATCGTGCAGAGAGTTCCTATACACACCCTGCACCCAGCTTCCTGCTAATGCTGACCTTTATTATTATGATAAAAGTCATGCGAGCATTGCAGCAGATTTGGAAGCTAGAGAAATGACAGAAACGCCCATAATCCCACACAACTACAGTGAGTCATCTTTCTCTCTCTGTCTGTAATGAAAGGTTGTCCCCGGTGGTGCGGTCCTTTGGAAAAGCAGTTTGGTGACAGCAATCTAACATCGTGAAACATGTCTAACCTCTGCCTCTTTGAGTCACTTTCCTGTCTCTTTGAGACTCGCGTCCAAAATCGGCATGAGTTGAATGTCTGCCCACAGCAAGGCGGGAAAGTAGAACTTACGAAAACCAGAGCAACGTGAGAAAGTGACACACGTGTCTGATCGCTGTGGTTGATGAACTTGAACGCCCACACGGGTACAGACCAGGGTGCAGAGACACTTGTGAGTGATGGAGACAATATTGATTCGTTTCCTTTTTTTTTTTTTTTTTAAACATTCAAGTTCACTCTTGTACTGCTCATTAAGACGGGTCACCTTCAGGTAACAATGACATAGGTGACATTTTTCTCATGTGCTCTTATCAGTGTTTCGTGAGGACTGTTTCTCATCAGCCAGGAATCTTTGCAGGTGAAGAGTTCCTACGCCATTCTGTGCCTCGGGACCTTAACGTGCAGCAGCTGGATTTACGCCCAAGAATGTTCTCCCTTGTTCGCTTTTCTTCCTTCCCCTAAGATGACTCATCTGTAGCAGTTTGCCTTAGTTAATTCTTATCTTTATTGAACAAGGACCATTTAGAGAAATGCCACCTTAGTATTAGACATTACTTTGCAGAAATGCCTTATTTACCAATGGTAAATGATGGTCTCCCTTCCCCCCCCCAAAAAAAAGCCTTGAAATTAAGGTTTATTAAGAATAAGAATTCACCCCTAGGCGGCGGTATAGGGGGTACTTAATTGACATCTGGCTGTTTGGATCCTAAAACCTAGCTCTCTGCCTGCCTTTCCCATCTCAGCCTCGTTTTCCCTCTTACGCAAAATCAGAGTGACACTTTCCTGCACCTGTCACAGAGAAGATGCTAGACTGAGGGAGCATTAGAACAGAACAGGTCACTTCTGCTGGGATAGAGGCCTGGCATTAATATTTCCGGTAAGTGACAGACCACGAGGTATCCCTGACTCTTAGGCGTTCCAGAGGGAGAAGCAGCTTATACTTGTGGGGTGTCTTTACCACAGACCCCGAGGCTTTCTTTAGTGTGATAGCAAAGCAGTTGGATCATGGGCCCCCTCGCGGTGTTGAAAGGTTCTGAAGCGCTGCCTTCTGCATCTCAGAGGAGCGCAACTCAGAGAATTCCAGGTCTGGAGGAGGCGACGGGAGATCGGGCCCTGCTCTTGGGGGGTTAGGGAGGAGAACACCTACTGTCCCCTCATTTCTCCTTTGATAGTAACCGTGTAACCCCACCTCCAGGCAAATAACGTGGTTCTGCCCAGCCTTCCTGCAGACACACGACGCAAAAACCCAACAGGAGAGCCCACGTGCCGGGGTCAGAGACAGGCTCATGGTGGCAGCGCCAGAGGGGATGCTCTGGGCGCCGGGGGGGGGGGGGGGGGGGGGGGGGGGGGGGGGGGGGGGGGGGCGGCGGGGTGCCTGTCCTTGTGGAGTCAGCCGGGGGAGCAAGAGCCCCACAGAGACTCCAGGACAGCAGCGGGCAGGGAAAGGTCCCCTGCGGAGTGTGGGGGGCAGAGGCCGGTGCCGTCGGGGCGGGAGCCCAATCCGCAGACAGTGTGTCTGGGGGTAGAGAAGTGTGTGATGTCCCGGAGGCAGAGGAGTCCATTAAGCCATGAGCCGTGGGGATTGACCTTGCTCCCTTCCTGACCGTGCCCTCCCCATACCTTCCAAGCAGAATTGCATGGAGCTTTTTAAAAAATCCCCCCTGAGGTAATATCCCTGAAGGCCGCAGGGTGCCCTCACAGTGAGGTAGCAGCCCTCGCTTCTGGGTGCCCTCCCCCTGCCTCTCCTCCGTCCACCCACCGCCCTCCCATGAGGTCTGTGTACCGAGCTGGGAGCGGCCTGTCCCCACACATAGATCAAAGCAGTGCTGGCATCCAGAGATGAGTGACACGTGACCCTTGCCCTCCAGGAGGCCAAGGTTCAACGAAGCATGAGGCAGTGTGATAAAAGCCATAGTGCGCACAGGGGCAGAGGAAGGCACAGGAGGGCTAGGCTGTAGGGGGAGGTGGGAAACAGGAGGGGCGACCCAGAGGGACTCTGGCTGGCTGGGGGGGGAGGGGTGCTGCGCACCTGGAGTGCTCAGTAGAAGCCCATCGAACGCAGGCTGAAGGATCTGAGGATCGGACCCTCAGCCCCTCTTGAAGCCCCAGCCCAGCGCTGTCCAGTAAGCTGGAGATACGGCGCTCGGCCCAGCAGACACTGGCCTGTTCTCAGGAGGCTTCCGGCTGGCGGGGAATGCTGACGGCCTGTGCGGTGCTGCAGGCAGTGACACCGAGGAATCATGGGGCAGGGGACCCAGCTACTAATACGAATTCAGCCCAAGAACGTATCCAGTACAGATGAAGTATTTCGCACATCCGTCCTTCTGTTTTAGTTACTGACTCGGCGAAACGTCGGCAGCACCCCAGGAACGTGCCGCTGGAAGAAGGTTCCTGTCCAATAAGTAGTTTCACAGCCCTTGCAAAAGACTTCTGTAAGAAAGAAGTTGTAAGCGGCCCCTGAAGTGTACCTCGCAGTGTGGTGAGATGTTAGTGGCATCACCTTAAGCGGGAAGGCAAGGTGCAGAATCGTGGATCCGCCTGTGTGTTAGGTGGAACCGCATGAATTGTTGTAGGTTGTAAGCGGTTGTTTGTTAGCAATGGTCCCACATGAATGGAACTAATAGAAATAAGAACGGAATGGAATGCGCTGCAACAGGAGTAGCGGTTTTCTCTGGTTTGTGAAATACTGGGTGGCTGCTCTTTCCTTCTTACTTGACACTAGAGATTCCTCACCTGCACTAGCCCCACCCCTTGTGCTGTGAGCCTCACAGAAGAGCCTGCTCCACGCCCGCTCTCCCAAGGACCATCCTTGGGTCCTCTTCCCTGGCCAGTGTCCCCATTCTGACACTCTCCCTGCCAAGTGGTAGCTGGGACCCCTTGGTCGTTCAGTCAGCCTGCAGGCCTGCTGCTCCGGGCCCACCTGCATCTGACCCTCCCTGGTGCTTGTCAGCGTTCAGCATATGGCTGCCATCCTGGCCTGCGTCACAAGGAACCAGCCACTCAATGAGCTGGGCCTGGGCCTGAGCTAAACCCCAGGGCAGGCGTGGCTGGCCATCACGCTGATGTTGATGCGGTCTAAGGTGACCCAGCCCGGTGACCCCGCACCACTGATTTATGGAGCCCGCTGCTGGGGGCCCCACCCCCATCATCTTTGTGAGTCTCTTGACTCAGTTTCCTTCATTGTAGCCGGTCGAGTTTTGTGTTAACTCATCTCCCTGCCTTCGTTTCCACACATAATTTGTAGCAGTTCGTCTACTCCAGGTGACCTTGACAAGCAAGCCATCTGCCACGGGGCCATTACGCAGCTCGGGTGTGCGTGCGCGTGCCCAGGAAGTTCAAAGTCGCCCGACCTGTATGTACTCAGCCAGTTCGTACTTCTCCCTCAGGTTTACAGGGGTGACCTGTGGGATTCAGCAGCACCTCGCTGGGAGCCCCGGAGCGGGTGTCTACCCCATCTGCCCAGCACGCCTGGCACCTCCTGGGACAGGCCACCCACTCACTGTCACGGCTGTAAACACCCCTCTGTCTCCTCCACACTTGGGCTGCGAAGCACAGCTCTGCATTTAGTCTTTTTTTTTTTGGCCACAAGTTAGCATTGAGTTTTTAAGATTAATTTCTTCTTTTGCAAACCACAGCCACTTTGCCCCCGTGCCGCCTTCGTCACCTCTGTCCTCCCCGGCTCCCCGGAGCTGCCACATACAGGTACACGGGCTCGCCACGAATTGTCGTCAGGTCTGAGGCGAACTTCTGGTCCGGCGGCTTTACTTTGTGCAGGTTGTGCCGAGCGGCTGCCGTGGGCCAAGCACCGAGAAGCCAAGTAGCGACGCGTCCCACTCCCCCTCCTCTTACCTTCCTTCCTGCCCTTCTGAGCACACATCTCTGACCCTTCCTGATGAAAGGCGGGGTGCCTAAGTAACAGAAGCTCATTTCTCACAGTTCTGGTGGCTGGCGGTTCAAGGTCCAGGTGCCAGCAAAATTGGTTTCTGGTGAGAGCACTCTTTATGCCGAGAGAGGGGTGGAAGGAGGGCGGCCTCTGGCTCTTCTGTGAGGACGCTGATGCTGTCAGATCATGGCCTTGCCCTTATGTTCCCATTTAACCGTAACTACTTTCTTGGAGATCCCGTTTCTAAATGGCCACGCTGGGGGTTAGGGCTCTGACACACAGATTGTGGAAGGACGCAGACACATTCAGCCCATAACATGGATGAACCTTGAAAACAACGTCATGCTAAGTGAAGTAAGCCAGGCACAGAAAGACGAATTCCGTGTGATTCCACTTGCGTAAGGTCGGACAGACTGGTAAGAGAGAAGGGAGGAGGGTGGTGGGCGCCGGGGCTGGAGGGCGGGACGTGGTGGTGGTTACACACATTGTGAATGAGTTTAATGCTGCTGGATTGTACACGTAGAATGGTCGAGAAGATAAATACTCCGTACATTTTAGTATAATACAAAATAATAATAAATACCTAAGAGAAAGAAAAAGGGAGAGCCAGCAATACCCAGCCCCCTGGGGTCTGGGAGAGACCCCAGCTTGGCCAAGGGCAGCACTGCTATGAGAGGCCAGATGGGCCCCAGATGTCTTGCACCAGCAGGAGGGGGACAGAAGGTGACAGCCCAGACCAAGGTCCTTGGTTTCGAGCCTACTGAGCCGAGCCCAGGGCCACGTGGTAACTCTCTCGACCAGGGTCACTCCCTAAATCCCCTCATTTGCCCATTTGTTTTGCACGGTGGCCCTTGGAGGGGCTGCCGCACAAAGTCCCCAGGTCCCCTCCCAGGAGAAGGTCTTGCCGTGCCCAGCTCTCCGGAGGGTGCCCACATCCTGTGAATTGCTCACTTTATCTCCTGTTTTCTCACCGACTCTTACATCCATCAGTCATGTCTGTCTCCCCAGATTGAGGTAATTTGCTGTGAGGCCCTTGGGCAGTGTCTCTTTTCCACAGTAACCCTCTCTGAACATTTCCAAGCAGACTTTCTCATAAAGAGCTATTCCCAGACCCTCCCACTTGGCCTGCAGAACTGCCTTCCGAGGTCTGGGTTGCGCGGGGTCCCGCACCTTCTCCAGTAATCCTTTCTGGGAGGCCATGCCCTTGGCCTCCCAGCAGTGAAGGGAGGGGAGGAGGAGACAGGTGCTTGTTCTTTCCGCTGAGGCGTCTGGGGGGCAATAGGCGTTCTGTGTGTTGATTGATTCTAATGTTTCTTTGTTTTTGAGAGAGAGAGACAGAGTTAGGGGGGGCACAGAGAGAGAGGGAGACGCAGAACCCGGAGCAGGCTCCTGGCTCTGAGCCGTCAGCACAGAGTCTGACGCGGGGCTCAAACCCATGAACTGTGAGATCATGAACTGAGCCAAAGTCGGGCGCTTCACTGACTGAGCCCCCCAGGCTCCCTGAGAGTTCTACATTTAAATGCGTTCTTAGGAATCATGGTTTTATTCATTGTTGGGCGCTGTGGGCTGCTGAATTGTGTCCCCCCTCCCCAAAATTACCGTGTTGAAGTCCTGGCCCCCAAAGTGTTGGTGTTTGGAGGTGGAGCCCTTGGGAGGTCATTAGATTAAGATGAGGTCACGAGATTAAGCCCTTGTAAGAGGAGGCCGAGAGAGCTTGCTCACTCTCTCCCCACCCCTCCAGCTCACAGGGAGACCTGGGCGGGCTGGCGGGCGGCGGGGGAGGGCTCCCCTAGGACCTGCATCTCTCTCGTGGCTCACGACATAGAACGCCTCTTCATGTGCTTTTTTTTACCATCTGTATATTTTCTTTGAAGAAATGCAAAGAAATTTTCTTTGACGATGAAATGCATCGTCATCTCTTCTCATTTTCTAAATGGGTTGTTTGTGTTCCTATTGTGGAGTTGTGAGAGCTCGTTCTATATTCTACGTGCTAATGCTTTGGCAGATGGGTGGCCTGTGCGCCCATTTGCTCCCATTCTCTAGCATGACGAACCAAAGTTTCCTATTAGGATGAGGTCAGTTAGAGATTTGTGTGTGTGTGGATCAGACTTTTGGTGTCTTATCAAAGAACTCGTCATGAACCAAGCCATAGTTCCTGAAGACTGTATCCCTTGTTAGAGGTGAAATGTTCTATAGCGTTTGTTACATTTTCCATTTCAGTCTGGCCCACTTGGAGTTCCTGTTTGTAAAAGTTCAGGTCAGGGTTCATTTTTATTCCCTAGACACGCCGGCATTATTGTCCTTTCCGTTTTTCACTTCCGGAATGATCCACAGAGTAATACAGACTATTTTGTAGCATTATAACCTATGTGTCCTGTATGGTATCCATGCTAAAAGCATACGTTTGATATTAACATTATTCTTTTGCTGTGATGGAGGGATTTTTTGAACATAGATCTTAGAATCACTCGCTTTTTTTTTTTTTTAATTAGAGGACATGAGCAGGGGCAAGGGGCAAAGGGAGGGAGGAGAGAAAGAGAGAGAGAGAGAGAAAGAATCTTAAGCAGGCTTTACGCTCAGCGTGGAGCCCAACTTGGGGCTAGATCCCACAACCCTGGGATCGTGACCTGAGCCAAAATCGAGAGTCAGATGCTTAATGGACTGAGCCACCCAGGCGCCCCAGGATCACTCACTTTTAAACATTATTTCTCAACTTATAAAACCATTTCACTCCAGGAGCAATTAACTGTGGGTGGTGGCATTATGGATTATTTCTACTCTTATGCCTTTTCGTGATTTCTAAGTTTTCTACACACATAAGAAAATAACCTCAATTTTTTTTAATAGTGTTTGTTGGGTTTGACGTAGTTTGGGAGTAGACGGCTTGTGAATTATTATTATTATTGGGTAATATCAGGTTCAGGAAGAGTATTCTTTCTGGCTCACACTTAACCTTCTAAGCCCCAAGATGCTTTTTTCCCCGCTTTGCCCCCTGAGGCACAGGGTTAAGGTTTTCTGTTGTGTTTTACCTTTTTTCTTCTATAGACTGCTCCTCCTTTCTGCTGCCTTGATTGTGTAACATGGAAATGAGGCTGGGCAGAGAAATCAATGAGTTGTCTCGGCATCGATTTAGTCAATTCTCAGGTGGCCGAAGAGCCAGGAACTGTGAACCGAAAACTTCATCTTGTCTCAGGTTTTCTTAATTGTCTCTCGAACACTCGCCCGAAGCCGGTGCTTGCTAGAACTCTCCAGAGACAGACCCCAGTCTCAGCCTGAAGGAAAAGTCTGCGTGGAGATAAAGAGTGGGGGCAGGGACAGGGACACAGGACCTCAGGAGAGATGAGAAAAGTGGCCGTCATTTTGAAGCCAGGCTTTTGAAACCTCTCTGCAGCAGGGGAAGGCTGTTCCCGCCTAAACATGCCACTTGGCTGGTCCCTTTGTACGACGACCCTTTGCAGAAAACTGGGGGGTCTTCTGTGCCAGGGCGCATCTGCCTTCCTGGTGAGCAGCTGGAGGGATCTGCCACTGAAAATACAAAATTCCTGCTGGGTGGCTCATGCGTTGAGCATCAGACTCTTGATTTCAGTACAAGTCATGATCCTGGGGTTGTGGGATCAAGCCCTGCGTCGGGCTTCGCACTATTAACGGAGCCTGCTTGGGATTCCCTCTCTCTGTCTCTGCGCCTCCCTTGCTCACCCACTTTCTCTCTCTCAAAACAAATCAGCTTTAAAAAAACGTTTTTTGGGGGGCGCCTGGGTGGCTCAGTCAGTTAAGCATCCAACTTAGGCTCAGGTCACGATCTCACGGCTCATGGGTTTGGGCCTCACATTGCACCCTGTGCTGATGACTCAGAGCCTGCTTCGGATTCTGTGTCTCCCTCTCTCTCTCCCCCTCCCCCATTCACACTCTGTCTCTCTCTCAGATATAAATAAACATTAAGAAAATTTTATTAAGAAAAGGGTTTATTTTTTCCTTTTTATTTCTATTTAAGTTAGTTAACACACAGTGTCGTCTTGGCTTCAGGAGCAGAACTCAGTGACTCATCTCTTACATAGGACACCCAGTGCTCCTCCCCAAAGTGCCTCCTTCATGCTCGTCACCCACTTAACCCATCCCCCACCCCTCTCCAGCAACCCTCAGTTCTCTGTATTTAAGAGTCTCTTACAGTTTGCCTGCCTCTCTGTTTGTATCTTATTCTTCCTTCCCTTCCCGTACGTTCATCTGTTGAGTTTCTCAAATTCCCGGAACAAAAAAGAAAAACTTTTTAAGTTAAGAGCTGGATACTGAATGTTTAGACGTGATGCAGTTGCACACTTAGTAGTCTACAGCGTAGTGTGAACGTGACTTTTATATGCACTGGGAAAGCAAAGCGTTCATTGGACCCGCTTTACTGTGGTGGGTCTGAAACCAAAGCCCCAGTGTCTCCAAGGTGTGTAAGTAGGGTCGTGAGATCTGTCACACAAGCTTAGTCGTCTGTTTGGCTCACAGAGACCACTCTTCAAGCCACCAAGACAGAACAGGTTTTAAAAAATAATCCTCACAGGGCACCTCGGTGGCTTAGTCAGTTAACTGTCTAACTCTTCATTTCAGCTCCGGTCACGATCGTGTGGTTCCTGAGTTCCAGCCCCATGTCGGGCTCTCTGCTATCAGCACGGACCCTTGTTTGGATCCTCTGTCTCCCTCTCTCTCTTTGTCCCTCGCCCACTCACTCCCTCTCTCTCTCTCTCTCAAAAATAAACGTTTAAAGAACGATCATCAGGACTGGGGCACCTGGGTGGCTCAGTCAGTTAAGCGTCCAACTTCGGCTCAGGTCATGATCTCACAGTCTGTGGGTTCGAGCTCTGCGTCGGGCTCTGCGCTGACAGCTCGGAGCCTGGAGCCTGCTTCGGATTCTGTGTCTCCTTCTCTCTCTCTCTCTCTGCTCCTCCCCCACTTGTGCTCTCTCTCTGTCTCTCAAAAATAATAAATGTCAAAAAAAAATTTTTTTAAACACTCATCATGAGAACAGGCTGCAATATGTGTTGCTGAGAACAGCATGTATTTTTTCCTCTGGCCAAAGAACTTTTCCTGTTTTCTCTGTTTGCCTCTCATTTTTGCTCCCGCCTCTTCCCGGGTCCCCTCGTAGAAATGGCTCTGTGGTATAGTCTGCGGCGCGCGGCCAGATCGATGGCCCCTCTCAGCAGGGGGCACGCGGTGCTAATTAGGCTCCGATGCCTCTGATGCCTCTTCCCCTCCTCCCCAGCAGGGTGAACGCGAGCAGGGTGCACGCAGGCCGTGTGCACACAGCGCCAGGCAGCCGGGCTCGCCCTGCTCTGCGGCCCCGGCCTAGCACCGCGCCACCGCCCGTCTGTCCCACCGCTGCCGTCTGGTTTAGGGAGACGTGAGGGCAGGACGAACGCACACTTCCTGTGTCCCCAAGCCAACGGCACAGTGACTGACTCCCACCGTGTATTCTGCTCCCGCAGAAAGATGGCTGTCCCCTCACCGGGCTTATTTGTTGTTTCACGGCTTTACGGAAGGGCACCTGGGCGGCTCAGTCTGCTGGGCGTCAGACTCTGGGTTCCAGCTCAGGTCATGATCTTGCAGTTCGTGGGTTCGAGCCCCACAACGGGCCCTGCGCTGACAGCTCAGAGCCTGGAGCTGCTTCTGATTCTGTGTCTCCCTCTCTCTGCTCCTTCCCAGCTTGTGCGTCCACTCTTTCTCTCTCAGAAATAATCAATGAATAAACTTTAAAAAGATACAGAATAAAAAGACATGATTGGAGCAGCTGGTCTGTGGCAGAGCCACCCATCCATGTCTTGATCAGGCAGTTATTTCCGTGGTTGTGCATATTCTAGAAAGACTCGATTAGCAGTTGTCTATCCCTTACTTTAAAAGTCTTTTAAGTGGTGTGAGAGGAACAGTGGTTAGTCCCTCCTGGGGAGGAAGAATGATTTATCTCCATAGAGGCAATATTGCTGCCAAATGTTCAGCTTTCTGTTTTTCTGTAAGAAGCCCCCCAGCTCGGATACTTTGGGGAGTATGTGCGTAGTAAGTCATAAGGAAGTACAAAGAGTATCAGTGCTCTCAAGAGATACCAAGTGTATTTGAGCAAACAAGGGTGTTCTACAATGTAATAATAATTTCTCAGTCAACAACGTTTCTGACGTACAGTCAACCCTCATCTATTCCCGGATTCTGTGTTTGCAAACTTAACTTCCTCGCTGAAACTTATATGTAACCTGGGGGCGCCTGGGGGGTTCAGTGGGTTAAGCATCCGACTTCGGCTCAGGTCATGATCTCAAGCCCCGTGTCGGGCTCTGTGCTGACAGCTCAGAGCCTGGAGCTGCTTCGGATTCCGGGTCTCCCTCTTTCTGCCCCTCCCCTGCTCATGCTCTGTCTCTGTCTCTCTCAAAAGTAAATAAACATTTAAAAAAAAAAAAAACTTATACGTAACCCCCAAATCAATACCTGTGGGGCAGTCACAGTCATGTGAAGATGTGTACAGTGAAAAAGACAAGTCCCCCAACATGCGCGTTCCCATCCAACCCGGTGGCCCTCTGCCTTCTCGTTTCATCCCCTACTGTAAGCAGGCGTCCTTTCTGCAGTGTGCTTAATGCCGTGTTTTTCACATTTTTGTGCTCTCTGTAATGACCCCCGGTGGGGCACCTGGGTGGCTCAGGCGGTTAAACTCTTGACTTTGGCTCAGGTATGACCTCCTGGTCTGTGAGTTCAAGCCCCACAGTGGGCTCTGCACTGGCAATGCAGAACCTGCTTGGGATTCTCTCTGTCTCTCTGTCCCTCCCTGGCTTGTGCTCTCTCTCTCTCTCAAATAAAAATAAACAGGCACCATGCTGGGGTGCTCTCAGCCATCACTAAATGCAGAAAAGCTGTGATGCATCTTTTGGAAGAATTGCATGTGTTTAAATACACTCCCTTTGGCCATGAGTTGTAGTCCTATTGACCTTGAGTTCAATGGTAAGAAGCCAACAGCATGTATTAACCAAGGTGTCTTTCAAGAGAAGCACATGTAAAGCAAGGTTGCATGTTGATGGGTTGGTGACAGCGTGGGCAAAGGTCCCCAGGAGCCTGGCCTTGTGGCTTTCCCCGGAGCGGTGATTCGGCGTTGGCTAGTCCAGCGTCCACTGCAGCTTTGTGGGACATCACTGCAGGGAGTAGTGAGAGCCTGCTGCAAGGTGGTTTTGTTTTGTTTTGTTTTTTATCTTGAAATCGCTTAAGATTCACAGGAAGTTGCAAAACTAGTACAGAGTCTCAGCTACCCTTCACCAAGCATCCCCCGTGAGGACAATCTAACGTGACCCTGGTCCGTGGTCGAGGCCGGGACACTGGCATCGGTACAGTGTGGTCTTCTCGGGGACAGACCCTGCCTGCACTCTTTCGTGGGGGGAAGAGAGTGAAGAGTCCTATGAAATGTTACTATCCTCTGTGTGCAGAGCTCTGAGTAACCCAGTACCAGCTGAGGCGCAGAAGTGGTACATCCCAAAGAAACCATGACTTCCTTTAAAAAAAAAAATACATAAACATAATGTTGACCATTTTAACCATTTAAAAAATTCTTTTTTTTAAGTTTTTTTTTTGTTTTGTTTTGTTTTGTTTGTTTTATTTCTAGGAGAGAGAGAGAGACAGCGTGAGCAGGGGAGGGTCAGAGAGAGAGGGAGTCACAGACTGAAACAGGCTCCAGGCTCTGAGCTGGCAGTCAGCACAGAGCCCCACGCGGGGCCCGAACCCACGAACCGCGAGATCATGACCTAAGGCGAAAGTCGGACGCTTAACCAACTAAGCCACCCAGGCACCCCTTTTTTAAAGTTTTTAATCCTTATTTTTGAGAGAGAGAGAGAGAGAGAGAGAGAGAGCGTGAGCGGGGGAGGGGCAGAGAGAGAGGGAGACACGGAATCCGAAGCAGGCTCCAGGCTCTGAGCTGTCAGCACAGAGCCGACGTGGGGCTCGAACCCACAAACTGGGAGATCATGACCTGAGCCAAACTGGGACGCTCAACCAGCTGAGCCACCACCCAGGCATCCCCATTGTAACCATTTTCAAGAGTACATTCCAGTAACATTAGCTACATTCACATTGTTGTGCAACCCCCCTCCCCACCATCCATCTCCAGAACTTTCTCATCTCCCCAAACTCTGTCCCCATGAAAGACGGACTCCCAGCCCCCTGCTCCCACCATCTATTCTCTGTCTCTGTGGACGGGACTCCTCTAGGGACCTCCTGTGAATGGATTCAGGAGGTATTCATCCTTTCCTGTATGGCTTATTTTGCTTAGCATGATGTCCTCAAGTTTTGTCCATGTTGTAGCAAGCGTGAGGATTTCCTTCCTTTTTATGGCTGAAAAATATTCCATAAAACAGTGATTTCTTGGCCCGTTTTGTGGGAGGCATTGCCCTCTGTTCTACTGGGGAAATAGTGATCAGAATAAATAATTAAATTGTATCGTATGTGAAAGAAGCCAGCTTACCATTCTTTCAGCTGAAATTCTGTCCCTTGTACCCCTTTGAGTGTCCCTAATCATGACCCTCAAGCCATGAATACCTCAAAGTATCTTCTCAATTATCAAGGAAGACTTAAGTTACTGTAGATTTAGTGTGCCCATCATTTATTAAAATTCTTGGGGACTAGTGATGCTCAGAAGATGTTTATGGTGACTTTTTCTCCTGCAGACTGTTTGGTTAAAGCAGAACGTTGGGCGCCTGGGGGGCTCAGTTAGTCAAGCATCTGACTTTGGTTCAGGTCATGATCTCCCAGTTCGTGAGTTCAAGCCCCATGTTGGGCTTCTGTGCTGACAGCTCAGAGCCTGGAGTGTGCTTCCAATTCTGTGTCTCCCTCTCTCTCTCTGCCCCTTCCCCACTCACGTTCTTTCTCTCCTCTCTTTCTCTGTCTCTGTCTCTCTCCCTCCCTCTGTGTTTCAGAAGTAAACATTAAAAAAATTTATTTTAAAGCAGAGTGCATTTCACTTCAGGCAAGATGTCGGGTCACAGGAACAATCAGACAGCCAGGCAAAGGATGCATGTCAGGGTTGGTCCCATATTTGTACATCCAAGTCACAGTTGCCTGGGTGGGGTTTAAAGCGGTGTCGAAATGGCAGGAAATCCCCGCCCTGGACCACGGAGGCCCCCATGTAGGACTTTCACCCTTGTGAACGGGTGTCGTACATGAGAGAGAGCCTCACCACCTTTGTCTTTACGATAATAGCAATTGTTAGCCCCTTGGGATCATGACGCCGGGATGTGTGAGGTCACTGACCAAATGTCACCCCCACCGTGCGGAGCCATGGTAGAGAATGAGTGGCCGCGGACATGCGTTCCACGTGGGGTACGGCGTCACACCGCTCAGTGCTGAAGCGTTAGCTGATAAGCTCTGACTGTTACTCCGGGACCAGAAGTGTCCTCTCCGACACGTACCCACCTGCGTGTTTCCAACCACCCTGGATTCCCACCCAAGTTAAAGCTTTCGGAATGCCGAATCCCGCTGTGCAGAAAAGCTCTTAAGTACATTTTCCTTGAGTGCAGGTCCCTCAGCCGCCCCAAAGGTCACGGCCTGCATGCAGCAGAGAACCACAGTCCCCACTACTTCCCTTGTGTGACAAAAAAACATGAAGCTTGGCGGCGGGGGGGCGGGGGGGCCACCTGGGGGCTCAGTCCGTTAAGCGTCCAACTCAGTTTCAGCTTAGGTCATGATCTCACAGTTCATGAGTTCGAGCCCCGCGCCGGGCTCTGTGCTGACAGTGTGGGGGGCCTGCTTGGGCTTCTCTCTGTCTCTCTCTTCCCTTCCCCTGCTCACTCTTCTCTGTCTCTCTCTCAAAAATAAGTAAACTTTTTTTAAAAAATGATACTTGGGTACCCTGGGGACTCAGGAACCAGGTCAGAAAGGCTAGCAGACAGATTTCTTCCTTTTTTTTTTTTTTTTTTTTTTTTTAACTTTTGCTTGTTTGTTTGTTTTTTGATAGTGCGTATACAAGCTGGGCAGAGAGAGAATGGGGCAGGGTCCGAAGCGGGCTCTGTGCTGACAGCAGAAAGCCTGATGCAGGGCTCAAACTCCCGAACTGTGAGATCATGACCTGAGCCAAAGTCAACCGACTGAGCCCCCCCGGGTGCCCCCAGTCGCTCCCAGTCTCTCCCAGTCACTCCCAGACTTCTTCCTAACGTTGCTCTTTGTCCTCACCTGGAGTAGAGCTTTTGCTGTGGGTTTCCCCCTGAGAACTAATTAGCCAAGCAGCCCATCTCTGCTCAACTTGATTTGCCAAATCGGAGAGGGCAAGAGTTTGGCCTTCTGAGTTGCATCTTTCCGTCAGTGGGAAGTTGACCAGAGAATACACACATCCTCTCACCTCGGCTCCTTCATTAACGAGCAGATGAGTGTGAAGAACCCTTTGGAGACCCTGTCGTGTGTTAGGTTTGCAATCGTTGTGTAAAATAGGATCGGCACCTCTCGCCCGCTCTGGTGCTCAGATTGTATCCGAGCGCTTACGGTCAGGGGCGCGTGTGGCGCAGTCGTGGCCTGCGGTCTCTGGGTCTCCGAGTCATCCTGACAGCGATCTCGGGTTAATTACAGCCGTGCGTGTGTTGTTGGCACGAGCACACCAAGCGCAGAGCCCTCGGTGATCTTAGATTATTTGCAGTGAATATAAACTGCTCTCCGCCTCTCACCCCCTGCCAGGAGGGAAGGGGTGTCGGGCTTTTTTGTTGTTATTTTACCGAAGGAGGAGATACTGTGCGATTTCCACACTCACTGGTCACAGTGGGGACCCATTTCCTGCCCTGCCGACCTGCTGTCTCAGCCAATACGGTAGGAGAAGGCGCAGCTTTACATTTCTAGAAGGCTCGCACGGAGGTATAAAAACAGCGTAGCCTGGCCCCGCGCTGGATCCCGGCGCCCGGACTGTGACCATGGGGAACACGCATTCCAAAGGCAGCGACAGGGATGGCGCCCTCCGTGGCTGCCCCGAGCTGTCTTTCTATAGCTCTTTTCCTAGGAAATGGAGCGAGAACGTCTTTCTGGATAACGAGCTGCTGACCTCCAAGATCCTGTCTGTGCTGCGGCCGCAGTCGGAGAGGGGCTTCCGGACGGGCCAGCTCCGCTACCCTGCCCGCTTCCTCAGCACCAACTCCGTGTTTACCTCTGTCGCAGCGTCCCTGAAGGAGCACCCGAGGGCCACCCTCTTGTCGGATGGCAGCCCGGGCCTGTCCAGGAATGTCGGCATGACGGTCTCACAGAAGGGGGGCCCACAGCCAGCACCCAGTCCAGCGGGAACGGGGACGCAGCTCGGGTGAGTCGGGTCCCCTCTCTGCACCGCGTGCAGGGAGGGAGGGAGCAGGATGGGGCGTCCCCTGGGGACCCCGCAGGCGGCCTCTCGGAAAGGAGACCCTCGGGTCCATGTGAATGTGATCACCAGCCGCACGGTGAAATTCCTGGTAACACTTTTGCTTCGGAGATCCTGGGCATGCTGGGCCACTTGCAGCCAGTTTGTTTCGAAGGGCCCTTGGATGGGGTTTCTGTCTGTGCTTGAGATGACGCTAGAAGTCCCACTCAGGTTGCCATGGAGGTAGCATCCCGGTATTTATGCCTTAACCCCTTCCTCCATGGACTTCGAGGTGGTTCCCATATTTCTCCAATCAGCAAGGATTGGGTAGAAAACCTAGCGCTGACATGTCATCATGGTGGTCCTCGTACGGGCTGGCGGGGAAAGGACTGATTGTCTTTTTCCTTTAAGAAAGGGTTCTCTCTCCGCCCTCGACTGAGTGTGGCCGTGACCACCTAACTCGCTGGAAAGAATTCCAGGGGCTCCAGTGGGCTCTGGTGGCCATTAACGGAAGCGTACAATTTAACTCACCCTGAGAATGTACCTGGACATTGAATTGAAGTCAGTTATGATGGAGGAAGTCCTGATGTTATGAGGACAGATAGTCTCCTGATTTTTGCAAATGAGCTATGGGGCACTTGGGTGACTCAGTCTCGGTTAAGCGTCCGGCTTTTGGTTTCAGCTCAGGTCATGATCTCACAATTCGTGGGTTCAAGCCCCATATCAGGCTCTTCACGGACAGTGTAAAGTGTGCTTGGGATCCTCTCTCCCTTTTCTCTGCCCCCTCCCCTGCTCGCTCGCTCACTCTCTCTCAATAAACTTCAAAAAAAAAAAAAAAAAGAAAGTAAAATCAAATCTTAAAAAAAAAAAGACCTGTGACAAAGTTTAACTTTATATAGAAATTTGGAAAGTTCTCAAATAGATTTGCCTTCATAGAAAGAGTATGTATGTGTATTTAATTCCTTTTTTTTTGAATAATGGTTTTTATGATTTTTATTTAGACCAGTCACAGGAGAGATGGATGAAGCCGACTCCGTATTTTTAAAATTTAAGCCGGCAGCTGATGACTCTCTTTCACTTACATCTTCGAACACCGAGCCCATTTTCGTAGAAGGTACAGCCCCCTCGCTTCTTTCCCGGACGTCCCTCTGGGAAAGTGCCAGGACCCATATCCAAGTGTCCACGGGACATGGGCCGGGGTGGCCCAGAGCCAGCAAGGCTTCCCCCCCCCCGCACACCCTGGAGCAGTGACCGCTTTTTCTCCCCTCAGACCCTTGCACGGCCTCGCTGAGGAGTGAGATCGAGTCAGATGCTCGCGAATTCGAGGCCGAGTCCTGGAGCCTCTCTGTGGATGCCGCGTTTGCAAAGAAGCAAAAGAGAGAGGTGGTCAAGAGGCAGGATGTGCTCTATGGTGAGAAGTTCTGCACGGTCACGCTGACCTTCCACTTCCTTCTCTTCTCTGTTTTGATTGGTTGCACCTGGGAGTCTGGGCTCCGCGGGGACCTCAGGCTCCGCCTGTGCCCCCAGGCAGCCCTGCACTCCCAGGCAGGGAAGAGGTGGCCAGGGAGGGCTTTGTGAGGACCCATCCCTGAGGACGAGCATGGCCGGGTGCCCGGTCCGGACTCCTCCTGACCCCGCCTGCAGCCCTGACAGAGAAGACTGCCCCGGGCCCATCCCAGCTGTCCCTAGTGACCACCCCCCTCCCCCCCCGGGGTCGGGACATGGGACGTAGCACTGGCTCCTGGTTGGGATGGGACGCCCCTCCCAGCTGGCCGTTGGAGAGCCTGGGACGGGAGGTTACAGGTCACAGTACAAAGCGCGGCTCTCAGACAAGAGCCCAGCACCGGGCCAGGTGCCGCGGCGGGTGCCCCACGTAGGTTCCTCCGGGCCTCTGGACCTCCTATAAGTGGGATGATAAAGGCCCAGGACAACGTGCTGGATCGGAGCTCCTGTCCCCAAAGCCCCCGCTTCCTCTTATGATTCTTCCTCTGTGGGAATCATCGCCGAGACGACCGTGTCGTGTCGTCTGCGGAGGCGTTTTCTGTCCCTCGTTGGTTCTGTTAGGAGACTCTGGCACACGCCGGTCTTCTCGCTGTGTCCCTCCCCGTGTCACACAGCTTCCTGCCCAGGCTGGAGTAGGTTGGGGTGTGGGCGAGAGGAGACCCCAATAGATGCTTCAGGGCTCCCGAGCCGGGGCAGAGGTCCTGCAGCGACATGCACACGGGACCCATCTGGACGCTTCCATCCGGGCCACCCTTGGCCACACTGTTTCCCCCTCTGGGCGGACAGTCTGCATTCAGCCCCATGGCCGGCAGCCCGGGGCAGGCTCTGCTGACCTTTGTTTGGTCTCCTAACAGCAGCAAGGCCTGATTTAAACAACAGATAAACTCCAGCACAAAATCTAATCTCTCTTTGCCTTTTAACAAGAATTAAATTCCTCCTACCAGCCGTGGTCTGGGTCTGCTCACTAACCTGCACTGACATGCGAGCCTCACTTCCCAAGGAATTGTGTTCATCAGAACAGTCTTGCTAGGGCACCCAGTCTTGCTCAGTCGGTTAAGCTTCCAACTTCAGCTCAGGTCATAATCTCGCACTTCGTGGGTCCAAGCCCTGCATTGGGCTCTGTGCTGACAGCTCGGAGCCTGGAGCCTGCTTTGGGTTCTGTGTCTTCCTCTCTGTCTGCCCCTCCCCCACGCTCTTGTGTGCTCTCACTCACTCTTTCTCAAAAATAAACATTAAAAAAACAAATTAAAACAAAATCTTCCTGCTTAAACCAGCCCTGAAATGTCTTCGGGCTTGAATCCTCCCGTGAACTTGAGGTCCCTGCACACCTCCCGGGTCCTATCTTTCCTGACATCATTCCAGCCCTGGCTGCTCCCTTAAACTGGGACCTTTACAGCACTGGGCCGGGGGGCTGGGGCGGGGAGGAGGCCAGCCCCCAGGCGGTAAGACCCCCAGGGCCGGGAGCAGCCTGCCAGGCACTCATGGGCAAGTCCCCTGGTCTGTGTCCCCACAGAGCTGGTGCAGACGGAGGTGCACCACGTCCGGACGCTCAAGATCATGCTGAAGGTCTACTCCAGGGCCCTGCAGGAGGAGCTGCAGTTCAGCCCCAAGGCCATCAGCCGCCTCTTCCCGTGTGTGGATGACCTGCTGGACATGCATAGCCACTTCCTCTCGCGGCTGAAGGAGCGCCGCCAGGAGTCCCTGGAGGAGGGCAGTGACCGGAACTACGTCATCCAGAAAATCGGGGACCTCCTGGTGCAGCAGGTGGGCACGGCCGGGCCGGGCACGGGGCCTTCACCGACGGCCGTGCAGCTCTGGTTAGAAACACAGATGCCTGCCGGCCAAACGCGTCTGCACAGACACCATCCGCGCTTGCACGCGGGGCTCTCGTTTGTTCGCTGCATTGTGTTGTGTTCTGTTTTGTTTCGTTTTCCGGTTTCGACCTCTGTGTCTTCGGCTGTTAGAAGCATATCTGTGGCAAAGGGGCCCAAGCCTAAACTGCCTTCTGAGTCGGCTTCTGAGCCTAGGCCAGGATGGACAGAGGGGACCCACAAGTGCCCGTCCGCCCTCGGAGTGCTCGAAGCGTCCCCAGTCAGCTAACCAGAGTGAATTAGGAGAAGCCCCCTTTGGCTTTGAAATCTCTCTAACGTGCTGCGGCTCAAGTTGATTCTCCCTGCTTGGATTGAATTCAGGGAGTTTCACTGGGACATAGTAAAGCCCATGAGGAAGTTTTCTCCTTTTGCCTCGTTGTAGCTTGCCCCGAGGCCCCCGTACACGCTGGGGCGTGTGTGTTAGACAAGAAAGTGGGATCCCAAGTCAGTGCATGACATTACTTTAACGGAGTCAGCGGAGCCAGAGGAGAACACTCCCTGGAGGTTTCCACGCCCCCTTTCAGTAACGTCTCCATTGTCTTCCTGCAGTTTTCAGGCGAAAATGGGGACAGAATGAAAGAAAAATATGGTGTCTTTTGTAGTGGCCACAACGAGGCGGTCAGTCATTACAAGTTGCTGCTGCAACAGAACAAGAAATTTCAAAGCTTGATCAAGGTAAAAACAAAAAACACCTTTTTAATTAAAAAAGGCATCGTCTTTGCTGTAGATTGTTCTCCACAAGACTTTAATATTTGGTGAGCTTAAGGTTATAAGGTACCTGTTATGTTTATTTTTTAATGTTTTATTTATTTCTGAGAGAGAGAGAGAGACAGTGTGAGCAGGGGAGCGTCAGAGAGAGGGGGAGACACAGAATCTGAACCAGGCTCCAGGCTCTGAGCTGGCACTCAGCACAGAGCCCGATGCGGGGCTCGAACCCACGGGCCATGAGATCATGACCTGAGCCGAAGTCGGACGCTTAACCGACTAAGCCCCCCAGGCACCCCAGGTACCTGTTATAAACCAGTGATTTTCAAGTTTATTCTTTCTTTCTTAACCACAAACCTGTTGGGAACACACCAATGAAATGTAGAGAATCGCAAGAGGTAAAACAAAGCCAAGTACACCGGGGGCTTTGTTCCCGGCCACACGAGCAGGCCGCAGCATGGAACCTGCTGACCACCACTCCTCAGACTGCCGAGGGGACACAAGCGTCTTCCCCCCTGTCCTGGGAACTGCCCCTCCCTCGCCTCCTTCCCTCTCTGGTCCCCATTTGTCCCCCGAGGCCTGGAAAATGACCCCCACCTGCCTTCTGCCTAACCACATACGGGTGCTCACAGCCCAGAACCAAAAACGCAGCATCCATCCAGAGCCCCCGAGGCTGGGCAAGGCCTTCCTCCCACATCCCTGCAGGTGCACCTGGGTCGAGGTCACTCAGCTGTCAGCTTAGTCCCCAAGGACTTTACCTGGAAGTGATGGCCAATAGCTAATAGTCTAGAGTTAAGAGTGACAGGTGTTGGGGCGCCTGGGTGGCTCAGTTGTGAAGCATCCGACTCGTGAGTTCTGCTCGTGTCATGATCTCATGGTTCATGGGTTCAAGCCCCACATCGGGCTCTGCCCTGGCAGTGTGGATTCTGCTTGGGATTCTCTCTCTCTAATTCTCTCTCCCTCTGTCTCTCTCTCTGCCCCTCCCTCACACTGTCTCTCTCAAAATAAATAAACTTAAAAAAAAAATGTCAGGTTTTTAAATTCCACCATTGCAGTTGCAGTGGACAGACGGACGGGTCCACTGTCTAAGGCAGAGGGTCTTTTGGAGGTTGTCCCTGGAACCTCACAAAGCCCGGACTGCCCCCCTGGGCCCCCTCAGAAGTGGCTCTCACAGTCGCTGCATTCCTGGAGTGCTTGATTGCCAGGGGAGCAGAGATGCAGAATGTGTGGCATGCCCTGGAGGGCACCGGGAGCTGGGCCCGCCCAGCCTGAACTGGCTCCCGTGACTGCCCTCAGGTCCTCAGCCAGAGCTGTGCATCCAGAGCCAGCAGGGGGCGGACTCCGAGCGCAGACGCTGGGGTCATTCCAGACAGTTCTGGCAGCCATCAGTCATCTTCACGTGTGCATATGCACGCACACGTATGTGGGGGGGTGTAATATACAGCGCTCTGGATGATTCCCTGCCGCCCCCTGTATTTTGAGACAGAGAGCACAAGTAGGGGGAGAGGCAGGGAGAGGGGAACGGAGGGTCTGAATGATGCAGGCTCCAGGCTCTGTGCTGACAGCAGCTCAGACTCCCAAACCACCATGAGGTCATGACCTGAGCCAAAGTCAGACGCTTAACAGATGGAGCCACCCAAGTGCCCCTCCTTTTTTTTTTTTCTTAAGTTTATTTATTTATTTTAAGAGAGAGAGGGAGAGGAAGAGTCCTGAACAGACTCCGCACTGTCAGCATAGAGCCCAACATGGGACTCGAACTCACGAACAGTAAGATCGTGACCTGAGGCAAAATCAAGAGACGCTCAACCGAAGGAGCCCCCCATGCACCCCTGGTTCTGGTTTCTTCTTCGTGGGGTTAGCAGAGGCCCTCCCTTAATGGGGGCTCTTAAAGGGGGACACTGCCTTTGCGCTGGTGGCCTTTCTGTATACAGCAGCCAGGCCGTGCTTGCAAGCGTTCAGTTAAGCAGCAGGGAGGAAAGGCCTTGGCGGGCCGAAAAAGGAAGCAGCCCCCAGCTGATCTGGCAGGAGCCAGGATGCCAACACAGTGTTTGTTTCCCATCTCATAGAAAATTGGCAACTTTTCTATCGTGAGGCGGCTTGGCGTGCAGGAGTGTATCCTTCTGGTCACTCAGCGCATCACCAAATACCCGGTGCTAGTGGAGCGCATTATGCAGAACACAGAAGGTACAGTGGCTTTCTTCGCTCCCCCTTGCCCGCTGCTGCTTTGAGGGGTGATCTCGTTCTTTCTGCCCCATTTTAGCAGCAGATTGGAGAAGCACCCCCCGCCGTGCTCCATCCCTGGGTCCATCGTGGTTCAGCCGCCACTAACCGAGCTGCCACCACGCTGCATCCACTGTGCTGGGTGCTGGGGCTTCCGACTCGAGAAGGACGGGGTGCCGGTCTTTTGTGCCTACTGTCAACCGGCAGCCCCTGGCACAGGCTAGGCCCTAGCCAGCCCTGGGTCGTCGTCTGGGGGGTAGATGAATGGTGATCCCGACGGGCACAGAGGTGGCCTTCGTGGCTTGTGCCTGGAACCCGGGGGGCAGAGGAGGAAGGGCACATGGCCCAGCCTGGGGTTCTCAGGGGCAGGGCCTGAGTGCCCCTGCCCTACCTCAAATGCTACACGCTTAGAGTAACAGGAGCAGCTCCGGGTGATGGCGGGAGGTGGAGGGAGTCTTCTGGCCAGTGCTTGTGGGCACAGGGGCGGGGGGCTGCCGAGGAGTGGCAGGCAGCAGAGCTAGGCAGGGCCGCGTTTGTCATTCAGTCCCACCTCAGCTTCCGCAGTCAGCGGATGCTCTGCATCGGCAAAAAGCAGATGCTGCCGCAGTTATTTGGAGAAGCATTTACATCCGCATCTGGGTTGGAAGGTGATTCTTGAGGGTCCTCTGAGCAGTGGCTGCAGGGAGCGCACCTCGTAGAGCCCATAGCACGTCCGCCTCTGTCATATTTGAACGGGGACACAGGAAGGCGCTAACCCTGCGGTGTGTGGCAGCCGGCAGCGAGGACCACAGAGACCTGAGCCAGGCCCTGAAGCTCATCAGAGACATCATCTCCCAAGTGGACGCCAAGGTCAGCGAGTGCGAGAAAGGCCAGCGCCTCCGGGAGATTGCGGCCAAGATGGACCTTAAGTCATCCAGCAAGTTCAAGAACGGCCTGACCTTCCGCAAGGAGGACATGCTGCAGCGCCAGCTGCACCTGGAGGGCACGCTGTGCTGGAAGACCACGTCCGGGCGCCTGAAAGGTAAGCCTGTCCCTCTGGAAGGGCTCCGCTGTGTCTCCAAGCGGCCTGCTCACTGCCCAGGGTGTCCTGTGGGGCCCACCTCCAAAATCCACAGGGTGCTTCCAGGCCAGAGAGCACGCAGGCCCACCCCCTGCGTTTATGGGCCGTTCCACGAGCTTCTGGAAGCCTCCTCACCTGTCCGTTGACACCAGCGTCTTTCAAGATCATTAGGCAAGCGCTTGAGGTGGCCAGGGACCAAATACGCCTATTCGTGACTTGCACAGGCGAGCATCCGGCAGGCCGTGTGGCGCCTCCTGGGTGCGGGACACCCAGGGGGTGGTGGGCGGGCCATCCCCTTGGGGTCCCCAGCCAGTGGGCAGAAAGGGAGAAAGAAGGAAACAAACCAAAAGCAGTGGAAAGTGCAGTGAATGCTTGAGCGGGAGCAGCCAGCAGGCGGCCGTGGAGAGAACCCGCAGGGAGAGGTGTCTGGTCTGGGTGTTGCACGCGGGCTCCGGCTGGACGCTCCGTGCAGGATTTGCACGCGCGTGCCAGGGCTCTGCTGTGAGATGTCCCCGTGGGGGCAAGGCACCGAGCCCACTCTTGGCAGGGATCTCAGGGCACGAGGGGCCTGAGGCCAGGCCCTGGGCGTCCCCGGCTCAGGTCCCGGCTGACCTGGGAGCAGGAAAAACAAGGGGCAGTTCACGTCTGAGGAATCAGCCAGGGAGTCCCAAAGGCCAGACCCGCAGGTGCCATTACAACAGGGACTGGGTGGCAGGTTCCGCAGCCTGCGGCCGGGGCTCCAGCCGCTGATCTGTGCCAAACATTGGGCCCCAGGGGGTGATGGAGAGCAGGGAGGCGTACGGAAACCCTCGGGCTCTTGTAGAAGCATCGTGGCGCCAGGCTGGGCCACCAGCCCCCCACCGCCCTGGGCCGGGCCTTCCCTGGCTGTGTGCGTCAGCCTGGCAGGGCCCGTGTGGCCCTGTGACCCCATGAGACGTTTCCTTCTGCGCTTTCTCGTTAGATGTCCTTGTTGTCCTTCTGACTGACGTGCTTTTGCTGCTACAAGAAAAGGATCAAAAATACGTTTTTGCCTCCGTGGTACGTAGCCTGTCTCGTCAGACATTCGGTCCTGCCCTCCGGGACGTTGGGGGGTGGCTGTGATGCTGCCAGCACAGGGGCGGCTGGGGAAACACATCCAAAAGCTCACCCGCTGTCCCAGGTCCTCCCAGGGGCCGGGAGGTTCCAACGGGGCAGGAGTAGAATTTTCTGAGACCCGGGCTCCTGTCCGGTTGCCTGAGGAGGCCTCAGCGGCTCTTGCTAGCATCCTGTCTGGTCTTAGCCTCTGTGTCTCTGTGCCTCTTCCTCGCTCAGGGACTCGGGGGCTCCCGCATCCTTGCCGGGAGAACCCCTCCTTCCTTCCCTGTGACCGTCTTGGCCCCACAATGCCCTTGTCGCGGGAGCCAGGCCTCGCCCGCGTAGGGCCGGTTTCTCCTGGGGCCTCTCGCATTGGCTTGCAGACGGCCATCCCCGCCCCGTGTCTTCACACGGCGTCCCCTCCGTGTGACACTGTGTCCCGTCTCCTCTCGTTAGCAGAACCCCAGCCGGACTGGATGGGCCCCCCCTAATGACTTTATCTTACCTTAAACACCTTGTAAAGACCCCACCTCTAATAATCACATTCCGAGGTGCCAGGAGGGTTAGGGCTTTATCATCAGGATTTGGGGGGCCCAGTTCAGCCCACCCCTGCCAGTTAACATGCATTCTAGCGGCTGTATCAGCATCGTCTCTCGGAGGATCCCAGTGGAATACCGCCTGGCTCTGGCTGTTTGGGGCACAGAGTTGGGAAGAAGGTTCATTGGTGATTATACACTGCCTACCCTTGTATTTCCGGGGTTTGTCCAGTGGCATGCGTCACTGGTCATAAAATGTGTTTTTAAACACAGTGAACAGAGAGTATGAGGGTATCGTTGCAGTCGTGTCTTTTTTCCCCAGATGGCAAAATATCTCTGCTTTCAATTGTTTGCAAATAGACGGGGCACCTGCTGCCCCCCCCATCCCCTTCCCCCTCAGACCCGCAGCTCCATGGCCATTCGGGTCCAGCAGGGTGAAGGTACTGTTGCCCCCCCCACCCCCAACAGGACTCCAAGCGCCCGGTCATCTCGTTACAAAAGCTCATCGTGAGGGAAGTGGCCAATGAGGAGAAAGCCATGTTCCTGATCAGCGCCTCCCTGCGCGGCCCGGAGATGTACGAGATCTACACCAGCTCCAAAGAGGAGAGGAACACTTGGATGGCTCACATCAGAAGGGCCGTTGAGAGGTGAGAAGGGCCCGCGTGTGCCTCCCCCCCCCCCCCCCACTGAGCAGTTTAACCTTGGGCTTTGACAGTTGGCCAGTCAGCTATGGCCTTGAAGTGCCTGAGAGAGTGCTAGAGGTCACAGGTCAGCAGCAGGAGACCCCTCTGCCTTTCCTCTCCCTCATTCTTCCACCTCAGTGCTTTGTCCACCCTCCTCGCCTAAAAGGGACATGTGGCAGCCACCATCCCGGCTCCGACCGACACCAGCCCAACCTATCAGATGCTAAAGAGGCCCGGATGTGGCTGGCCAGCGGGTGTGGGGCCAGGCAGTTCTAACCTGGGTGTTGGTGGGATGCAGCGAATGACACCTGCCGGGGCCAGGCCTCTTGGAGCAGATTGCGGCTTCCCATCCTTCTTCCTCAGCCCAGGGGCCCCCTCAGGACCCAGCCAGCCTGCTGCTCCCTCTGCTCATTCCTGGCAGCTTCCCGGAGCCTTGGCCTGCCCAGAGCCCCCTCGGTACCCAACCCCAGTTCTGCGGGTCCCCCAGAAACTGAGCTGTCCTCAGTCTCCTCCTCCCCCACATTGTGACGGGGCACATAAACCTGTGGCTGGTCACGTGTGGACCCTGGGAGACAGGATGGATGCCGACGGCTGCCTTTCTCTTCTCCCTCATTTTCTCCCACACCATTAACAAGCTGCATCACCCACAGAACCAGATGCTCTTGGCAGCTGGCTCTGCGGACAGAGCCCTCCGTGCCCGTTGCTGCGGCCAGCCTGCCCACGAGGCGTTCTTGCCCATCTGTCCCTTCTCCCTGCAGCTGTCCGGACGAGGAGGAGGGGCCCTTCAGCGAGGCCGAAGAGGAGAGGAAGGTGGTGGAGGCCCGTGCCCTGCGGCTCAGGGACTTCCAAGGTAAGGGGAGTGAGTCTGGCCCTCTGTACCCACGATGTGTCCCTCGTGTGGTGAGAAGGCCCCACAGCAGCATCCACACCCTGGGACCGCGTCCAGCTGGCCTGGGACCAGGAGCAGCATCTCTGTTCCTTCCCACTGGGATTGGCCTTGGAGGAGTCCTGTGGGCCGCCTCCTGTCCTACAGCTCAGCGGGGCCTTCTCAGTGAGACTTTGTCATGAGGTGGCGGTCTGCGGGAGGGGGTGTGGGAAAGTGGGCCCCCTGAGCCACCTCCAGACGCTGTTGCTTTGCCGCACACACCGCCTCCTCCCTCGGTCCCTGTTCAGGAAGGAGCTCTCTGTGGGTGTCCCAGGTCACATACATAAAAACCCGAAGGGGACCTGGAATATTGCGAGGGACCCCGCAGCCTCCTCCCGGAGCCTGGCAGGCCGAGACCAGCCCGGCTTTGAGGCTGGGGGCCTCAGCTCCCTCCTCCGTGTTTTAATTTTTTTTTAACTACTTTATTGAGACATAATTCATACACTACACAGTCCACCCATTTAAACTGTACAACGTGGTGGCTTTTGGGTATATATCGCAAGATTGTGCAACTGTCACCACAATTTCAGGCCATTTTTGGCTCTCCACCAAGAAACCCCGTGCCCATTAGCGTCACTCCCTGCTCCTTCCTCCCTCGGCTCCTGGTAACCTCTGCTCTACTTTCTGTTTCTACGACCTTGCCCGTGTAGGGATCTCGTGTGTAGAGCCTTGCGATCTCTCCCCTCCTATGTCGGGCTGATTCCACGGAACACGATGTTTCGGGGGCCAGCCGTGTCGGAGGGTGTGTGAGTTTCCTTCCTTTCTGTGGTTGAATACCGTCCCGTTGTACGGGTGCACCGTACGTGCTTATCCATTCTTCTCCCGCCTTTAACAGACTCCTGTGGGACCCCAGTGAGGTCACTGCCAACAACAATTCCTAGTACTTTGTGGTCTCCATCAGCTTCTCTCCTTCCTCTCACTGAGTTTTATTTGTAAATGAGGTAGTATTTGGACAATAAGCACCTAAAATTAGGTAGTTCGTACTTCATTTCTCTTAGTAGGGAGAGGCGTATGCGTAAGGACGCTTGTTAATGAAAATGTCCAAAAGAAAGGGGTGGAAAACTGACCCGGGACGCACAGTGCTAACGCCGTATTCGCTCAGACTCCCCCTCTGCCGGCTGGTTCTGTCACACTCCCCCTGTATCAGACCCGTCCCCCTGGGTTGCCGCGGTCCTCCAGCGGTGTGGCTCCTCACGTTCCTGACAAGACTGCGTTAGAAATACGGAGATCTTCGTTCCCACCTTGCATCCCCAGCTGACCTCATCCTTGACCAGGACATCAGGGATGCTCCTCAAAATCAGGAGCAAGGCCGGGCCAGCCCCGGTCACCATTATATGACCTTTATCCTGCAGGTCCCAGCCACGGTGATCAGGGGAGAAACAGAAGTCAGGTTGTGACTGGAAGGGAAGGGACAGAATTGTGCTTTTTTGCATGTGACGTGATTATTTGCCCCAAAAGTCTCATAGAGTCAACCACAAAACTATGGGAGGCTGAGATGCAGCCGAACGTGACGTGTATGATAGCAGTCACCAGTGAGAGCGTCGCCAGCGCCCAATACAGAAAAGGGCACAAAACCCAGAGATGTGCAGGGAGTTTGGCCTAAATGCCTGATGGGAGGTGCTCTGGATAAGAAAACCAAGTCTTCTAAGATTCGCACTTGGGCCCAAACTAATAAATCAGCCTGTTCAAGTCCTCACATATACCCCATGGCGTTTAGTTTTTCTGACTGAGGTGAACCATCAGAAGGCAGGCCCGTGCCCTCACCTGCCCCATGGGCTGTTGGAGGGGTGGGCTGCAGGTCAGCCGGGGTCCCCGGAGGCCAGCCCCACTCTGCAGGGGCTCCCAGAGCCCACTCCTGGGTGAAATGATCCCAGAAGGCCCACCACTGCCGCCCCCCTCCCCCCACGTTCCTTTGCAGAGCGGTTGAACATGAAAGACCAGCAGATCGCTCAGAGCCTTGGCGAGAAGCAGCAGATCTACCTGGAGATGGCCGAGATGAGCGGGCTGGAAGACGTCGCCCACTCGCGGCTCCTCTTCCGAGGAGGTGATCCCTCCGAGACCGTGCAGGGGGAGCTGATCCTCAAGTCGGCCATTACTGAAAGTAAGGAGCCGAGCCTGGGGGCCTTCACAGGACGCCAGGACACTGCTGCCCCACAGTTGGGGGGGGTGCGGGGGGGGCAGTTCTCAGGGAGGCCCCTGGGATCTGAGGTCGATGGAGGCCCTACATTCAGGAGGCTCTTCTGAGAAGTGAGTCACCAGTGATCTACGCAGAGATATGCATGTAGCCACATTTGGTGGGTCATTTCAGAGGGCTTCTAGACCCGCCCACCCCGGGCTGGAACCCCTCATCTAGTGGGAAGAGCCTTCCGAGCACAGCGACCACAGGAGGGCGCTGGCCAGGCCTGCCTCCTGGAGCCAGCAGGATCGCTTCTGGAGCCCCCGGCCTGTGGCCAGCCCGCCAGCGCTCACTGGGTCCAGGGGGCAGCCGGCAGCTGCTCTCACTGACACACGACAGGCACGGCCGCCCTCCAGCCCTTTCCTTCAGAGTGAAGGGAACAGAGACCACAGGGGCCCCTTGTCGACTCACTTCTGCTCCTCCTCATTTCCTCTAGCCACACTGACCTCCTGCTTCCTCACATCTCTTCAGGGGCCATTGTTCTTGGCCCCCTGAGGACCCTCTCATATCCTGTGCCTCGTCCTGGAATGTTCTCCCCACCGCCTCACTTGGCCAAAGCCTGTTTGTCCGAGAGCACTTCGGGTGACCGGGCCTGCCCCCAAAGGCCGCCCTCCCGTGGCCTCCGACCTGCTGTGCGCCTGTCGACACCGAAGCGCACCCTGAATTCTTCCCCAGCCCCTCCCGTGTGCTGCCCCGAGGCCCGGCCTGTCCTGCAGGCACAGACTGGCATGTCCTGGCCACATGAAGTTAGCGGGGCGCAGAGAGCGGAGGTGGGGCTGAAGTCCCACACCAGGAGTTAGGAGACCATGACCAAGGGCCTGCAAGCTTCTAGGCCCTGGATGCTCGGGCCCCGCATGGTTCCAGGTGACCCGCTTCCTCCCGTCTCCTTCCACAGTCGGGGACATCCAGAGCCTGATCTGCAGGCAGCTGGGCAGCGCCAATGGCCAGGCGGAAGACGGGGGAGGCCCCGCCGACCTGCCCCGCAGGGCAGAGACCTTCAGGGGCTACGACACTGTGAGCAGCCCCAGCAAGAGTGAGTGGGGCTCACGCCTGGGGCTTCTTGGGACAACTTCGTGGAACGTTCCCTTTGCAAATCCGAGGCATTTACTGCTGGGCGTCTCTGCTGCTGCTTCCCCCCAATGATTATAAACCCTCTGCGAGGAGGTTCTGGAACCTTCAGGGTGCCTTCAGTCATGCTCTGACAGCAGCACACGGACCAGCCCCTCCCTTTCCTGCTGGTTGCTGTCTCCAGTGCTGCCATTTTGGCACAGGCCCAAGGGTAGCGGCCTGGCCACATTTCCTACCAGGGTTGGGGGGACGTGTGGGGCCCGGTCCAGAATTCTGGGGGAACTGCAGCCTCCTCACACACCTGGTTTGGGGTTTTCAGATGGCAGTTTTAAGAAGGTCTGCGGCAACGACCCTGGCCCCCAAGACCGGCAAGGCCCGGTGAGCAGCCCAGACTCCAAGCCCGGTGACACCCCAGGGGCCTCCGAGGAGCCACCGCCTGTGGTATGCTGCTTCCGTAGCCGGGTCCCGGCCGCCCGGGCCCTTTCGGTTATCGGTAACAGGTGTGAACAGCCTGTGCTTGGGTGGTCTTTCTTTTCCATCTGGCTAATAGCGACACGCGGTCCCTGGGAGTGGCCCACGGTGGCCAGGGGTGGGGTGAGGGAGGGGACAGGCCCAGGGCAGTAGCTGTAGCAGCATCAGCAGAGGAGAGACCCTGCAGGGCCCACCAGCTAGGGTCTGTACAAGTGTCCTGGGGCACAGAGGCTGCCACACAGGGAGTCCAGGACAGCCGCCTTCCCGCCTCCAGGAAGGCTGCCCTGTGCCCTGGTTTTCCAGACACCAAGACTCACGCCGGTCACGTGACCAGGCAGGGCTGGAGGGGTGGGGGATGTTGGTGGCTTGGCAATAGTAAGCAGGTCCTTAGCTCTTCGGGTCTGACCTTGTTACCTCCGCAGGCCCCAGTGCCGGGTGCCGAGTCTGGCCCCCGTCTGCCCGCCGTCCTGGAATCGGAGGTAGGCTCGCCGGCGTCCATCCCCTCGGGGGCGGGCGTGCCTGTCCCGTGCTGCTCTGTACAGGGCGCCAGCGTCTCCCTCCCTCTCCGCAGCTCGTCCAGCGGATCCAGACGCTGTCCCAGCTGCTGCTCAGCCTCCAGGTACGGGGCTGGGGGCGGGACAGGGGTGGCAGGGGTTGCGACCATGCCCTTGTGTGGGAGGTTGGGGTCCAGGGAAGGGCAGGCCGCCTCCTCGAATCGGGGCCTCCCCCCCCTCCGCCGCAGGCCGTCATCGCCCAGCAGGACAGCTACGTGGAGATGCAGAGGGCCGCCCTCCAGGAGCGCGAGAAGCAGCTGCGGCTGCAGTCCACGCGCGGGAACCTGCTGCTGGAGCAGGAGCGCCAGCGCAACTTCGAGAAGCAGCGGGAGGAGCTGGCGGGCGTGCAGAAGCAGCAGGGCCGCCTGCTGCTGGAGCAGCAGCGCTGGGAGCGCGAGCGGGAGCGCCAGCGGCAGGAGCTCGACCTGGCGGCGGCGCGGCTGCGGCAGCGCGAGGAGGAGTCGCTGCAGCTGCAGGAGCGGCTGAGCCAGGAGCGCGACAGGCTGGAGCAGCAGCGGCGCGCCTACCAGCACGACCTGGAGCGGCTGCGGGAGGCGCAGCGCGCCGTCGAGCGGGAGCGGGAGCAGCTGGAGCAGCAGCGGCGCCTCAAGAAGCAGAACACGGCGCCCGGGGCGCTGCCGCCGGACGCGCTGGCGGAGGTGAGGGCGGGGCGGGGCGGCGGGGGCGCGCGCGGCGGCGGGGGCGCGGGAGCCTGGGCGCGTGTTAGTGTAAGTGACTTGTGCGCAACTAAGTGCGCGTGTGCCCGCGGTGAGTGGCGGCTCTGCCCCCAAACAGAACGTCCCGGCTGAGAGCGCAGGTATCTCTGGTCAAGGGGGCGAGGCTGGCCGTGGACACTGCAGACCTGAGGACCCTGGATTCGGGCGGGTGGGCATCAGCGTCAGCAGGAACGACAGCAGGATGGGGGGATGTGGCGTCTGTCGCTTTCAGGCCCAGCCCTCAAGCCACACTCCCAGCTTCAACGGGGACGGGCTGGAGGGGCCCACCGCCCTCGCCAAAGCGCCAGGACCCCGGGCGAGCCTGCTGCTGTCCGGCCCCGGCCCCGAGTTCCCAGAGCGCCCCGAGGTGGCCCGCCGGGACAGCGCCCCCGCCGAGAGCCGGCCGGCCAAGAGCGACGTGCCCATCCAGCTGCTCAGCGCCACCAACCAGATCCAGAGGCAGGCGGCCGTGCAGCAGCAGATCCCCACCAAGCTGGCCGCGTCCACCAAGGGCGGCAAGGACAAGGGCAGCAAGAGCAGGGGCTCGCAGCGCTGGGACAGCTCGGGTGAGCGCGGAGGGAGCGCCGGCGGCCTCTAGGCGGAGTGGGGGGCAGGGGGGAATCTCAGGTGCCTGCCCTGTCCAGTCATGTGCAGTTTGTGAAACCAGAGCGCTTCTTGTGAGCAAACCAAAATGGGACCGCAGGGCCATTCCCTGGAGGGGCACCGGGAGGAGACTGGAAGGCGCAGCTGGTGACACCAGGCTACAGGGACGACCTCTCCCCACGTGGTATTTCACCCCAAGAAGCAAAATTAAAACGTCCAACCCCGTGTCCCTTTCTTACCTCGGCCCTCTCACTGGGGTTGGGGACGAGGGAACATCTTGCCTGTTCAGAAAGAAGGGCCTGCAAATGGGTGACCCAGGAGAGGTCAGAGAGCCCGGGTCACTGAGGGACACGGAGGCCAGCAGTGCCCACACTCCCCACCAGCCCCCAGCCAGTGCCGACACGAGCACCCGGGTCTCTGCGGTGTCCTCCTTCCACAGAGGGGACACTGAGGCCCTCGCGCAGAGCACTCTGCAGTGAGCGGTCCCCCACAGGGAAAGCCCAGGGGCTCCCTCGGGCGCTGTCCGCCTTCAGGCTCTGGCTGAGGGGAGCCAGCCCTGGGGTGTTCCCTGATGACAGGGCCTGGGTCCCGGGACTGCCCGGGCTCTGGGGTCTCTCTCGCCCAGCGGCCCTCTGCAGTCCGGCGTGGCTGTCTCTGCGGTCGTCCTTGGCCGTGGGTGCATACGCCCTCCCTCTGCTGCCCGGGGGAAGAGCCAGGGAGAGGGGTTGGAGGCCACTGGCCAAGGTGGGGGGCTGCTTGTGTGTCTGGAGCGAGACCGGACACCCCGGGCTGTGCCCTTCTGCCCTCAGCCTCCTTCGACCTGAAGCAGCAGCTGCTCCTCAGCAAGTTCATGGGCAAGGACGAGAGCGCCGCTCGGAACCGCCGCTCACTGAGCCCCGTCCTGCTTGGCAGCCACGGCTCCGCGCCACTCCCAGGTGAGCCCAGGCCCCGGGCGGCAGGGCCGCGGTGCTGCCCGGCAGCGGCTGACGCCCACCACCCCCTCTCTTCCAGACCCCTGCTGCCCGGCCCCAGCTGACGTCCCCCCAGAGGGCTCCACCCCCAAGCCCGGGGGCGCACCCATGCCCCCATCGCCCTTGCCACTGCCCCCCACACCCCTGGACAAGGAAGAAGCCAGCAAGGAAGACGTCATCTTCTTCTAGAGGGGCTGGGGCTCCAGGTGCAAACCCCTCCCTGTCCTGCTCTCCGGGGAGCAGCCCGGTTGTCCCTCCCCCCTTCCCGAGCAAACCAGCACCAGCGACCGCCTGGCTGGGGCTGGGTTCTGGGCCGGGGGCGGGCCTGTCGTCTCGAGGCTCTTTCTATAGGATTAGCAGTGGTGCCTGGGTAACTTTCTAAACTTCTTTTTAATATCGAAAGGAAAGTTTGTAAAGTTTATAATCGAAGGGTGAGCCAGAGCTGACCTGAGGAGCTGTGTTCGGGTGTAGCCCCCCATCTGGGTAGGGAGAGGGTGACGCCACGCCCTCGTTCCAGGTAGTGACGAACGCTGGTGGTTCCGCAAGAGGCCTGGTGACAGGCCAGGCCCCAGTCTGAGGAGGAGGTGCCGGCCCTGGGCCAGGCTCCGCAGCCCCCAGGCGACGCTGGAGCGTGTCACTGGGGCACCAGGAGGGGCTGGGTGGTGTCAGCAGGATCAGCGTCCAAAGCAGAGACCCATGTGTCTTCACAGCGAACCTCAAGGCTGGGGCGTGAGCTCAGGCCAGGGGTGACGCACAGCCCGCTGGGGACCGAGGGCCGCAGGCCAGGGTGCGTGAGGCAGATGGCCGGTGGCACCGTAGTCCGGTTCTGTAGGTTCTGGAAGGGGCAGGCCATAACTCATTTTACTTTGGCGGAGGTTTTTAAGATCTGCTGTTGCCCAACTCTGTGCTTTCCAGAGGAACCTCACCCAGTTGGCATGATTCTGTGGGGTTCAAGGGCACCAGCTGTTCCCTGAGCATTCAGCCTGTCCAGAGAGGGCACACCGAGAGCTATAGGCAGGGCTAGTGCACTCCTGAGGGCCTGAGGGTCCCACCCCTGGGCAGAGGGGCCCCAGCCCCCATGAGATGGGCTGGTGTTCCTGGGCCCGCAGGGAGGACGCCCCCAGGGCAGGTGTCCCTCACTGAGGGGCTGATGCTGGTAAAGGGAACAGAGTGGGTGGGCCACCACGTCCTGGCAGACAGGGTGAGATACTGGAGGGGTCACGTGTGGCCGGGAGACCTCAGATGGACAGATGACTGCGGGTGCCTCGTGCCCAATGAGCCATGCCAGCTTACTGTCACCTTCGCCTGGAGGGTGCGCGCGCGCGCGCGCACGCACACACACACACACACACACACACACACACACACAATCCAGCCGCACAGCTGTGGACATCCGGAACAGTCGGGAAGCAAATGGGTCTGAGCCACACTTCAGCTCTGGAGGAACTCTGGGTGCTGGGTGCGGGGGTGGGGATCCTCCAGCCTTTGCACCCCAGGCTCCCCCACCGAGCCCAGAGCCAAGTCCCTTCCAAGGCATTGGCGGGAGGACTGGTTCCCTAGCTGGCCAGGAGCAGGGTGGGGATGATACAGGCATCTGTGACGGAGGGACCGAAAGCAGCAGCTGTGAACCTCTCCCAAGCACAGGAAGCCGTGTGACTTCCCCGGCCTCTCTGAGAACCCCTGCCTGCTCCCGCTTCTCCCCCGCCCTCAACTGTGTCCTCAGCCGGCAGCCGCCTCCTCCAGGAGCAAGGAGAAGCGCGGTCCCCTCTGGTCCTGTGACAGCAGAGCGCGTCTGTGCCACGTGTCTAGTCCGTGTTTGTGCTGTCGTGCCGAGACGTGTCGGAGCACTTTAGGAAATGACCTTAGGTTCCTGTCCTGTCGTAATGAGAATGTTCCGTTGTGCTGGGTGATTTTACCGCCAGGTGCCCCTCGGTGCGCTCAGGTCCGACCCTCCAAGACGCCACAATTCTTTAGCTGATGAGAAGCCCCAGGAGTTTCTGCCCCCATCATCCGGCAGGACTCAGGGCTTACGCCGCGCGACCGAGGTTTCTCAGTCATGCCACGCAGCGGGGCAGAGTCGGTGCATCTCCAGCCAGCGAGAGGTCACCCCTGAGCGGAGCCCGACTTTCCTTGTGTGGCTGGTGGTTGAACAGATGCTCTCTCTGTGGAGTCTGTGCACGTCTTTGTTAATCGTGACCATAATCTTAGTCCGCCCGACAATTACCCTTACGTCGATCGCAGCGTTTCCTCACCGCGGGGTCTCTCAGAACCGTCTTAGAACTTAAGAACCGATTCCAGCAATAAAAGCGTCAAAGAAGAGTGGGCAGGAGTGTTTGCTTTGAGGATTGGGGTTTGTTTTAGGGTTCGCTGCCCAGACCTCAGAGCTGTCAACGGTGGATTATGCAGGGGGACTCCATGGCTCCCCTCCCCAGGCGGGGCCCCCTGACCCTCTCTGCTGCAGTAGGACCTAGGGGAGGCCTGGACTCCATGCCCGGGACCCCGCAGACTGGCCCGGGCCGCCGTAGGAGCCCCCTCAGCTGACACTCCCCTGCCCCCCAGCTGGGGTGGTAGCCTCAGGGACCCCGGGACTCTTGGGCAAGCTTGGCCCCGCCCCTCACAGAAGAGCCTGGCCCATCAGCCCGCCCGGGTTCCCTCTGAGGATGCCCCAGGCGGTGGCCACCCTGGAGGCGGTGGCGAGGCCGGGGCGGCCATGGGCCCCAGGAGCAGCAGCCTTCCAGACAAGCCTGAGGTGTAGGAGCCCCGCAGTCCTCCCTGATCCAGCACCGTCCCCTTACTTTCAGACCTGTCCCCATGGTCTTGGGATGTCAGCCTTCTTGACAAGGAGCCATTGCCCAGAGTGGGGCCTGCTGGCCTTGGGGTCGTCCCCCAGGCCCACCGGCCTCCCTGCCCCCCGGGTCCCGGGAGAGCCCGCTTAGGCCCAGCTCCCAGGAACAGGCTTGTGCCCCCAACCTGAAGAGGCTGCACAGGGGGTGTGGCCCCACTGCAGGTGGGGCTTCCCCTTGACCACCCAGCAGCGTGTCCCGGGGTCACGGGGACACCAGACTGTTGGGGCACCTGTGACCTGTTAACAGCTGGCGTTCCGTGGTTTGCCCACAGACACCCTGCTCGCAATGCCTTACAAGTCCTGAGTCTCCAGGCAGGTGAGCGGGTGCTGCTGCGACCCCCACCCTAGTCTCCCTGGGGGCCCCGAGTACTGGGAAGGGGGCCTCTGCTAAGGGCCAAGAGCCGGGCCCGCCCCCCACCTGTGAACCCCAGGTGGACTGGACAGGTGGGTCTCTTCTGCACCCCGTGCTCACCCTGAGTGGTCCTCCCCCCCCCAGCCCTTCCTGCCACATTGCTTCCTCAGGAAACGACGTGGTGGCTGTCATGTGAAGCCCCCGGGGCTGCAAACACTGCCACTTTTTGTGGATCTTTCCAGTGCTCGCGGGATGTAAGGGAGAGCACGCTCCCCTCTGCCTTCCCACAAGGACTCGGGTGGAGAGCCCAGGGACATGTCACAGAGGCAGGTGTGGGCTGGCCACCATCTGTGGGTGTCTGCCTGCTGCCCTTGCAGTGGGAGACCGGAGGCTGCGTGGCCCAGCCCCAGCTCGGCCCCCGCGAAGCACTCAGACCGGCCCCGGGTCCAGGCTGTCCGAGTGGGAGATGCTTCAGCCACCGCAAGCACCCCGGGGACGCCCAGGAGGGCAGGACCCAGGCGCGGCCTGGTGGGAGGCGGCGCCCCTGCGCTTGAGACGGGAGAGCTGCCCACCTCGGCTGACGGCGGCGCCAGGCCAGTGGGCTGTGCGTGCGGAGTTGGAGGGGGCCATGGAGCCAAGTGTGTTCCAGAAGGCGGGCTCCAGAGGTGTGGTTTCCAGGCACCGCGGCACCTCCACACCTCGGAAAAGAAGGCCTAGAGGCGGGAGGGGCAGCAGCCAGGGAGACAGGAACTCACGCTCACGCCTCGCACCCGCATGGCATTTAATCGACCGTCAGTTCAGCTTCCCGGAGGCCTGCCTGGCACCTGCCGTCCGGGCTCTCCCACTCCCCTTTGAATGTGGGGCACAGGCTGCGCGAGGGTCTGCTGAGTTTCCTCTGCACGCAAGGCCTGGCGACCCCCCGCTCCGGACCTGAGGGAAGCCTCCCCCACAGCGCTGGGAAGGCCCTGGCCCCCAGCACGCGGGGGGGCCTCACTTCTGCCTGCATCCTGCCCGCCCCTGGCCTTGTCCCCAAGGCTGCTCGGAGCGTTGTCGGTCATACCTCCCTACACCTGGCGTTGATTCACTCAATTAAAGACCCAGGCCCCGCCTGACTAATTCCTGCCTTTTGGGAAGGGGCCCCCCAGTAGGGTTGCAGTTGCATCCACAGCTCCCAGGCCACGTCAGGGGGCGGTGGCCTCGGCCCGGTCACCAGCCCAGACAGCCTGGTACACGCTGAGGAGGGAGGATATGGTGCCCAGGAGGCCCACCAGCCACGGGGGGAGGCGGCCGGCCCACAGGACCCCCGGAGGCAGCCAGTGCACGGCGTTGGCCAGGTCGGCCAGGTTGCTCAGGAGGGTCAGCACCTCCGACTGGACCCGGGCCTCCATGGCCTTCCTCTTGCTCCGGGGCAGCCGGCTGTGGGGACAAAGAGAAGGTGCTGTGAATGACCCACAAGTGCCCTCACTCCCCCAAACAGGCTGGGAGGAGTAGGAGAATGTGGGACTGAGTCCCCGTCAAACCCCCCGATGGAGCCCAGGGCATGAACAGGGCACAGACTGGCCCGGAAACTGTCAAATCCACACCTCGGTCCTCCGGCCACTGGAGACGGGCAGGGAGGGGGGCAGTTTCTGGGCCTGCGGGGCCGCGGCCTTGCCCCACGTTCCTTCCCAGCCCGGATGAAACACGCAGTGAGCACCGTCCTCAAGAAACAACTCTGTCTCGGATCAGCCTTCCTGCTGGGGGCGCAGCCACGGAGGCTCAGCCACTTCCTGCCTACCGGGCCTCAAGCAAGCCTCAGTTTCCCTACCTGTGCCAGCCCCTGGAGCTGCTGTAGGCCCCCGTGATGGAGCACACACGGCCGCCCCTGCCCAGGCCTGCAGAGGGTGAGGCTCACCCACCCGGGCCCCCAGGCTGCAGGATGGGGCCAGCCTTCTCCCGGCCAAACTCCCAACGTCCCTGGATGTCGTACCTGGTGAAGGCCACCGTGGGGCTCCTCAGCCTCTGCCTCAGTTTCAGGACCATCCACAAGGACCTGCAACACCAGAGAGGGTGGGGGACGTGCCACCAGAGGGGCAAGACAAGCAGGGTGGGGACGCAGGACCGAGCTCCCAACGCCACCCCGACAGACACTGCCACTGCGGCCCCAGCCTCCCTGTAAAGCTTGCTGAGCCTGCGCGCCCCCCCAGAACTCCAGACCTGGCTGTGCCTAGGGACTCCTTCCTGACTTGGACCCCGGCCTGCCCGGACTGTCCACACACACAACATTTGGAAGCGTCCAGTGCTTCTGCTATCAGGGCCAGCCATGTGTACCTGACCAGGTGACGTGTCCCCAGAGACTATGGGACACAGGTCAGTACCTGCAGTGAGGGAAGTGGGTCTGCATCAGAGCCACCTGGAAGACTAGGGCAAAACGCCAATTCCTGGGCCCTGGGTGCCCGGACCAGGAGAAACCGAACCTCTAGGCACCTGGGCATCTGCATTTCAACAACCTCCCTGGCGCCTTGAGTCTTAAGGACACCTGGTTGTGACCCTCACACTTGCTCACACCAAGTACGGAGAAATGATGGGAAAAGTATACGTTCTAAAAATAGAGCACAGAAGACCTTAGGGCAGTGCAGCTACTCCGTGATACTCTAACGGTGGACACGTGTCATCGCATTTGTGCAAGGACACAGAACATGCCACCCAGCGAATCCTAACATGGACCACAGACGGGCGCCGAGGACTTGCTGATGTGGGTCTGTCGACTGGCGGGGGATTTTGATAATGGAGGGATATGGGGAGGGTGGTGATCTAGGAAAACCCACTTTACTTTTGGTTCAATTTGGCTGTGAACCCAAAACTCTAAAAATAAAGTATATTTTTTAAAAATTACTAGAGGTGGGGCACCTGGGTGGCTTAGTCGGTTGGTTGTCCGACTTTCGCTTAGGTCATGATCTCGCGGTTCGTGGGTTCGAGCCCCGCGTCGGGCTCTGTGCTGACTGCCAGCTCAGAGCCTGGAGCCTGTTTCAGAGTCTGTGACTCCCTCTCTCTCTGACCCTCCCCTGCTCGCGCTGTCTCTCTCTCTCCTAGAAATAAAATATATATATATATAAAAATAAATTACCAGAGGGGCACCTGCGTGGCTCAGTCAGTTAAGCATCTGACTTCAGCTCAGGTCATGATCTCACAGTTCGTGGGTTTGAGTCCCACATCAGGCTCTGTGCTGACAGCTCACAGCCTGGAGCTTGCTTCGGATTCTGTATCTCCCTCTCTCTCTGACCCTCCCCTGCTCACACTGCCTCTCTCTCTCTCTCTCTCTCTCTCAGAAATAAATAAAACATTAAAAAAATTTTTTTAAATTACTAGAACCGGGTCGCCTGGCTGGCTCAGTCACTGGAGTGTGCAACTCTTGATCCCAAGGTTGTGAGCTTGAGCCCCACGTTGGATGTAGCGATTACTTAAAAATTGTTAAATCTTTAAAGAATAGTTAACGAGGGGCACCAGGGTGGCTCAGTCGGTTAAACGTCCGACTTTTGATTTCGGCTTAGATCATTGTCTCATGGTTTGTGATTTCAAGCCCCACACTGGGCTCCGGGCCTGCTTGGGATTCTCTCCCCGCCGCCCCCACTTCATAAAATAAACTTAAAAAAAATAAGCTGTAGGGGCGCCTAGGTGGCTCAATCAGGCGTCTGACTTTGGCTCAGGTCATGATCTCACGGTTCGTGAGTTCGAGCCCCATGTCAGGCTCTGTGCTGACAGCTCAGAGCCTGGAGCCTGCTTCAGAGTCTGTGTCTCCCTCTTTGCCCCTCCCCTGCTCACACCCTGTCTCTCTCTCTCTCTCTCTCAAAAATAAACAAACATTAAAAAAATGTTTTAAATAAGCCTTAAAAAAGAAAATAAAAAATTAAATTTTTATAAAATTAACGGAACCAAGGCCGCCCTAAAACAGGAACGGGAAGTCTCTTGGGGCCAGAGGTCCCCAGTACTGAGGAGAGGCCGTGAGCCAGCCGCTGGGAGCTTCAGCATAGCTGGGTGCCTGCCAGGGTCCCCAAGCTCATGGGGAAGGCCGACGCCCAGAGAGACTAGGCAAGCTGTCCAGGCATAAGGCCCACGGCCGGGAGGGGGGGCCTAGATCAAGAAGGAGCCTGGTGTGCATGTCGGCAGGGTGCGAGACCAAAGCCGGGGAAGAATCAGCAATGCCGAGAGGGGCCTCTGCCTTAGGACTGTACACGGCCTGTGTGTGTTTTCCACTCTGGGGTTTGTTCATCTTTCAGACCATCGATGAGAAGAGTGTAGTCAGGGCACGGGTAGCAGGGGGAAAACAAGGGCTACTGAGCGCCAGTGTCTTGCCCAGGGACAAGTGACAGCTGGCGTGGGCACTGCCCCCTCCCTTCGGCGATCTGAGAGGCGTCTGCTGGGAAGCGCCGGAACAGGGAGGGGGATTCTGAGCACACCCACTCAGCAAATTTACAGAGAGGAAACTGTTTGAGAGAAAACCATTCTTTTACAATTCTAGAAACTGTATGGGGTTCCAATCAGGAAGCCCCTGGCTGCTGTGTCAGGGATGTGTGCCGATGGCCACACACACAGAGAGACCCGGGGCCAGGCAGCCACACCTGCGACTTCTGACCAGGCCTGGGCTTCCTGGCTCCGGCGGGCACAAGCGCGCATGTGCCAAAGATGTCCCCCTCCTAGTCCCCAAGGCCTGTGAGTGTGCTCCCTTACGCGCCACAAACAGGCTCTGCAGGTGGGACTGAGTTAAGGGTCTTGAGATAGGAGGTGACCTAGGCGGCCCTGGGATGACACTCAGAAGAGGGGCGCACGGGGTCAGAGTCTGAGAAGATGTGACAAAGGACGCAGGCTGGAGGGACAGGCCCTGAGATGGAAGGAGGGGCCACGAGGCGAGCAGGGCAGTGGCCTCTAGAAGCCGGTCCCCTGCAGCCTCCCGAAGGCGTGACCTGGATTTCTAGCCGGGGGACTCCATATTGGACGTCCGCCCCCCAGCCCGGCGACATCAGTGTGTGATGTCTGAAGCCACCCTTTGTGGGAATCTGTCAGGGCAGCCGCTGGGGGACGGATCCGGGGATGGAGAAAAACAGGAAGATGGGAAGAGGCAAAGGCCCTCGCGCCTCCAGCCCTTCTGCCCATCGGCCCGGGTCTCGGCGCCCCCATGCCGCCTGCTGGCAGGCGCTGCCGCCACTTACCTGGCGATGCCCAGGAGCAGGGAGAGGCCCCAGAAGGCTGTGCTCAGCGTCCACCACCGGGCAGAGTCCACGCTGAGGATCTTGGCATCGGCAGCCCAGGCGATGTGCTCACAGGGGTAGTAGAGCTGGTCGGCCAGGTTGCCCAGGACGGACACACAGCGGACAAAGATGTCCTCCCCCTGTAGGAACAGCAGAGAACTGGGGATGAGCCTGGAGTCGGACCTACCCAGGCCCATTTCAGGGACCCAGACCAGGCCAGGTGGCAGTCACAGGGCAACGTCCAGGCCCGGCAGGCTGGCCCGCGGCTGGGCCGCTGCAGGAGAAAGGCCCGATGTCTGCTTCCCAGCAGTGTGGTCATCGCCCAGGGCAACAGCAGGTGTCCCATTAGCTGCACTGGGAGTCCCTGGGGAGCTTCAACAGCGCCACCTCTAGGGGCGCCTGGGTGGCCCTACAGTTAAGCGTCTGACTTCAGCTCAGGCCATGATCTCACGGTTCGTGAGGTCCAGCCTCACAATGGGCTCTGTGCTGACAGCCCGGAGCCTCCTTTGGATTCTGTGTCTCCCTTTCTCTCTCTCTGCCCCTCCCTCGCTCATGCTCTCTCTCTCAAAAATAAAAATAAAACATTTAAAAAAAAATTTAAAACCACCTCTAGCCCCAGGGTTTCTGCCTCACTAGGCCTGGGGTGAACACTGGCACCAGGAATGTTTTTTATATACATATATGTTTATTTTTGAGAGAGAGCACGAGCTGGGGGGGGGCAGGGGGGGAGGGGCAGAGGATCCAAAGTTGGCTCCGAGCTGACAGCAGAGAACCCTATTCGGGGCTCAAACTCAGCCAGATCATGGCCTGAGCCAAAGTCGGACGTTCAGCCGACTGAGCCACGCTGGCGCCCCCAGGAATGTCTTCTGAGTTCCCGGATGGCCCAGCGAGAGCCGTGACGGGTTCGGGCGGGTGCTGCTCTAACACCAGGCTGCTGCACACTCAATGCTCACAGTAAACAGGCACTAGGCTGCAAGGCTTGGGTCGCCGCCCCAAACCAGACAGGGGACACCATCCCCACAAACAGGCAAACTGGAGCACTTGGGGTGAGCTGCCACGGGCCCCTTCTCATACAAGCACAGGCCTCAGGCCTTCAGATGGCAGAACCAAGCCCTTCAACCCTGAATACTGAGCCACAGCCTTATCCAGTTAAGGCTTCGGGAGCCTGGTCCTCAGGCTATATTCCTGGGCCCCGCCCCTCGGGATCTGACCCCCTGGGGGCCTCCAAGCAGCCTACCATACCTCTCCTTCTTCTCTCCATCTTCCCAGGAGCCCCCGCCCCACCAATGCCTGATGAGGCTGCCCCCTTCCTCCCTACTAGCCAGCTGTGACCCTGCCTCCCTCTGGGTTCTGAACCCCACTCCAGCTCCCCTAGCCTGCCTGGGGTCTTCTGGTGCCCTGGCACCTTCCACTCCTCCATGGGAGCAGGGCCCTCCCCGCCCGTCCTGATGTGCACATTCCACAGTGTCCCCAGAGAAGCAGCAAGGTCAAGGCCCTACACCGGGGAAGAGATACTCACAGGGCAGGGGGCACAGACACATAAACACTGGACCCAGCAAAGGAGTTCTTGTTCTGGGCAAGGAGATGGGGGAGGGGGATCCTCCGGGGGCACATGGGAAGCATGCCCTAATCAAAGAAGGTAGGAGATGGGCGTCAAAACAGGGGGGAGGTCCAGGAAAGCACTTGAGATTGGAGTGCCTGGGCCATGGGCACTGGGGTGGAGCGAGGGTGGGCGTGTCTGAACATGGAGCGGCTCAGAGAAGGGAAGGGGGAGAGGAGGGGGCGGGCAGGGCAGCCCAGGGAGGGGCATGGCTTGGCCAGGCTGGCCCCAGGCGGCTTCTGAGCCCATCCCCTGGGGAAATGGCCCCTGGGAGGGGACAAGATGGTCCCACGTGCAGGGAACACTGCTCGAGATCGCGGGGCCTCAGCGCTGTTGTAATGGCCAACCCTCCGCGTCCATCAACAGGGGACGAGCCAGCCACACAGCAGGGCTCCAGGTGGCTACAACGGAGGGGGCTCTGTTTGGACTGAGACGGGGTGACCCCCAAGTTGTGCTGGTTAAGTGAAAAAAGCAAGTGGCCGAACGGTGTAAGCGGCACACAGCTCACTAGGTAAACAATGTGTATTTGCCTGTGCGTGTACAGATCTCATGAAGCAATCACAAAAAGCTGAGAAGGGCTGCGTCTGAGGAGACAAACCAGGAAAGAGGGGATCAGGAAGGAGGGAGACTACTTAGTCTACGAATAGCCTGTATAGCCTTTCGGAATGTATGAATGTATGGGCTGTTGTTTTTTCAGTTTATTTCTTTTGAAAGAGAGCCCAGAGCCAGATGCGGGGCTCGAGCCCATGAACCATGAGATCACGACCTGAGCAAGAGTCGGATGCTTAACCGACTGAGCCCCCCAGGCGCCCCAGCTATTTTTTAATTTAAATTAAAACAGGAACATGTGGTCATCCCAAAAAAGAAAGCAAAATTTTTTTATTTTTTTTTAAATTTTTTTTTAATGTTTTATTCATTTCTAGGAGAGAGAGAGAGAGACAGCGTGAGCAGGGGAGGGCCAGAGAGAGAGGGAGTCACAGACTCTGAAACAGGCTCCAGACTCTGAGCTGGCAGTCAGCACAGAGCCCCACGCGGGGCTCGAACCCACGAACCGCGAGATCATGACCTAACCGAAAGTCGGCCGCCTAACCGACTGAGCCCCCCAGGCGCCCCAGCTATTTTTTAATTTAAATTAAAACAGGAACATGTGGTCATCCCAAAAAAGAAAGCAAAATTTTTTTAAAAAAACAATAAACTGCCAGGGCTCCTGGGTAGCTCGCTCGGTTGAGCGTCCAACTCTCAGTTTCAGCTCAGGTCATGTTCTCGAGGTTCAGGAGTTCAAGTCCAGCATCAGGCTCTGTGCTGACGGCGCAGAGCCTGCTTGGGATTTCCTCTCTCTCTCTGCATCTTGCTGCTCACTCGCTCTCTCAAAATAAATAAATAAACTTAAAAAAAAACAAAAAACATTGGGGCGCCTGGGTGGCTTAGTCGGTTGAGCGTCCGACTTTCGCTTAGGTCGTGATCTCGCGGTTCGTGGGTTCGAGCCCCGCGTCGGGCTCGGTGCTGACTGCCAGCTCAGAGCCTGGAGCTTGTTTCAGTCTGTGACTCCCTCTCTCTCTGACCCTCCCCTGCTCACGCTGTCTCTCTCTCTCTCTCCTAGAAATGAATAAAACATTAAAAAAAAAAAAAACCAATAAACTGCCCATGCAACTGCTTTCAGAAGAGTCCAGAAAACACCCGTTTTTGCCCCAGTCTGCGCCTCCCTCTCTACGGCCCCTTTACCTCTGCCCCCAGGCCATACTGCTTCGTGTAGATAAACATGGCCACATCGTCAAAGAGTCGCAGGACAGTCCTACAGTGGCTGAGCTGGGATGACAGTGTCAGCAGGCGCGTCCCCACTTCTGACCTGGCTGGACCCTGTTCCACCAGTACCCCACCGACCAGCTGGCAGCTGTACCCCAGCGTTCGGATCTGTGGGAAAGCAGAAGCAGTCAGCACGGCCCTGCTCCCGGAATGAGCTAGATCGGCTCCGCGCGGCCGTGGGTCCCACAGGACCAAGTTGGGGGCAGGGTAAGATTAGATCAACAAACTTCCAATGAAAGCTGAAAGTTTAAAGCGATACTTGCAGGTGGGCCGAACGGAAAAACATGACGTCACTGTCCAAAACTCACTGTGGACACTCAAAGGGAGTGCTGGCTCGTGTCACCCTCCCTTTGGAGACAGATGGGACATGGACAAGAAGATGAGACCATTTCCCATCCTGCGGTTCCTCCTTTTCCCAGCAAGCTGGAGGACCAGGCGGCCGTGTACATCTGCATCTGCCCAGCTGGACCAAAGTCCACACTGGAAGTGATCCGGCCTCAGCCCCGTGAGCAAAAGGGCACTTTGCTTGAATTACTTCGTGATAAAAGGAATTCACTCGGTGGCTGACTGGGGACATTGTGAACTGGCTCGGCTTCACACCTTCTACCTGTGCTTCATCTGTTTTTCAGAAATTGCTTTTCCTGTTGTTTCATATATTGTTGCTTCTCGTTTCTTTGCAGTCCCTTTTAATAGCAAAACTCTGCAATTTAAATGTCCAGCTTGGGAATTTATTAAAACCTGAATGCCTGATCATAAGGGATTTGGTTGGAACCCAACTGCTCCCCTGGTGCATTTCCGGGTACAACCGAAACCTCCCTATAAAAGAAGGACGCTTACGTAGGAACAAACTGAGAGTCTGCCCTCAAGGGCCTGGATGGACCCTAAATGCCCAACCAGAGGGTATGTGGGAGGAACCTAAACATCCAAACACGGGGAAAGCCCTACAAAATCCTAAGTCCCTGTAGGAGATTGTGAGGGACAATCCTGGGACCAACTGCAGCGGCCTAACTGTTCACACATGGAAATGTCCAGCCAGGTTGAGCTGACTGGCACAGCCTCTGAGCCCAATTACAGGGGATGTGGTCGCAACCTAAATGTCCAGCCGTAGAAGGCGTCCGGCAACACCCTAAGTCCTGTGACCGGGACAACCCAGTGACCATCCTCAGCGGTCTGGTCGGACCCCAACAGTTCAAACGTGCGGATTTGGTTGGTACTGAAAATATCCTGCCACGACAGGCTGGCAGGAACAATCTAATGTCCACCGCCAGGGGACAGGGTCGGAGCCCAGGCGGGGAAGGCCTCTGCGACCGAGGATCTTGAGCGACCCCGCCCCTCTCTGGCCTCAGTTTCCCGTCTCTGAGCTCTGGCCCTGGTCCGAGACCTCCGAGCGCGCTCCGCCCCAGCCTCACCAGGCGGTCGCGGCCCCTGTAAGACTCCAGCGCCGACGCCACGCCGCTCAGCGCCGCCATGGCAACTCCGCCTGGTCGCACCGTGACGTTGACGCGCGGCGCCAGGGGGCGGAGCCAAGGAGGGAGGCCACGCCCCTTAGAAGGCGCTCTGCGCAGGCGCGGCCGCGACCCTTTGTCCCTGGGCCGGCCCTTTGTCTGCCCCGCGGAGCGTCGGGTTTTGCAGCCGAGTGGCTGTCGCCTGTGCGCCCAGATGGCTCCGAGCCCGCTGCCTTCTGCCCCGCGACGGCTGCTCTTTTCAAAGTCAACCACCTACCCACAAAAATAATATCCAGGCAAGAGCATCGACCTGTTTGCTCTGATTCAAGAAGGGATTTTTCTTTTTAATTTCTGAGCTTCACCCTTACGGCTGTTGTCAGCAGGTCAATAGTGAACATGCGCAGCTGGTGTAATATCATATAAGGCATTCCTAGGAAGTTAAGGAAACTCCTAGAACTGTTCTGGAAAAGGCGATATAGTCTGGTGGCTCCAAAGAGGGTCACTGACTGCGTGGCCGGGAAGAGGCCACATTGTACACATTGTACCGGTTTGTAGCTTTCCCTCCGGGCCCCAGTTTGATAAACGTCACTGTGTGGGTTCCAGGCAGCAGCCTAGAGGCCTGAGCCACAGATACAGTGAGTTTAATCATCTCGTAGCTTTTGAATTTTGTGCCACATGCGTGTATAATCTCATCAAAGAGATGAAATTTTTCAAAAAGTTAACATGATTCATTTCCTTTTTTTTTTTTTCTTGAGAGCGAGAGTGAGTGGGGGAAAGGGGCAGAGAGAGAGAGACAATCCCAAGCAGCCTTCATGCCCAGCTCAGAGCCTGGCACAGGGCTCGATTGAGATTGACGGTGAGATCACAACATGAGCCGAAATCAAGAGTGGGAGGCGTAACCGATTGAACCACCCAGGCTTTAATTGAGGTAAAATTCATAGAAGATTCACCATTTTAAGGGGCACCTGGGTGGTTCAGTCCGTTAAGCGTCTGACTCGATTTCGGCTCAGGTCCCGATCTCACAGTTCCTGAGATTGAGCCCTGTGTCCGGCTCTGCACTAACAGTGTGGATCCTGCTTGGGATTCTCTCTCCTTCTCTATCCCTAGCCTGCTCGAGTTCTCTCTCTCTCTTTCTCACTCTCTCTCTCTCTCTTTCAAAATAAACATGAAAAAAGAGCTTCACCACTTTAAGATGTATAATGCAGTGGCATTTAGGACATTCCCGTGCTGTATAAACATTACCCCTTTGTAGCTTTAAAATAATTTCACCCCCAGAGGACACCCTGTAATTCTGGCAAGCTCTTTGTCTATTCCTCCCTGCCCCGGCCCCTAACAACCACCATCTGCTTTGTCTCTGGGGATTTACCTATTCTGGGTATTTCACATAAGTGGAAGAGTGCAATATGTGACCGTTTGTGTCTGGCTTTTCACTTAGCATAATGTTTCTAATGTTCATCCACATTGTAGCTTATATTAGCACCTCATTCCTTCCGTGGCTGAGTCCTATTCCACTGGATGGGTTGACCACATTTTGTGTATCTGTTCAGCCACTGACGGACACGGGTTGTGTCCACGTTCTGGCGGTTGTGAATAATGCTGCTATGAACAGGGCTTTGGGTGTATCTGGTCAAGTTCAAGTCCCTGCCTTCACCTTCAGTGCCTTTGGATAGATACCCAGGAATGGAACAGCTGGGTCATATGGTGGCTCTACCAGACTTTTCCACATGGGCTGCACCACTTTGCACTCCCACCAGCAGTGCGCAGCATTCTCCACATTCTTGCCAACACTTTCATTTTGCTTTATCATTACTATTATGGCCATTCTATTAGGCGTGACGGGATATCTCACTATAGCTTTGTGTTGGGTTTCCTAGTGATTAATGATGTTGACCGGTTGCCTTTTACAGAATGTTTCCCCTTGATTTCAACTTCTGTTTCTCTTGTTGCCTCACTCCTTTCTTTCCAACCACATTGCCTTCCTCCTGGTCCTTCAAGTTACAGTACACTCCTGCCCCAGGGCCTTTGCATTAGCTGTGCCCTCTGCCTAGAATGCTCTTCCTCCAGATTTCCACATGGCTCCCTCCCTCACCTCTTCTTCATGTTTACTGGAACATCATCTATCTTCTGGTGGGACCTCCCCTCACACCGTCCTGTGTACTTCCTACTCACATTTCCTGATCCCTTATTTTTCTCCTTAGCTTGTACTAGTATGTAACATAACTATTTTGCTTCTTTATCTGGCTGTCTAGTTTTTTGTCCCTCAAAAGAATGTGAAAACTTTGATCTGTTTTGGTCACAGCTATGTCCCCACAGCCTGGCACAAAACAGGTTCTCAATAAGGGCGATAGCCTGAGAGGCTCAGCTCCCTGCTCAGTGCTCCATCCACACTATCCAAGGAAACCTCATCTACTCCCACGAATTCCCTGGCCACCCCTTTGCTGGCCTCTCCCTCATGACTCTTTTTTTTTTTTTTAATGTTTTTATTTTATTTTCGAGAGAGAGAGACACGGAGAGTGTGAGTGGGGGAAGGGCAGAGAGAGAGGGGGACAGAGGATCCAAAGCGGGCTCTGTGCTGACAGCCCGCTGCGGGGCTTGAACTCATGAACCGTGAGATCATGATCGGAGCCGAAGTCGGACACTTAACCGACTGAGCCACCCAGGTGCCCCCGTCCCCATGCCTCCTCAATCCTGACCTGACTCCTGCTCCCACCTGCTCATCCACAAACCCCATCCCCATGCTCGGCAAGTCCCAGGCTGACTGTTGTGTCATCCCCGAACACCTTGCTCTCCGTGTCCCCATCTCGGGGCTCCCCCGCCAGCCACGGAGCCACCCAGTCACAGACCTGGACATCACACTCGCCTCTTTCTCCCCACACACACCCCTCCCACGTCCCGAGGTCACCAAAATATCACTCAAGTTCATGCACTTCCTCCCGGCCCACAGCCCCCTCCACAGGCAGCCCACCTTCTTTCCCCCCGGCCCCCAAGCCCCAGGTCTGCCTTCCCTACAACATCTCAGGAGACTCTTTACCCCCCACATCTGACCACAGCCCTCCTTGCTTAAGACTCGGGTACAGACATCTGTGTGCCCCTCACCCACCAACTAGGGACATGGTTTCTGCAGCAGACAAAATCCCAGCCACGGCCAAAGCCTGCAGATGGAAGCGGGTCTTGGGCCGAATGAGGGGCCACATCCCTTGTCTCGAGCCCCGGCTGCCCCTGACAGCTTCGTGACAGCACAGTGCATTCCTCCGTGTGCCGCCGGGTGCCCGGCGCTGTGCCAGGCACCGAGCACACAGCAGTGAGTCTTGCTGTCCAAGCCTCCCGGCGTCCTCCGCCATCTGGCTAGGGCCGAGCTTGACCTTTGAGAGAGCGAGACGGGAGCCAGACTGGCATTCACAGCCGGCCTTGCTGTTGCGAGGAGCTGGCCTTCCCGGCTAGGCCCTGGTGTGCTCCTGCTAGACATAAATAATTCCGCAGAACGCCACCACTGGCAAGGCCACTCGGTGACCGTGGGGGGACGAGACAAAACAAGCTGAAGGCAGGCATAACATGGGCATTGTCCAAACCCCAGCAGCGCCCAGACGTTGGCTTTTCCTGGAGGGTCTGAGCCACCGCTGTTCTTTTTACCAGTGACAGCTCTGTTCTTGCTTCTTTCCTTAGACTTTCTGAGAAACACGAAGATCCTCTAACAGAATTACCTCCCCACTCCTCACCCCCCCACCCCCTCCCTTTCCGACAGCCTCCAGGATCCGCCCCGGGGGGGTCCTCCTCCTCCCAGCAGATAGAAGGAGGAGGCTGAAATGTGTATTTGCATCAGCCTGGCTGGGCCCAACACCCTAGCCTCCAGGCAGGGGAGCCACTGAGGGGACACACACACACACACACACACACACACACACACACGGACCACGAAACAATTTGGTTCAAGTTAATGAGATGAAACCCACTCAGGGAATAAGCCCTGGGGAGGTATTAGCTACAGTGACAATCATATTGCAGTATAAATGTATCAAATCAATATGTTGTGCATCTCAAACATAGGCAATGTTATATGCCAATTATATCTCAAAAAGGAGGGGGGGGGGAGAGAGAGAAGGAAGGAAGGAAGGAGGAAGGAAAGAACCTATTTAATAGTTGATTTGTGGTCATGAACTGGGGCCCTAAACTTTATTTCATTTTTTTATTTTTTTTATTTTTTTTTTAATGTTTTATTTATTTCTAGGAGAGAGAGAGAGAGAGAGACAGCGTGAGCAGGGGAGGGTCAGAGAGAGAGGGAGTCACAGACTGAAATAGGCTCCAGGCTCTGAGCTGGCAGTCAGCACAGAGCCCGACGCGGGGCTCGAACCCACGAACCGCGAGATCATGACCTAAGCGAAAGTCGGACGCTTAACCGACTAAGCCACCCAGGCGCCCCTCATTTTTTTATTTTTAATTTAATTTATTTTTTGAGAGAGAGAGAGAGAGCAGGCAGGGGAGAGGGGCATAGAGAGAGAGAGAGAGAGAGAGAGAGAGAAAGAGAATCCCGAGCAGGCTCCCCACTGTCAGCGCAGAGCCCGATGTAGGGCTCGAACTCACCAACTGTGAGATCATGACCTGAGCTGAAATCAAACGTCGGATGATTTGATCAACCAACTGAAACATTTAAAATGTTTAAAATAAAATTCCATTTAAAAGTATTATTTATTGAGGGGCACATGGGTGCCTCAGTCAGTTAAGCGTCCGGCTTTGGCTCAGATCATGACCTCACTGCTTGTGAATTCAAGCCCCACGTCGGGCTCTGTGCTGACAGCTCAGAGCCTGGAGCCTGCTTCTGATTCTGTGTCTCCCCCTCTCTCTGCTCCTCCCACGCTCACACTTTGGTCTCTGTCTCTCTCTCTCAAAAATAAACATTAAAAAATAAAAATAAATAAAAATGTTATTTATAGGGGCGCCTAGGTGGCTTAGTCGGTTAAGCATCCGACTTTCGCTTAGGTCATGATCTCGTGGTTCGTGGGTTCGAGACCCGCGTCGAGCTCTGTGCTGACTGCCAGCTCAGAGCCTGGAGCCTATTTCAGAGTCTGTATCTCCCTCTCTCTCTGACCCTCCCCTGCTCACGCTGTCTCTCTCTCTGTCTCTCTCCTAGAAATAAATTTTTTTAAAAAAAATGTTATTTATATATTGTGGTAAAATATACATGACATAAAATCGACCATCTTAACTATTTTTAAATGTACTGCCCAGTGGCATTACGCACATTCACACTGTCATGCGACCGTCCCCACCATCCACCTCCAGAACTTTCCATCTACCCAAACCGAACCTCTGTCCCGATGAAACACTGACTCCTCATTTCCCTCTTTCCTACTGTTTTATGTATTATTTTCATTGTCAGATCATCTCCGAAAAGAAAGTCAAATTTCCCAGCAGTAAAAACCTGCGATGCCAAGACCCATGTCCTTGAACTTCCCGGAAGCACAGAACACAAGCCCAAGGGAAGACAGGCCCGCTCCGGCTCCTACCCACCGCTCCCCAGAGACTGTTCTCCCTCGGGGTCCCAAGTGACAAGCTTGGATCTGGTCAGCCTTAGGCGTGTTCCTGATGGTCGCTGGGCTGGGGCGCCACTGGCATCCTGAGGGGCACCTGGGATGTCTGTGAGCCCCGGAATGACACCAATGAGTGCAGCGACTCAAAGACCAGAGATGTTGGCTCGTCCCACGTGGGGAGTGCTGGGAAGCAGACAAGCAGGAAAACTTGAGGGAAGCGATAATAACCAACACCAGCGGCCTCCTGCCTCAAATCCTCGCTGCTGCTTTCTGAAGCCCCATTTTCCAGATGATAAAACCGAGGCTTCGAGCAACCCAGTCGCTTGCCAAACTCTCTTGAGCCCTCCGGAGCCAGGATCCTCTGACCTCACTCCTGATGTTCATCCCAGCTGCCCTCAGAGTGGCTGGGGACCATTGTGACAATGCTGATTGAGGGAAGCTCTTTGATCACAATGGGCAAGACCAGCACCACCCAGGGATGCAGCCTTGGAAGGAACATATGAGCATCTTCTGGGACACCGGGGACAGAGGGCGTCTAGCGGGTCAGGCCGGTTGCCAAGGGCATTTTCCAAGACTCATCAGTCCCCATGTCACCCCTTGAGGTAGGTGCCATACGCTCACCCCTGATGTGGAAACTGAAGCCCACAGGAGCCCACTTACTTACCCCAAGGTGACCTAGCTAGTAATTTCAACTGTTAGATTCTCCATAAACCACTGGAAATTTCTCGACTCTCAATTATTTCAGGTGTCAAAACGATCAAAGAAGCAAATGTAGTCTCTGAACATCTGTGGTTTGTTAAATGCTTGACCCCTGTTTTCTCGTTTCTTCTTTTTCTTTTTTTTAATTTTTTAGTTTATTTATTTATTTTGAGAGAGACAGAGACAGCGCGAGCTGGGGAAGGGCAGAGAGAGAGGGAGGCAGAGAATCCCACACAGGCTCCCAGCTGCCAGCACAGAGCCAGACGTGGGGCCCGAACCCACAAAACCCTGAGATCATGACCTGAACTGAAACTGAGAGTCAGATGCTTAACTGACTGAGCCCCCCAGGCACCCCATGGGTCCTGTTTCCTAAAGGGGTCGACATGAGCCAGTTGTGAGCTGACTGGTCTGGGGCGGGGGTGGGGGGGGAGGTGGGGGAGCCTGCCGTGGCTCCTAAGGGGACTGCTCTCCAAGGAGCTGGGAGCAGGGTGGGGGAGATTCCTCTGCTCAGAGCAAAGGCAAGAATGTCCCAGTCAGCTAAGTGGGGTTCTGCGAGCCACGTGCTGGAGATCAGAGAGGTGCAGAGAGGTTTTTAGGCCTCAGAGAGTTTCAGGATAGGAAGAGATCTGGGAAAGCAGTCAGCACGCAGGACAATGGTGAGGAGGTGGGTGGCGGAGTTGGCGTGGTGGCCAGGATTGAGCAGAGATGGAAGTTCCCAGACATGGAGGGGGGAGGGCTGTGGCCTTGACCACTACCCGAGGGCGAGGAGAAGGGGCTCCTGTGTCAGACAGACTGTAGAATGCAGGGCTTGATTCTTTCTTAAAAATTTTTAATGTTTTACTTCTTTCTTTTTTTTTTTTTTTAAGCAGCCACTACAAGGGGACAAGGCTGCCATTCGATAATCTTTTTTTTTTTTTAATGTTTTATTTATTTCTAGGAGAGAGAGAGAGAGACACAGCGTGAGCAGGGGAGGGTCAGAGAGAGAGGGAGTCACAGACTGAAACAGGCTCCAGGCTCTGAGCTGGCAGTCAGCACAGAGCCCGACGCGGGGCTCGAACCCACGAACCGCGAGATCATGACCTAAGTGAAAGTCGGACGCTTAACCGACTAAGCCACCCAGGCGCCCCAATGTTTTACTTATTTCTGAGAGAGAGAGACATACACAGCATGAGCAGGGGAGGGGCAGAGAGAGGGAGACACAGATTCGAAGCAGGCTCCAGGCTCTGAGCTGTCAGCACAGGAGCCTGGCGCGGGACTCGAACCCACGAACCATGAGATCATGACCTGAGCGGAAGTCGGATGCTCAACCGACTGAGCCACCCAGGCGCCCCTGCAGGGCTTGATTCTTCGGTCCTTCTTGTCGCTCACTTGCACTGGTGTCTGCTGTCCCTTCTGCCTGGAATGCTACTCCCCCAGGTCCCCACGTGCTCCTCTCCCACATTCTCCAGGTCTTTACTCAACTGTCATCTCAGTGACACAATCGTATTTAAAACTGCAGCCCTCCTTCCCTCACTGCTACCCTCCTATGCTGCGTGATGGTTTTAACCACAGTGCTTAGCTCCTTCTACTAACTCCACAATTTATAGTATTGTATTTACCCGGCACTGTCAGTCACCCCCATTATCAACTCCACGGGAGCACTGGCTCTTGGTCTGTTTTGTTATTTGATGTTCCTACTCCCAAGGACCTAGAACAGGACCTGGCACACAGTAAGTGCCAAATGAATGCTTATAGCTCTACTTCCCCTGGGGACAGGCACAGGGGCTGAGCCTATTTTTTGTTTTTTTAATGTTTATTTTTTTAATGTTTTATTTATTTCTGAGAGAGAAACAGACAGCCTGAGCAGGGGAGGGTCAGAGACAGAAAGAGAGATACAGAATCTGAAGCAGGCTCCAGGCTCTGAGCTGGCTGTCAGCACAGAGCCTGATGCAGGGCTCGAACCCATGAACTGTGAGATCATGACCTGAGCCCAAGTCAGAGGCTTAACGGAGTGAGCCACCCAGGCGCCCCAATGTTGATTTATTTTTGAGAGAGAAACAGTAGGAGCAGGGGAGGGGGGGGAGAGAGAGGAAGACACAGAATCCGAAGCAGGCTCCAGGGTCCCTGCTGTCACCACAGCGCTCCCAGCCAGGCAGAGCCCAGGAGATTATGAGATTATGACTTGAGCTGAAGTCGGATGCCGAGTAGACTGAGCCACCCAGGCGCCCCTGGGCCTGTTTTTGACGAAGTCCCCAGCCCCACCCCCACCCCCCATGCCCAGTGCCTGGCGCACAGGAAGGAATAAAAGCAGCATTGTCCTCAGGCGGACACTTGCTCAGTCTCATATCTGCGTCCCCCCCGGCCCCCGCACAGGTGGTGTCTAGTCCCGCGATGGCCCCGGTTGCCCTCCTGCCACGCCCGATGTCGCGGCTGGACTTCCTCAAGGCCTCACACTTTGCACTGGGGCCGGACCCGCGGCTGCACGTGGACGCCATGCACCCCACGTCGCACCAGCACTTCCCGGCCTACCCGGGCGTCGCGCGCGCGCTGCCGTGCCAGGAGCCGCCCCGCGGGTCCCTCTTCCAACGGGACGCGCGCGCGGCCGGCGCGGAGCTCAGGTCGGAGGCGCACCGCGCGTTCGCGCCACCGGCGCCGCAGCCGTCCGCGCCGTCGGGGACGCGGGAGCGCACCCTCGCCATGCAGGCCAGCAACTTGCGCGTGTTCGCGCCCGCGCGCCCCCGCACCGGCCTCTCCACCGCGCGCGCCGACTTCGGCTGGCCCGACCTGCCGGCGCGCGCGCGCGAGCAGATCCGCGGCGCGCGCCTCATCTTCGACCGCGACTCGGTGCCTCCAGGCGACCGAGCCAAGATGCGCATCCCGCCCACCACCTACCAGGAGTTTTTCCCGCCCCGAGACGCGTGCCCGCGACCCCGCGCGCCCTGCAGCCACTTCGGTGAGCGCGCCCACGCGCCCCACGCGCGATTTGCCAACCCCGAGCTTCTCAAGTCCGGCGGGGATTCTGCGCCCTCTCCCAAGGGACAGTTGGCAAAGCCTGGAGATCATTTTGGTTGTCACGACCCGCGGAAGGGGTACTACTAGCAGGAAGTGAATGGAGGCCAGGGATGCTGCTAAACATACCCCACCACGCACAGGGTAGTTGGCCCCAGTAAAGAATTATCCAGCTCTAAATGTCAATAATGCCAAGCTTGAGAAACCCTAGAACTTCCCTGAGCCTCAGTTTCTACATTCATTGAATGGCATAGCTCCTGAAGTTTTTCAAGGGACTGTGGCATGGGCAGAAGTCATGAATGGTGGCTTGGGGACAGACAAATCTGCTAAGTGTCCTCCCCCCTACACACACACACATCCCGGCCCTGCCACCATAGTAGTTATGTGAGCCTGAGGAAGTCGACCAGTCCAAGTCTCGAGTTTCCTCATCTGCAAAATGGGTGCAACAAGAGCGCCCCCGCTTCATAGGAGCTGGTGAAGCGAAAAGAGCTCAGAGGGCTCTTGCGGTCACTCTCGTGCATCTGGCACACAGTGACCGCTCAAAAAAGACTAGCTGCTGTTGTGTGATTTTCCAATTCTGTGACTCCTGCGGACCTGCCCGTGGACATCACTAGTCAAGAGTCCCTCCGAGCTGGACTCAGGGATTATCAGATCTGGATTGGACTCAGTTTGGTTTTGGGTTTCTGTGACTTCCGGCAAGTCACTTGATCTCTCTGAGCCTCAGGAAGGCTGTAGAGTGGGGAGAATAATACTATCTCCCAAATGAGGTTCGAAGCCCTTAGTCTAGATTCCTGGCTCTCAGCAGGTATCGCGGTAGTTACTCTTGTTATCATTATTTGTATTGTTCTGGTGTTTTCCACACAGCCCTCAGGTGAGGCTAGTCAGGACTGCCCACCTCCTCTCTCCAGGCGAGGAATCGAACCCCAGTGGGCCTGAGGCTGCAAGGAATCACTGTTGTTCTCTCTCTACTCTTGCTCATCCTCAGGGGGCGTCAACACACTCCAGCGGGACCACAGGAAACAGGACAATGGGACCTCCTACCAGAGACAGTTCCAGGCCCTGCCAGGCCCACCTGCCTCGATGTGTAAGAGGGTAAATCGAGGTGGGGCTGGTGCTGCTGGGGAGGGCAGTGGCGGGGGCTGGGTCGTGCTGCCACGTCCGTCCACCCACAGGCCTCCTCCAGTGTGGAGCTGGGAGACTTCAAGATGGGCTATGGGCCCACGTGCTCGGAGCAGAAACAAGCCTACGGGCCCCAGGGTCTGCCCCCAGCCAGGTACAAAGGGACCGTGGCCTTCCACCAGGGCGGAGCAAAGGACTCTCAGCGACATGAGGCGTGTGCCAATACCGTGGGCCTCCCTCACCTCCAAGCAAGGCCCACCATTGTGCCAGATCTCCCACCATTAGCGCCCCGCAGCCTGGCCTTTGGGAAGCCTGCCCCTCTCCCACTTCCTGGGAGCTGACAGGGCCCATATCAGATCCATCTGATCTTAGAGTGGATCCCCCCTTATCTGCAGGTATGACAAGGCCCGGGCCTCAGCCCACATCCACCAGGTGAATATTCGTCCTGGCGATGGCCTCTTCCATGACAAGACCACCAGGGCTGAATACTTCTACCCCCGAGAGCCAGGTGAGAGTCTGCCACCCGCCCTGTCCCCACAGCAGCCTCCCAGGGCCGCTCAGTGCCTCCCCTGTCACTGGCAGAGCGCTTTGTTCTTCACCACGACCAGACTCCGGCATCGCACATCCTGGAAGGCAATGGGTGCCCCGGCCCAGGCAGCCTCACCACCTCCACGCGCTTCTTCCACGGCCAGGTCAGCGGGAAGGGGGAGAAGGCCGCAAGGCTCATCAGGGAGACGGGGTACCAGTAGCAAGTGGCCTTGGCCTTGAAGTGAGAGTGAGCTTGACGTGTGTCGGAGGGGGGTGTCCTGGACCTATTTGCGGGGTCTAGGGTTAAGTCAGTTAACCACTCTGAGCCTCAGTGCCCCTTATCTGCAAAAATGAGATACAACGCCAACTCTCAGCACCAGCACGCGGGGCCCAGAGAGGGTGTGGGCTGGCCAAGGTCGTACAGCGCTCACCTCTTCTTTCTCACACGAGTTTTGGGACATCTCGGACATTTGGGAGCTTCCCAGATGCCATGTGGTCCTACAGCCACCGCCCGGGAACAAGCCATCCAGCCGCCACGTGCCTCACGAGACACTGAAGAGTCACGTGGGCCTAGGGGAGTCCTCGCTGCTCGGACAGTTCTTCCAGACCTCCACGGGCACGGACTATTGCTTCCCAGGCACCGTACAGAAGCCGCAGCCAACTCCCAGTCTCTACTTGCTGGCTAGCAACCTGCCCCAGGGCACCGGCGGTGAGCTCTAGCCCCGCCCCCACGATTCTCGCCCCGCCCACTGCCCCACTCTGGCTCCGCCTCCTGAGGAGCTGGCTCCCTCCTCGTGAACCAAGATCCCAATTCTGCCCCTGGACATCCTCGCCCCGCCGTGGACCTGCCCCCCCCCCCCCCCCCCCCGCCTCCGTCATGGCACCTCCCCTTGCAGGATATAGCTCGGCCCCTCCCCACATCTGTCCTCCCTAATCCCTGCCGGTCAGTCAGACTCTGGCTCCGCCCGCTGACCAACTAACCTACCTGATCTGCCCTCCCCCACGACTCTGCGCTTGCCCCGCCCCTGGCTCCTCCCTCCTCCCCGCCTCCTAGTCCCTCCTTCGCTCTAACTTCAACGAGGGCTCCATGCTTGATCCACAAATTTGTGCCCCGGGGCCCTGCCTCTCCTCTCTCAGCCCTTCATCTCCACTACCCCCACCCAAATCTACAGAAACAGACTTTTTAACCATGAACCAGAAGATGCTGAAACCGCACAGAACAGCTCCGGCCTCCATGACTGAAGAGATGCTACAGCGGGTGAGGGGGGGGGGTATCTCCCAGACCAGGTAACCCCTCAAAGCAGTGTAGTTCTGTCTCATGATGATGATGCCGTCACCACAGGCCCGGAATTAGTGTCAAGTTCGTTCAAGGTCACTCTGGGGCGACCCCAGGCACAGGGTCATCTTAATGTCACCCCAGCCTCAAGGTCATCCCTAGCTCACCTCCAGGGTCATTTCAGGGTCAGCTCAAGGACATTTTTATATCACCGGCCACAATTGTACCTCCAGCTGAGGGTAAGCTCAGTTGCCTCGGGTCACCACAGTCCTGGGGTCATCGCAGGGGCCTCCCGGTTTCTCTCCAGCTTCTCATCCAGCTCCTAGCTCAGCGCAAACTGGGATACCATTTGCCCACCTCTCCAGAGTCCAGTCGCCAGCCTTTGCTGCTCCCGGGGTCGTATGGGGACCACAGGGTGGGCCAGGTACGTCACCCAGCTTTCAGGCTGTCCTGCCAGGCTCCTCACTCTGACTCCACAGTGCAAGGACAACCACGCTGAGCCCCCGCTGGGTGGACAGCACTTCTTCTCCACCCAACACAAGGATGAGTTTGCCTTCAAGTTCCAGGGCCCAACAGTGCTGAGATTGGCCAACCTCCAGGACAGCCATGTGCCCCTGGGCTCCCCCCACCAGTGGGGTTGTGGGGCTGGGAAGGTAGACCCTCGGGCCCCCCAGCTCCCTACCTACCCATGCCCTAGCCAGCAATAAACACTGCCTTGGCAACATCTCACCCTCCTCATTAGTCAACCATGAAAGATGATGCTTGGTGGGATGGAGACTGTCCAGGAGAGAGTGACTCCATAAAAAAAAAAAAAACAACAACAACAACAAAAAAAAACCAACCCTGAACAGACACTTCTGTGAGCCCTGAAGTTCACCCCACTCTGGGTAGGGAGGCCGTTCCAGCTTGTACAGAAGCTTGGCAGTTGGACTCAGTGTAAGGTGTCAGGTGCACCAACAAATCTGAATGGTGTGGAGAGAGTGGAGTCAGAATGTTGAACAGGGCACTGTGGTGAAGGGTTGAGAACGTAGGCTCCCAGGGCTGAATGGACAGGCTCTAAATCTCAACTCCTCTGTCATGGATAGAAGTCTTGGGCAAGTCACTTAATCCCTGTGAGCCTCATCTCTTTGCTTATCTGTAGAGATGAATGGCAGCCCTCTTGTTAGAATGTTATAAATGAGAAATGTACACACTTGTCCATGTGTGTGGCTGAGGGTCAAGGAGGGAGAGCACTTCCCTTCCGAGCATGAAGGTGAGGAGGAAAGAGGAAGATGAGGGTATGGGAAGGAGTGGAGAAGCTGAGAGTGGCCCAGCAATTTCCTCCATTGTGGGCGAAGGTGGGAAGCACTGGTTGGCTGGCCAACGGGCCCCAAGTCAGAGCTGGGTCCAGGGACAAATCAATGAAAGCCATCAGGATACGATTATGTTCAAGGAGGTAGATGTCCATCCAGACACAAAATGAAAAGGGTGGAAAGGAGGAGGATGGGGTGGAGCCCTGAAGCCTGCTCATGACAGGGCTTGACACACAGGTCAACGAATGGTACCTTGGACAGCGCCCCCATCTTGAAGGTCTTGGGTGTGGTGAAATTGGCTGTCTGGGGAAAAAATGGGCCTTGGTGGACGAGACCAGGGCCTGCTTCAGTAGGCTGTTGACAGTCAGGTTTCAGGGAATGGACATGGCTCCCTGACTCTGGAGTCAGACCTTCAAAGGCCAAGGCTTTCAATCCAACGAGCCACTAAGAGCCAATGTTGAGCCCTGTCAGGAGCCATCTCCCTATGGGTGGCAATCCTGTGAGGCCAGGTTGTCATTTCCACAGGAAGGACAGAAGTCCAGGTGTGTGTCCTACAGAATAAGATGGCCCTTTCGGCTGCACTCATATTATCCATGCAAGAGTCAAGAGTCGGCTAGCTGCAAAACACCTCTTCTTGCTTTCACTAACAATGTACATGACACACTTCTGAATTACCTCCTGATGAAGAAGGATTTCTCAAACTCAGTACTATTGACATTTTGGATGGGATCATTTCTTATTGTTAGAGGCCCTCTTGTGCATTGTAGGATGTTTAGCATCATCCCTGACCTCTACCCGCTAAGTGCCAGCAGCATTCTCCCCACCCCAACCAGTTGTGACAACCACAAATATCTCCAGGCATTGCTCAATGTCCCCTGGGGGGGAAGGGTTGTCCTGGTTGAGAACCACTGCAATAATCCCAGCCTACAAAGATCCCCAGGACAAAATCAAGCTCTCCTGATGAAGCTGGTCTGTGTGTTAACAAGACTACTCTTAACAAAAAGGCTATTCCTTTTTGCCTTGCCTACCAGGAAGCTCAGAAAACTTACTTTGGTATTCATTTCCATTCGCAGGATTATCTGTGCTCCTGCCTGGTTCTAGGAGTGGTTTAAAGCAACCCAGACACCAGATGAAAACTAATGGTTGGGAGTTACAAAGAGGCAGATTTCTCCATAAGTTGGAGCATTTTCTAACAATGGGATTGCCTAGCCCTGGGATGGGTTGCTGGGAAAGAATGAGAACTCCACTGGAAATATTTTCAGTGCAGAAAGATACTTCATCATGATTTGGGATGTACTTTGGGGATTTATGGCTACCCTTCCTGTATTCCACTCACCCCACCACCAAAAAAGGCATTTCTTTAAGTTATTTAATGTTTATTTATTTTTGAGAGAGAGACAGACAGAACACAAGTGGGGAAGGGGCAGAGACAGAGGGAGACACAGTATCTGAAGCAGGCTCCAGGTTCCAAGCCATCAGCACAGAGCCCGACGTGGGACTTGACCTCACAGACCATGAGATCATGACCTGAGCCGAAGTCGGACACTTAACTGACTGAGCCACCCAGGTGCCCCCCAAAAAAGCATTTCTTTTTTTAATGTTTTTATTTATTTCTGTGAGAGAGAAAGAGAGAGACGGTGTGAGCAGGGGAGGGTCAGAAAGAGAGGGAAACACAGAATCCAAAACAGGCTCCAGGCTCTGAGCTAGCTGTCAGCACAGAGCCCAATGTGGGGCTTGAACCCAGAAAACCGTGAGGTCATGACCTGAGCCGAAGTCGGACGCTTAACCGACTGAGCCACCCAGGTGCCCCCGAAAAAAGCATTTCATATTAACTACAGAAACCAAGAAAGCTGATAAAATAAGATGAGTAAAATACGATTGAACCTGGGAAAACAGGTTAATTTTTAAGGAAAAACACTTCATCACTGAGCAGCAGAATTCAGACCTGCCACTTACCTGTCTGTCTGTCTGTCATTGGGTAGGTGATGGTGAGCTCTGATCCTCACTTTGCTCATTTGTAAAGTGGGACAGCAACTGTTCTTTCTCACACGTACCATTCTTAGAACAGGGTTCCGCGTGTGGCTGCAGCTGGACAGGTGCTCATACTTTTCTAATGTCTTAGGTCATTTTTGTTGCAAGTGACAGAAACCCAGCTTGCTCTAGTTGAAGCAGAAAAGGATTGTACTGACTTTGTTAAAAAAAAAAAAAAAAAAAAAAACACCGGCCCCAAACAGTGTTATGTGGGCCGGACTAAATCACCAAACTAAGGCTTAATACCTAACTGAATGGCAGTTTTAACCTCCTCCAGAAATGTCCATTTTAATCTATCAATCAGTAAATTTCTGAGATGCACCATAAGGTCATCTGTCACAGGGGCCTTCTCCACCCCCCAAAGGAAGATGAGGTGATCTACCCAATAAGATCCCCTGTACTTCCGCTGGGGGAAAGTGACCTTGCCAGGAATAACCATTTTTCCTTTGCTTAGAACGATTTTTCCTGCCCCTCCTTCCTATAAATACCTTCTATTTCGCACAACTCCTCATAATGCCCCTCTACGTGTTAGAGGGAATGCCGCCCCACTCATGAATCATTTAATAAAACCAGTTGGATCTTCAAATTTGTCTGGATGACTTTTGTTTTCTACAACTTAGAAATAAAATCTGGTATTAGGTCCCACATGAGGGATGCTGGTTATTCATCAGAACTGTTCTCCCTCACCACTTCCCAGCCCTGTATGGCTTCAAGTGGTGGCTTGGGACCACTTTGGTTCCAAGGACGCTATAAAAAGATGCTATAACCCAAATCCCTTTTGAGGAAAGCCTCAAAAAGGAGGGAAGGGTCTGGCCCCCAACTCCTCTTACTGGAATTTAAGGGACACTCTGGCCCGTTTGAGTCCCATGCCTAGCCGTGAGCCAATCATTGTGCCCAGAGGGATAGAATGCTATGATTGGATGGCCAGCCCACTGGCCCACACCCTGGGTGATTTGATTCCCCAAAACTCACGAGGATCTTTGGGCCTGGAGCCCAGCCTTTCCGGATCTTATCTCCTAGCAACAGACCTGTGCCCGCCCAACCCCTTAGCATCTATTTTGCTCCAGGTCACAATCTGAAGGGTGGAAAGGCAGCTAATAGACTCTTCCCAACCCAGAGGGTAATTGTAAATTTATAGACAGGGAGTGTTCAGTGTTACAGAATAGCCTGGGGCATCAAGTGCTCCCTGGTCCTCCGATAATCCCAATCTTATCTCCCGCCTCATTACTAACTTCCTCTTCTAGCTTGCGGCAGAGAATTCAGCTCTGGCAATCACAACATCTAGGAGATGCTACTAGTCTCTGTTCCTAGAAGTACCCAGAGGTAGCTTGTGTCTGTCGAAGGAGACCTTTCTGAAGGCCTTATGAAGGCTCTCACATATTTCAACATCCTCATGTTTTTCTCCAAAGTCCCTCAAACCACAGTCTCAAGACATGTGTTTAGACTCCCAAGATAAAACAGGCAAGATTTCAATAAGCTATTTTCCCACATAACAGAGATTTGTTTCTCGAGGAAGGCTCTTCCCGGGGTAGATTGTGAGCTGTGTAAATATAGAGAGTTTCCTTCACTTTAAAGTGAATGCATATGTGTATGGGGTGACCCTGGCCCTCTACTTCAACTTTTCTCAGCCAATCCCACATTTCAAGTCATTTCCCTCAATACCCTTCCCTTTCCAGGTACTAATTCTAAATAAGTTGAGACTATCATGGATTCAATGGGAACCAGAATAAGGATTCAGGGGACAAAACTACCCCAAATGTCTGGGAAATGTGTTGGCTCGTGGTATTGGAAAGAATCAGGGCAACTGACTTCAGGTATGGCTGTATCCAGGAGCTCAACCAATATTGCCAGAACTGTCTCTCTGACTCTCATCTATACATCCTGGTATAGACTGGCTTCAGTCTGCAGACTGTTCTTCCAGACAACTGCGGAAGGTGAATGCGGGTAGGAGGAGGTCCTATATACAGGTTATGATCCTAGAGGAAGAATGAGACCCTCCAATGTCATGTCCTTAGACCTACTTATTGTTGCCAGGGGATGAAGTTGTCTGGTACGTTTAGATTGAATGGTACCGGGGGGCTGTGTTAGACTGGAGTAGGGGGTAAGGATCCACAAAGGGAGAACAAAGTGCTGACAGAGATACTTAGCAGACAGAAACAAGAGCTGTCATCACAAGTATGACTTGGTATGGGATCTTCCGGGAGGCGACAGGGTGAGGAACCAGTGACATAATCCAATTTCAGTCTCAGCCCTCTCAGATCTGCTGTGCGCTTTCCGGCAGAAATGTGGAGAGCAAGTTTCAGACCGTAAGCTCAGCACAGATCTAGAAGGTTCACAAAAGGAGAAAGAAGACTCCTGGAGGCCTGATGTGCTTGAGGGTAGGTGGTGTCAAAATCCACTGGCCAACGACCATCAGAAATACACCTGTCGTCAAAAAATATATATTTTTTAGCTTGCTCCAGCAGGGAAGATCACATAGTAGGAACCACAGGGCGCCTCCATAGAGGGTGTTGTGGGACAGGAGGGTCATCTTATAGGACGTGGGCGTGTGCTGGGTAGTTTTAAAGACGGTTGAAGAGAGTAGAGGCAATTCTAGGTTGGTGCTGGCGGGGAGCGGATTGGTGCCTGGGTATTTTGATGATTTTTATCTCAGCAGCGGGCCGATGGGGTGGATGGACGGGGAGCTGTCGTCGGTAAGAAACAGTAGTCATTTGCGTGGGTCGGGAGAGGAGGGTGTGTACTCATTTTTGTGGTTGCAGCGTGTCTGGCTCGGTTCAGACATGGTCACAGAGCGGCCTTGTGTGATCATTGTTTATAATATGTGACCGTTGTTTATGCACCCAGCTGCCGGGGCTTTTTCACTCCCTCTTTGCCGGGATCTGTGTCTCCAGGTAAAGTCTCCCGAGTCCTTCCTGGCTCTGGCCTAGGCTTCTCCAGAGATCGTCATCACTCCAGTGGGCATCAGACACGGGGAGCCCACCCGTGACAGCAGTGAGTGACCCATCAGCCCGGTAGGAGGAAAACAACTCAGGGACAGGGTTCCCAGCCCTTTTGCATGGAGAAGTGTAGAGGGAGACGCTGGACTGAGCAAAGATAGAACGGCTTTGTAAAGGGCTTCTCAGAGCCTTGGCGGTGTTTACGTGCATTGCCAGTCGGCCAGGGAAATAAGGTTTGGCGAACAAAGAGTCAGAGACGTGGGCAGGAGGCAGAGACAGAGGACAGAAGAGAGACGGAGGGGCAGAGGCAGAAAAAAGTGACAGGAACAGAGGCAAAGTGATTGAAACAGACGCAGAAAGAGAAGGACAGAGGGACAGAAGGGAACAGAGCGAGGCGCGGAGAGGGGAACAGAGATGGAAAGAGAGACAGGGACGCAGGGAGACAGCCACGCGGGCGGGCGCAGGCGAGGGCAGAGACGGACCCCGGGAGGCTGAGACGCGGGCCCGGGCCGGGCCGGGGCGAGGGCGGGCGCGGGGGGGCGCCGCGCACACAAAGGCGCGGCCGCGCGGCCGGGGCGGCCGGGCCGGGACAAAGGCTGGCCCGGGGGGCGGGGGCAGCGATGGCGACGGCCGCGGCGGGCGCGGGCGAACTACAAGTCCCAGCAGCTCCCGCTGCGGCCCTCGGCCGGCCCCTCTCGCTCCCCGGGAGCGCCTGGCGGGGCCGCTGGGCCGAGGGGGCCGCCGGCGGGGCTGGCGGGCGGGGGGCTTCCTGCGGGCCCCGGGGGCGCGGCGGGCCGGGCAGGGGCGAGGGGCGCCGGGTGAGTGTCCCCGCGAGCGGGCCGGGCGGGCGGGGGCCGGGGTCGCGGCCGGGGCGGGGGCGGGCGCGGGGCGCGGCCCGGGGCGACCTCTGTCCGCCCCCCCACCCCGCGCGCGCCGCCTGCCCCGCCCGGCAGAGCGGGGTCGCGGGCGTGAGGGGAGGGGGTCCCCGCGGCCCGCGGGCCTAGCGCGCCCTTTCCGCCGCCGCGGCCCGGGGGGAGGGCCCAGCCCGAGCTGGGCGCCTGAAATCGGGAGTTGGGGGGGCACCCCTCATCTGTGGGGACGGGAGCTCAGGACTCCCCTTCCCCTGGAGGCGATCCAGACCCCCACCATCCCAGGAACCCTGGAGGTCGTCTAAGTATTGTTCTCCCCACCCTGCACCCCGAGGTCGGGAGTTCAGGAGGCCCCTCCTCAAGAAGGAGATGGGGGGGTTCCCTGTGACCACCTGGAGCTCTGTTATTGTTCCCCCTACCCTCCAGTCTTGGGGTCCAGAGTTCTGGAAGCCCCTTCGCAGGAGGTCATCCAGGGGTCCACCTGCCCCCCTAGGAACTCAGAAGCCCCCCTCTTCCAGCTAGGAGATGGGAATTTGGGAGGGCCCTTCCTCAGGAGGCAATCTAAAGCCCTCCCCCCGCCCCCCAGGAACCCAGATGGGGACCCAGGCATTGTTCCCCCTACCCTCCTCCAAATGTGGTGTCTGGGTTCAGGGGGTGATCTAAGAGCCCCACCCTCTCCATTTGCGTAGCCACTTCCAGCTGTGGGGTTGTGGCTCAGGAGGCCCCCTCTGCCTCCAGGAACAGATCTATTTGTGGTTTGCTCCCCAACCCGCCCCCACCCCCCATGGGGTGGCTAGCTCAAGACATCGCCTCCCCATCAGGTAATCCTGAGCTCCCCACGCCCCCCCCCCAAGGCGGTCCAGCTATTGTTTCTTCCCCTTGCTCCCAACCTCCAGGCATGGGGCTGGAATCCAGGATCTTTTCTCCAGGAGGAGATAAAAGTGTCCTGACACCCATGGCCATCTCAGCCATCGGCTCAGTTACTCAGGAACCCCCCTTTTCTAGGAGATGACCCAAGAGCCCCCCAGTAACCCAAGAGGAGCCCCAGGTATTATTTTTGTTCCCTCCCGCCCCAGCTAGGGGTTAGAATTCAGGATTTCTATCCAGTTGGGCAGACAGGTATACCAACAGCGGACGCTGCTCTCCTGGTTGTAGGGTCCATGGGTCTCCCTGTGTCCCAGTGGGTCCCACAGCATTTCCCCACCCTCTCTAGCTTTAGGAACTTGGCATCCGGGTACACAAGTGTCTTGACAGTTATTCCCATCCCGGAAACGTGAGGTCTGGCACACAGGTCGTCTCTTCTCCAGCAGGCAAGCCAGAGGCGCCCCTGCCCTCCCCCAGTGACCCAAGATGAGTGCCAACTGTTGTTTGCCCCCAACTCATCCCCCAGATATAAGCTTCTGAGATCACGATGCTTCCTCTCTACGAGGCAAGCCCTAGGTTGCCTTCCCTCCTAGGAACCCCCAAATATGCCAGCCCCAACTATGGAACTGGGAGTCAGTCCATGTACTCGGAAGCAAGCACAGGAACCCAGGGACTTCTCTCTCTTTCCCATGAGGAGACCCCAGTCAAGGGGGTAGGAACCGTGGACTCTCTCTCCTCCACAGGACCCAAGCTTCCCACGGGAGGAGGAGCCCAAGATGGAGAGAGGGGCAGAGCCCTGGAACTGGGTACTGGAGACCTCTAGTGCTGGGTCCCATGACTTCCATCCAGGTGTGGTGCTGAGGAGGGAAGCCCCGCCCCCCCCATGTCACACCAGGGTCCCTCTTCTCCCTGCCCTGGATGGGGCTCACCACAAGTGTCCCCGCAGTCTGAGACAAGAGACGGATCCATGTGTGTACTCAGGAATGGATTCTGGGGCACGGCCCCCCCTTCCCTGCCCAGACCCCAGAAGAGATCCCCATGTTCTCCGGAACCTACGTCCACCCACCCTCTGTCTTCACCCTACAGATTCCGCCGTAGAAGCAGCCAGCACCTCCACACCAGGGATGCGGCGCTCGGTCCTGGTCAGGAACCCAGGCCACAAAGGCCCGAGGCCCGTTTATGAAGAGCTTGACTCCGACTCCGAGGACCTGGACCCCAACCCTGAAGAGCCGGACCCAGTCTGTGAAGACCCAGAGCCCGAGCCAGAAGACCTCAACACTGTCTCTGAAGATGTGGACCCCAGCTATGAAGACCTGGAGCCGGTCTCGGAGGATCTGGACCCCGATGCCGAAGCTCCGAGCTCCATCTCGGGGACCCGTGACCCCGATCCCCAAGATCTCGACCCCATGTCTTCAAGTTTCGACCTGGATCCAGATGTCATCGGCCCCGTCCCCCTGGTTCTTGACCCGAACAACGACACCCTCAGACCCACCGAAGCCCCAGACCTGGACCCTCTCTCATCCAGCCTCACTGCCACCCCCGAGGTGCTGGCCGCCAGCCCCGCAGTGCTTCCGGCCCCCGCCAGCCCTCCCCGGCCCTTCTCCTGCCCCGACTGCGGGCGAGCCTTCCGCCGCAGCTCGGGGCTGAGCCAGCACCGCCGCACCCACAGCGGCGAGAAGCCCTACCGCTGCCCCGACTGCGGCAAGTCGTTCAGCCACGGCGCCACGCTGGCGCAGCACCGGGGCATCCACACGGGCGCGCGGCCCTATCAGTGCGCCGCCTGCGGCAAAGCCTTCGGCTGGCGCTCCACGCTGCTGAAGCACCGCAGCAGCCACAGCGGCGAGAAGCCGCACCACTGCCCCGTGTGCGGCAAGGCCTTCGGGCACGGCTCGCTGCTGGCGCAGCACCTGCGCACGCACGGCGGCCCGCGGCCGCACAAGTGCCCCGTGTGCGCCAAGGGCTTCGGGCAGGGCTCGGCGCTGCTGAAGCACCTGCGCACGCACACGGGCGAGCGGCCGTACCCGTGCCCGCAGTGCGGCAAGGCGTTCGGCCAGAGCTCGGCGCTGCTGCAGCACCAGCGCACGCACACGGCCGAGCGCCCGTACCGCTGTCCCCACTGCGGCAAGGCGTTCGGCCAGAGCTCCAACCTGCAGCACCACCTGCGCATCCACACGGGCGAGCGGCCCTACGCCTGCCCGCACTGCTCCAAGGCGTTCGGGCAGAGCTCGGCGCTGCTGCAGCACCTGCACGTGCACTCCGGGGAGCGCCCCTACCGCTGCCAGCTCTGCGGCAAGGCCTTCGGCCAGGCTTCCAGCCTCACCAAGCACAAGCGGGTGCACGAGGGCGCGGCCGCCGCTGCCGCCGCAGCTGCAGCGGCAGCCGCCGGCCTGGGCCTCAGCCCCGCCTCGATGCTGAGGCCCGGGCAGGTCTCCCTCCTGGGTCCTGATGCTGTGTCTGTTCTCGGCGCCGGCCTGGGCCTCAGTCCCGGCCCCAGCTCTGGCCTTGGCTCTGACCCTGGCTCCGAGCCGGGCTCCCTCCCTACTCCCAGCCCCAAAGCTGTCTCTGGCTCCGAAGCCACCCCCACCCCTGATTCCATCCAAGCTTCTGACCCTAAACCTGGTCGTGTCGCGGATCCCCACCCCGTGGCCAGCCCCGACCCAGATTCTGTGGCCAGCCCCGACTCCAACCCGGAGTCTCATCCCGACCCCGGCTCTCCCACCCATGACACCGTCAGCCCAGCCCTCCCTACTGGCGAGAGTCCCGAGTGGGTGCAGGAGCGAGGGGCATTGCTGGGGCCCGACGGCTGATGTGGACGCCGACGCTGACGGGGCCTGGGGAAGTTGTGTGTCATGCAGTTTAGTAAAATCCTCGCACTGCCTCCTGGCTCTGTGTTGTGGTTTGCCTGTGTCTCTTTTTCCACACGTGCACAGCCCTTTCCTCAGGAGATGGGGGAGGGCGTGGTCTGTGCCAGCCATAGCTGGAACCCCAGTGTCCTGACCTCCCGTCCCCAATCCTCCAGGCTTCCCAGGTCCCCCACAAGGTCTCGCACTGGCCCATCCCAGCAGTTACCACTCTGCTCCCCCAGGCTGGCCACCCCAGTTGAGGGCAGACTCCTCTGGCACGGGTGGTCTGAACGGGATCCCTTCCCTCTGGCTTTTCTCTGAACGGCGGAATTTCCAGCATGTCGACAGTCTAGCGGGCTGATAATGGAGGCTGATATGAGACCTTGCGGGCAGCCCTACCCCATGTGCTCGCATAACCTACCCCATGCCCTTCAAACCCCATGTCCTAGGCACAACACTGGACAGAGGAGGCGCCCGTTTCTGTGCTCAACCAAAATCTGTTGCTTGCTGGGGTCTCAACAGGGAGCAAGATAAGCATGGCCTTGGCCTTCACAGAACTCACAGATGCCAAATTCAGAAACCTTTGAAAAGTAGTTTCCGGCTATAGTTCATTCTAGAAGAAGCATGACCAGACTCCCCCCACCCCCACCCCCCAACATCAGACAGGTAATGTGCTGAGGTTGTAGCAAGGCTTGAGGGGGACACAAAACACAGAGCAGCATTAACACTCAGTCATCAAGACCATGATCTGCAAAAGGATCAAGACATGATTTAGGAGTAGGGGGCGGGAGACTGCTTTCCTGAGGAGGGATTCTAGAACCCCAATTTAATCGTTAGCGCTGTTTGTCCCGCCTTACGCCATACTCTTGCAATTTACGCTCTTGTGTTTTCTCTTTTAGCTCAACAGCTTCACGAAACAGGTAACTATGACTAAGTAACCCCATTTTTCAAATAAGTAAACAGGCACGTGGAGTTTAAAGAGCCCTTTTAGAAGATGTAGAACTAGCAGCTGGCAGAGACTAGATTTAATCCAAACTGTCCTCCAGAGCCTGAGTTCTTAACCAGCGTGCTTCAAAGCAAGAGCGTGCAAAGGCCCTGGGGCTGCTGAGTGACGAGCTAGGGGAGATGGGGCCAGAGCAGAGGGGCCTGGCAGACTGAGGTGGGACTTTGCTGGTGATCCTAGAGCAATGGGAAGACATTGGCAGGTGTGGCAGAGGACTCACATGAGTTACTCTTCGACCATGCTTCCAGCTGCTGCCTGGACAGTGTAATGGAGGCGGCAGGCGTGGGAGCCTCAGATTAGCAAGGAGGTTGCTGCGGCGGTCCAGGCCAGGAATGTTGGGGGACTCTAGGCTGACAGCCATAGGAGCGGGGATATGTGGTCCTATGTAGGACATAATGAGGAAATGAAATAGGGTTTGCTGACAGTTCAGATGAGAGCAGCAGAAGCCGAAAGAGTTGGGAGCAACCAGGCGGTTTCTTCCAGGCCAGAGAGGCAGCCATGAGAGAGGACGGACGGTCATCATCGGACTCTGGGGAGGGTAAGGGGTCAAGCATCGAACAGGGAACTCAAGAACCTGGCACCGGACGGGGGCATGACAAGGAGCCAGGACGGAGCCAGCCCTACTTTGGCATCCTCACAGCCAGCCCCTCCCCCAGCCCCTCCATGGACCGGCGGCGTTAGGACCTCAAGCCCGCCCTCCGCCCCGCAAGTCGCCAGCTGAGGACGACGCATGCGTGCTGCGGCAGCGGGGATTGTCGTGGCGCAGGGGGTGGGACAGGATCCGGTCACATGCTTCCAGGGGTGGGGGCTGTGCCGCCCCGATCACGTGACCGCGGCTCCAGTCAGCTGATGCGTGCGGGTTTGAAGCTGCGCGGCGAGGGAGCGAGGCCGCAGTGGCAGCGGCGGGCGCTCGGACCCCGGCTGCCCCGCCGCGCCCGCCGGCGTCCGGCGCTCCCCGTCCCGGCATGGCAGCCCCGGTGGGCCGGCGCGGCTCAGGTGAGGGCGCGCGGCGCCGCGGGTCCCCGAACGCGGGCGGGCGGCCAGCATCCCCGACCTGGGGCGGCTGAGCTCCCGGTTTCCCTTGCCTCAACTCCGGTGCTGACCTCTCAGCTTCCCGGTGCTGGAGGTAAGGACAGATGGCTCCTAGAACCTGGGCGACAGGTGGGCACCGGCTCCTCCGAGCTCGGAGTGGCGGGACTCCCGAGTGCGCTTCCTGGACCCACATTGTGCTGAGTCCCCAAACTCAGGCAGCGGAAGGTGGGCTGAGCGTAGTTCCCATTGCTCGGCCTGGCTGGAACTCAGACAAGCGGGCACCAGCTTCTCCCCCGCTCACGTGCGGCTCCCAGGACTCCCTCCCCCAGTCCAGGAGGCAACGCTCAGCTTCTCTGAACTCAGGTAGTGAGCTGGGGGAGTCGCCTCCTAGACCGTGGCGCTTAACTCGATTTTAGAAGCCCAAACCCAGGGAAGCTCAGCTTTCTTGAACTCAGGCGGTGACTGTCCAGCCTTGGGTGTCTTTAGTCTCTGCTTCTGGACAGGCGCGGGGCGGGGTGGGGGGGGCGGTGTGGCTGGAGGAAGACGCTCTTGTTGATCTTCCATTCCTGAGCCGGCTGGAGATGTCGGAAAGCTGTCCCTGCTGGTAGGATCTGGGATGGGTCACCTGTGATCCCAGCTAGGGCGGCGGGCCTGCCCTCTGGCTTCCCATCCAACTATCTTGTAAACAACTCCACAACAGCATCCAAGCTCCAAGGGGACCGGCCAGGAGCTGGCCCTCCCTGCACGGCAGGTTCTGACAGTGTCACATGCATCCTGGTGGCTGTGCCAGGCAGCCACCAGGTCCTGGAAAGAAGCAGGGTTCTTCCAGTGGGGGGGGGGGGGTTGTCAGGGACGGTCCTGGGCCCCTGTGACCAGCTGTGACCCCAGCAGGTAATGAAACCTTGGACTTTCCTCTTGGGCTGATCAGGAGCGAAGAGAGTAAGCAGTGCTTAGAATAGTCCCTGTTTGCCAAAGAACTAAACTAAGATATTAGCGCTGAATTGAGGCTTTTCTCTCCTTTGTCTTCATTCTGAGAACACCTTCCAGAATTTCAGCCTCAGGGTAGACTTTTTTTTTTTTTAATTTCCACTTGTCACATGAGGAGGAGAATTTGAAAGATGTACAGGATTCCCTAACTGGGAAGTAGCAGGTCTGAGATTTGTTTCTAGGGGTGTGTGATTTCCAGAAGCTGGTGCCCTTAATGAAGATGCTCTGTTCGCTCACGAACTGACATGCACGTGGCATAATGACACCCACCAGGGTGCAACAAGTCTTCAGCAAATGCGCTCTACTATTGTTATTGTTAGTGTCTCCTCTTCTCCAGGCCTGTGGCTTGTGAGAGTGTCATCTGGACGGGCCAGGTCACGATGAGCGGAAAGGCCCTTCTTTGGGTGTTTGACCAAAACAAACAAACAAAAAAATTGGAAAGGACTCCTGGGTGGCTCAGTTACCTTCCAGCTTTTGATTTCAGCTCAGGTCATGATCCCAGGGTCATGGGGTTGAGCATCGCACTGAGCCTAGAGCCTGCTTAAAGATTCTCTCTCTCCCTCTGCCCCTCCCCCACGCGTGCTTGCTCTCCTTCTCTTCAAAAAAGAAAAAAAGAAAAATGTAGCTGAGCTCCGTGCTCACACCAAGGGCTAGAGTTGGCATGACCCCTGGAGCCTTGAGTGCCCTGTGAGAAGCCAGTGGAAGCAATTCGTTCTCTCCCCACAAACCAACACCTGCAAGAAAAATGGACTGTTCTTCTTCTTCTTCTTTTTTTTTTTTTTTTTTAATGTTTTATTTATTTCTGAGAGAGAGAGAGAGAGAGACAGCATGAGCAGGGCAGGGTCAGAGAGAGAGGGAGACACAATCGGAAGCAGGCTCCAGGCTCTGAGCTAGCTGTCAGCACAGAGCCCGACGCAGGGCTCGAACCCATGAACCGTGAGATCATGACCTGAGCCAAAGTTGGATGCTTAACTGACTGAGTCACCCAAGCGCCCCAAGGACGGAGTGTTGTGACGCTCTTGCCACGTGCCAGCCCCTGTGATAAATGCTTTGTGCGCATCAGCTCCTCAGCTTCCCAGTGAGCAACATTACTGGCCCATTTTGCAGATGGGAAAGTTGAGGCTCAGAGGCTGAGTACCCTGCCCAAGCCAGTGAGCAACAGGGTCACGCATCAACTCAGGCCCTTTTGAGCCCCATGTGGGAATTGGTAACGTCGGGGGGCTATTGCTGCACATACCCGTAAAACGTCACAGGTTTTCTGGGTTTTCTTCGATCTGAATTCTTTTTGTGGCTGGAGCTGGGACCTCTCTCCCCTGTTGGTAGGTGGTCCCCCACTGTCGTCTCCCTCTCCCACAGAGACAGAGCGCCTGCTGACCCCCAGTCCTGGGTATGGCACCCGGGCCGGGGCTTCCCCGGTCCCTCCGGAAGAGGAAGACCTGCGCCGCCGGCTCAAGTACTTCTTCATGAGTCCCTGTGACAAGTTCCGGGCCAAGGGTCGCAAGCCCTTCAAGCTGATGCTGCAAGTGGTGAAGATCTTGGTGGTCACCGTGCAGGTGAGTCGTGCAGCGGCCCCAGCAGCACACCACCTGTGGCTGCTGCTATTCTGGAAGGAGAGTGCTGGAGTCAGAGCCCGGACCGGACGCTGCAGCAACATAAGGGCAGCGATGGTGGCGATAATCGGTCAGGAAGCCCCCCAGGTCTGTGTGGGAACAGCTCCTGGGAACCTCACAAATGCCCTTGAGGTCCCAGCAGCTGTCATTGCTACCCTTTTGTAGAAGAGGCAACTAGGGCTCAGAGAGGTTAAGGGATTTGTCCAAAGTCACAGAGCAACCAAGTGTTGGGAGCTGGCACTTGAACCCAGGCAGCCTGGTGCCAGGTTGATGCTTAAAGAGAACGGACCCAGGGGCTAGACAGATCGTTGCTGCCTTCCAGGCCCCGTGGTGGCCTTTGGGGACCCCACGATGAGTCAGACCGAGCCCCTGCCCTGAGGAGCTCCCGGTCTGGTGCTGTGCGATCGATTCAGGGCATGTTACCACACTCCTGATTTCTTTTCGGTAAAAGGGCCCATCAGAGGCACTAACCCTGTAGGTTTGGGTTAGCACAGAACGTGGCACCTGTTAAACATTTAATGAACGTTGACCTTGGTCGTGAGACGTACGAGCACCCGCTGGGTGCTGCTCACCCTGTGGGCCTTCCTCTGCTCGTGCCCTGGGGAGGCCCCATCGCGGCGGCGTCCATCCCTGCTCCCTCCACCAGCTCATCCTGTTCGGGCTCAGCAACCAGCTGGCAGTGACATTCCGGGAGGAGAACACCATTGCCTTCCGGCACCTCTTCCTGCGGGGCTACTCTGATGGGGCGGACGACACCTTCGCAGCCTACACGCGGGAGCAGCTCTACCAGGCCATCTTCTACGCCGTGGACCAGGTGCGGGCACGCGGGGGGCCGGCGGGGGCGCGGATGGGCAGGGGAGAGGGGGCAGGGCTGACGGATTCTCCCCCGCCCTGCCCGCAGTACCTGATGCTCCCGGACGTGTCGCTGGGCCGGTATGCCTACGTGCGGGGCGGGGGTGGCCCTTGGGCCAACGGCTCGGCCCTGGCCCTCTGCCAGCACTACTACCACCGCGGCCACGTGGACCCAGCCAACGACACCTTTGACATCGATCCAATGGTTGTCACTGGTGAGTAGGCGGGGCTGGACGGACACGGCCATTGGAGCGCCGCTGCTGGGATTCCCATTCCGGTTCTGCCTCCCGGCCCATCTAGCAGATAGGGTTGTCCTGATCAGTAGCGATTCGGCGCTTGGGGTGTCCTTGGGGGAATGCTTTAATATCGTTGATTCACTAAACATCTGGGGCCCACTGAGGCCCGGGCCCTGGGGCCTGTGTCGGGAATGTGACACGCTGGGCCCTATGCTAGGGAGACAGTGGGAAACAGACGACAACCGTTAAGTTCGTAGTGGGCAGTGAAGCAGGGGAGGGTGCTGTGGGGGACTCTGGGGGGACCTGCCTGTGCCTCTCCCGCCTCCAGTGTCCCTTCCCTGACTCCCTGTCCTCAGACTGCATCCGCGTGGACCCCCCTGAGAAACCCCTTGTGCCCCCCAGTGATGATCTCTCCCTTTCGGACGGCAGTGCCGGATACAAGAACCTCACGCTCAAATTCCACAAGTACTAACGGAGGGGGTCGCAGGGCCGGGCCGGGGGGGAGGGATGGGGGGAGGCAGCACGCCCGGCATCCTTGGTCACCCCCTCACAGGCGGGGACAGAGCAAGGCCGTGCTGATGCCCATGTGTGAGCACTTCCTCTGTGAGGAGCAGAGTCGGTGTCGAGCGGTGGGGGGAGGGACGGCAGGAGGGAGGAGCAGAGCCCCCCCCCTCACCCAGGCCTTCCCCCCCAGGCTGATCAACGTCACCATCCACTTCCAGCTGAAGACCATCAACCTCCAGAGCCTGATCAACAATGAGATTCCGGACTGCTACACCTTCAGTGTCCTGGTGAGCCCTGGGTCGGGGTCGAGGGTGGGGGCCTGCCAGGAATAGGGACTGCCTGCAGGGCTCCTGAGCTCCCGGCTGGGGACCTTGGCCAGGGGCAGCGTGGGGGTACGAAGGGGGATGGGGCTGGACAGACTACCTATCGTGCGGGTCTGGGAGCCTGGCTGGGCCAGCATTTACTCTGGCTCCTCCCGCCCTGCCGTCCCGCTGCAGATCACTTTTGACAATAAGGCGCACAGCGGCCGTATCCCCATCAGCCTGGAGACCCAGGCCCACATCCAGGAGTGTAAGCACCCCAGCGTCTTCAGGCACGGTGAGTCCCCAGGCCCCACACCAGCTAGGACCGGGGGCCCCGACCTGCCCGGGGAGCCCCCAAGTCCCAGACTAGCTAGGACCGTGGGCCACGACCTGCCTGGGGAGCCCCCAAGTCCCAGACTAGCTAGGACCGTGGGTCACGACCTGCCCAGGGAGCCCCCAAGTCCCACACCAGCTAAGACCGGGGGCCACAACCTGCCCGGGGAGCCCCCAAGTCCCAGACTAGCTAGGACCGTGGGCCACAACCTGCCCGGGGAGCCCCCAAG
>NW_024081027.1:893868-1061026 GCF_003009895.1 Hyaena hyaena | reverse complement strand
CCCCCCCCCCCCCCCCCCCCCCCCCCCCCCGCCGAGTTCATGCACGTGTGGCCGACTGCAGCCTCTCTAGATGGTGTGTCATGAGCCTCTTCCCATACCTGCCCACCCAGATGTCCGTGTCACCACTCCGGAAGCACAGTCACAGGAGCCCGCTGCCTCACACGCGCCCAGTCCAGTCTGGTCATGGGATAGCCCCCGGCCCCCTCGGCCCCACCCTGCCCCTTCTGAACTACCCCCGGCCTCTGTGCCCGCTCTGGCGTGACTTCAGCCAGGCCCTGCCCACTTCATGCCCATTCACAAAGCCCACCTGGTTCCCACACCCTCATTGTGCCCCGCCCCATCTGCCTGCTACAGATTCTCATTGCCACGCTGCGGGTGGCCCTGCCCAGCGTCATGCGTTTCTGCTGCTGTGTGGCTGTCATCTACTTGGGCTACTGCTTCTGTGGCTGGATCGTGTTGGGGCCTTACCATGTGAAGGTAGGGGCTGTCGGGGGCACGCTTCTCAGGGTCCACCATCCAGCTCCTGCCTCCCCTCTCCAAGCCCCCCCTTCCTAAAGCCTCTGATCCCTCACCTATCAGATTGTTGATCTGGGGGCATGAATCCCCCACCTTGACCCCTGGTACCTTCCCGGGAGGTCTGTGGCAGTTCTGCCCACTGTCCCCTCTGATCCCCCCCCCAGTGACCCCACCCTGCCCCCAGCCCCGCCCGCAGCTCCCTCTCACTCCACTGCCCTGCTGGCAGTTTCGCTCGCTGTCCATGGTGTCGGAGTGCCTGTTCTCGCTCATCAACGGGGACGACATGTTCGTGACATTCGCCGCGATGCAGGCGCAGCAGGGCCGCAGCAGCCTCGTGTGGCTGTTCTCCCAGCTCTACCTCTACTCCTTCATCAGCCTCTTCATCTACATGGTGCTGAGTCTCTTCATCGCGCTCATCACGGGTGCCTACGACACCATCAAGGTCAGCGCCGGCCCACACGCCCTCCCCCCCAGCCCGCCTCCAGCGAAGCCAGCTCTCACACCCACGCAGCCGTGAACCAGGGGCTCCAGGTCCCCTGGCGTTGGCCCCAGCAGGGTCTCAGTGGACATGAGGCAGGGTGAAGAGGGAAGGATCCAGGGAGAGACCCTGAGAAGCCAGAACATAGGTGGCCAGGCTGGTGGCGCTGATCACAGCCACCACAACCTTGGTTTTCTCATTGTGGGGTTTGGGCCAGGTAAGCATTCCTGGGTCTGCTTTTTACCAATGGGGAGAGTAGGCTCTAGAGTTTTAGTGACTTGTCTGAGGTCAGCTACTAGGTGGCGGGGCCAGCCTCCACCCAGGACTGTGTGATTCCGGAAGGTCCCGCTCCTAATTCTTCTATCTCGTAGGGTGGTCTGGGCAGGAGCTCTTGAAGCCCAGGGAGTGGTAGTCCTGCAGGTTGCAGGGGTCAGAGGAGAGGGGCCGGAATAGAATGTGGGGGTGGCATGCAGGCCAAGCCTTGTACTGGGTAACTAGGAGACACCGTGGGTATAGACTAGCCTAGCCCAGGAGGCAAGATGGAAGATCCAAGAACACAGAGGTGTAAGGACCAGCTGGTGAGGGGGACGAAGGTTACAGAGTGTCCCCTGGTCTAGACTGCTACTGGGGTGAGCCTGGGGAAGTTTCCAGAATGTGCCATCTAATACTAGTTTTAGCCACATGTGACTATTTACATTTTGACTTTAATCAATCTGAATTCCATACTCAGTTCCTCACTCACACCTTTTACGTATCAAGTACCTGAAAGCCAATATGGCCGGTGATGACCAGATTGGGCAGCACAGATGGCAAACCTTGCCATCATCTCAGAAGCTTCTGGGTTGACGAGCTGAGAGTTGAGAGAGCACTGGGGAGAAGGAGCAGCTAGGGCAAAGGCCCAGTGGCCAGAAAGGAATTGGGGAAGAGGTGAAGGCTCCTTTACCAGGTTGGGAGGGGGTGAAGGCTCTGCTGAAAGTAGATGTGCACCCCCCACCCCCCACCTCCCTGCGAGCATGGATAAGCCATCCCACAGACACTCTGTCACCAGGGCCTGAGGAGCCCCTGTGCATCTTGCTTTAGCACCTAAATATCACCTGTGTGTATCGGCTTTGGATGTACAAGCCCAGACCTCGAGCCCTGTGTGTGCACCCAACTCATTACTTGGGTATCAAGCACCCAGATTGTGTCCGGTGTGGGTCTGGGTGCTGAGCAGCAGCAGAGGGCACCAGCTGGCCGAGAAGCGGGTGCACATATTCGGGAGGCCAGGGAAGGTCTCTGGGGAAGCACACCATGAGGAATGGCAGGTGCAGGGGACAGTGAATGCAGAGTGAGAGTTGTGGAGGCGTGGTGGGGGGAAGCTTGGCTCGTGGAAGGAACCAGGAGGAGACCCAGCTGGCTGGCTGGTGAAGGAGGTGGTGGGGAGGCCAGGCCTCAAAGGGGCCACCACGCGTTTCTCCGCAGCACCCCGGAGGTGCTGGCGCAGAGGAGAGCGAGCTCCAGGCGTACATCGCGCAGTGCCAGGACACCCCCACCTCCGGCAAGTTCCGCAGAGGGAGCGGCTCGGCCTGCAGCCTCCTCTGCTGCTGCAGGTTCGAGCTGGGGCCTGGGGGCCTGGGAGAGGGAGTGTTTCTCAGAGAACTGCTGCCTTCTGCCCTGGCCGGCCGGCTGATTCGGCTTCTCTTCCAGGGACGCCTCGGAGGAGCATTCGCTGCTGGTGAACTGATTCGGACCCGCCGCTGCTACTGGACATTAGCCCTCCGATTGCGGAGACTCACGCTTATTTATTTTTAGGGTTTGCTTTTAAAGGACCGGCTCCCTGCCGTGCCCTGAGGACCTGGGCCAGTCGGGTCGGACAGGGGTGGGGTGGGTGTTAAATAAACGGGAAAATAAACTTGTTCTCATTTGTAGTGGGAAGGCCATTCCCTGCGCCCACAGGTCTCGGTCCCTTTAAGGCCTTGTTAAATGCGTAGCGGGCTGCGCAGGACCGCCGACACTCGGTGGGGGGCGGGGCTGTGGCGCGCCCTGCGGTGAATAATTTAAAGGGGCCGCGCCTGCGGCGCCGGGCGGAAAGCTACCGGTGTTGGCGTACGGTGGACCCTGGCTGCGGCCGCCTGGGTGAGTCCGGGTTTTCGTCGCCCCGCAAATGCGCCCCTTCGGGGATCATTAGCGAGACCTTGGCTTTCCTAAGATCTGTCCTCTGATTCCTGGTAGTCCCCGACTCCGATATTCCCATCCCCCTCCCAGTTCTTGGCAGGTGTTTCCGCGCCGGTAGTAGCTAGGTGCGCTGTAGGGTCGAAGGGGACTAGTTCTCCGTAAATTTTCCATGTACCATCTCAAGGGCCCAGTGACTCCCCTAAGTTTCCGTTAGTACTCCAGCGATGCCAGAAACATTCTCATTTTTCCAGAAAAGCCCCAGTAATCTTCCAGCATTCATCCCGAGGCCGGCTCTCTAGGTCAAACGACCGCAGGGACGTGCCCACCCAGCTCTCGGTTTCCCCAGTAACAGTCCTGTATTCCTGAGAATCTCAGCAACTTTACAGTGACCCCGGGTAATTCCAGCATCCCTGGTTTCGTCTCCCAGTAATGGCGCCAGCATCGTTCCCAAAGTCCCAGTGATGCTCCACACTGTCAGAGACCCCATAACTTTATTAATACGTGACGGTAAAGCGCCAACATCAGCCACCTTGTGACCCCTGCCCCACTCCAAGCATCCCGGATCCTTCCGAGACCTCGGTATCGCCCCAGGACCTCTTGTGTGGTAGTTTGCGGCAGCATTCCCCAGCGTCCTGGACCGTGGGTTTCCCGAGGAGATTTAGGTCAGAAGTCAATCGTCTCCTCGACCCCGTGGTTTGAAGGCCCCAGTTTCCCTGGGGTGGGGCATCTAGTCTTCGCACGGGGGTACGGCCTAGCGCCGGCTGGGTCAGAATTGATCAATCCCGCATTGCGGAGGCCAGGAAGGAGCCACTTGCGGGAGGAAGTCAGGCCCATCGGTTACACTGGGTGTCTGGCCGACTGCCCTTTGGCCCCAGGGTGGGGCCCTACCGCTGGGGCGTCTGTCGGCCCGGGTGTGGGTGAAGGGCGCCAGGCGGGGAACCAGAGACAGCCCCCTCACTCCCTCGCCCGGGACTCCAGGTCCACCTGCACCACTTCTCTGCTCTGCAGTGCCCCTCCAGCCGTCCTCTGGCCAGCAACGCCATCCAGTCGGCCCTTAGGAAAAGAGCAAGACTCATGGTAAGGAGCAGGGCTTGCGGCAGGGGAAAGGGGGGCCCAGAGCGACGACTTCCACCGGTTTCTTCTCCTTCGTATTCCCTAGGACTCAAGGCTACCAGACCTGCCTCCCAGTCTGAAGCAACTGATGGAGGCTCCGCTGCAGACCGGAATGGTAAGGGTTGAGGGGGTGTGGCGCCGCGGGAACTACAATTCCCGAAATGCTCAGCGCTCACTGCGGTCTCGTGAGAACTTGGCTACGTCTGTTCAGGTGGAACTACGTTTCCCGGCGTGCACCGCGGGCTGCGGAGCCACCGGAAAGAGTGGCGCCCCCGGGGAGGGAGCGAAGCCGGCCCATACTGCAGATGGGGGCATCGAGTCACGGGCCGACTGTGACCTCCTCGGGGGCCGGGGACTTGGCGGAGTGGGATGGGGACGGGGGCGTCCAGGCCTCCGTGGAGGGCTCGGGAGGCCGGATATGCGATGCGCAGCCAGTGCCCTTCATCCCGCAGGTGCTGGGTGCGATGATTGGGGCTGGAGTCGCGGTGGTGGTCACGGCCGTATTCATTCTCCTGCTGGTGCGGAGACTGCGAGTGCAGAGTGAGGATTCAGAGGGCCCCTCCCGGAAGGCTGCGGAGTGGGGAGCTGAAATGTCCGGGTTCCTGAGGCAGTAGAGATGGGATTTACGGGAGTCTCCAGGCAGGGTCCTCATCTCTTTTCACGTGGAGGCTGCGCAGAGCTCAGAGTGCTTCTCTCCCCGCTTATCCCCAGAGACTCCAGCCCCGGATGGCCCCAGGTATCGATTCCGGAAGAGGGACAAAGTGCTTTTCTATGGTCGGAAGATTATGCGGAAGGTGAGTCTGGGACCTCCGGGGGTCCTCGCCGACCACACAGAGGTTCTGCCCTTTCCCTTTTGCACTTCTTGGTAAGCCCGCCCTCCTTGGCCCCTTCTCCCTTTAGATCTGAACTGGCAGTTCACCCATCCCCCATCCTTAATCCTCCTAGGTCTCACAATCCACTTCCTCCCTGGTGGATGCCTCGGTCTCCACCACGTCCCGGCCACGCATGAAGAAGAAACTTAAGATGCTCAACATTGCCAAGAAGTAAGGCTGTATTGGGTGTGCCTGGCACTGGGGGGAGGGGCATCTCAGGGACCTTTTGAGTCATCAGCCTACACCAAAGGGTGTATCTAAGGGTTCTTTGAACCCCACGGACTTAGAGTGGCTCTCTCAGAGCTCTCCCTCGCCAGCAGACAGGCTGTCTTGGTGTCTCTGTGCCCTGAGGGCTATCTCAGCTATGTTCCCCTACCACGGGGGTGTCTGTGAGCCAGTTATCTTCAGTCAGTAGCTCAGACGCTTTATAACGCGAGCAGGGGTCTGCATCTTGGCTTTCCACGTAGGCTAGCCCGTGGGTCTCCCCACACCAGGGGTGATTCATTGGCGTTCACTCAGGTGCTTCTGTGACCTGCTGGAGGGGCGCCTGTAGCTTTTGTCTTCTGGGGGTATCTCTGCAGTTTCTCTACATCAGAGAGCATCTCTCTCTGTCTCCTGCCTTGGAGTTCTTCCCACGCTAAGGAAGCTATCTTAGGTGTTTCTGAACCCCAGGAGTTATTTCAAGAATCTTCTTGCTCTAAGAAGTGTAGGAGGGACATCTCAGGGGTCCATGTCATCGGTAAAGTGCTATCTCAGAGTCTCTGAGAAAGGCCCTCCCAGGGATCTTTCTGAGTTGGAAACTGGCTCTGAGGTCGGTCGCCTGACATCATGGAATATCCTTGAAGGTCTGTTTCAAGGTCTTTGCACTAAGGGCTGTCCCGTTAAGGGTGTCATCCCAGGGCTGCTCATGACCAACAGTGGTGATGTCACACAGCTTTCTAGGGCTTGAGTGGAAGGGGGCAGCTCTGAATTCTCTGTGATCAGCTGAGGGTTTGTATCTTGTGGGTCTGTATGTCACGGAGGTCGTATCAGTGTGTGCATACCCTTGAGGAGCTACGCTGATGTCATGACCTTCAGAGGGCTATCTCAGCTCTCTGTGACCTGGGTAGGGGCTAGCCCAAGATATCTCCGATCAGAAAAGGGAGCCATGTCTGGATTTCCTTGTATCGTGGAGCTTAATTCAGGGCTCTGGTCATACTAGAGGGTCTGGGGTCAGGAGTCTTGTGACCAGGGAAGGGACCATCTCCATAGGAACTGTGACTTGCAGGGGAGGGCTCTCCCGGTCTAGGATTACCAGAGGAACCGTATCTGTACACTCCACACACGATGAAGGCTGTTTCAGGAGTCTTTGTGACCATCAAAGCAGTCATCTCAGGGTTCTCTGAGATCTGGGAGGAAGGGCTAGTTCAGGGACCTTCACAAAAACCAAAACAGCTGTACCTGAGGTCTCTTCATATGATGGAAACCACCCCAGAGAGCTGCCTGCATTTGAGAGGTTATGTGTCTGTGTCTAGTCTGTGCTAAGAAAGACACTTTCACGGGTCCCCTGATGAATGGAGGTGCTATTTCTGGGGTCAGCCAGTATTTCATGTCAGGGGTCTGCCCGTAAACTATAGGTTCTGTCTCAGAAGCTTACAATTAGTGAAAGAGTAACTCAGGGTTTCATATCAGGTCAGGCAAGTGCGTTTTGCAAGGGATCAGATCAATAAATATTTTAGGCTTTGCAGATCATGTGATTGTTATAATCCTTCAACTTTGCTGTTGAGTGAAAGCAGCCACAGGTAATATGTAACTGAATGTAAAAGAATGTGAATTGGGTATGTGCCAATAAAACTTTATTCACACAAATGGGTAGCGGGCCTGGTTTAGCTAGTGTGCCAGAGTTTGCTGATCCCTGTGTTTTGTGATTTGGGGGAAGGGCTGTGTGGAGTCTCAGGTCTGCCTGAGCCCTCTCCCTGCCCGCCCCCCTGCACCCTTCTCTTCCCACCAGGATCCTGCGCATCCAGAAAGAGGCACCAACGCTGCAGCGGAAGGAGCCCCCACCTGCGGTGCTTGAGGCTGACTTGACAGAGGGTGACCTGGCTAACTCTCACCTGCCCTCCGAGGTGCTCTACATGCTCAAGAATGTCCGGTCAGTGTTGGGATGCGGGCGGGGGGGCTGCAAAGCTGGGGGCTCCCCTGACCTCTTGCATCCCTCCTCCCCCCTCCCCCATCCACCAGGGTGCTGGGCCACTTCGAGAAGCCGCTCTTCCTGGAGCTCTGCCGACACATGGTCTTCCAGCGGCTCAGCCAGGGCGACTACGTCTTCCGGCCAGGCCAGCCAGATGCCAGTATCTATGTGGTGCAGGATGGGCTGCTGGAGCTCTGTCTGCCAGGGCCCGTGAGTGGACCACCAAAGGGGGCACCAGAGGCAGATGGGCAGGGGGGATGGGCATCGCTGTGGGTCAGCAGGGTTCGTAGTCTTTTGAGACGTGGGGGCAGGAGTTGGGAACGTAGCCCGAGGCTGTCGGGGGTGGTCTACACCGTCAGCAGTTACGGGTACTGATGCCTAGGAAATGGACGCCGGTCAAACAGTTTGGTGGGTGCCGGGATCGGGATGTCACTGATCACTGGGTGGTGAGGTTGAGAGCCAGGGGTATGGTCGGGGGGTGGGATACCCGTTGGCAGGGTGGGGACAGCTGTGCTCAGCGCTTCCCCCCCTCCCCCCCCCCCCCCCCCCCCCCGGTGTCTCAGGATGGGAAGGAGTGTGTGGTGAAGGAAGTGGTCCCTGGGGACAGTGTCAACAGCCTTCTGAGCATCCTGGACGTCATCACTGTGAGTCGGCCATCTTGGGGGGCGCGGAGGCTGGGCGTGAGGACAAAGGCAGAGGGCTGGTTTGGAGAGGGTCACCTTGGGGGCCCCAGTCTCCGATACTTCCCTTGGATGCTGCCTGTGGTTGCTCAAGGCACCGACCTTGGGAAGGACCGGGGAACGGAGGGGGGGCTCAGAGCCCCTGATCTCGAGCCTCCTCCTTCCCCTGCGCCCCAGGGCCACCAGCACCCCCAGCGCACCGTGTCTGCCCGGGCGGCCCGAGACTCCACGGTGCTGCGGCTGCCCGTGGAGGCCTTCTCCGCCGTGTTCACCAAGTACCCTGAGAGCTTGGTGCGCGTGGTGCAGGTCAGCGGGCCTTCCACCCCCCTCCCCCGACCTCCCCCGACCCAGTGTGAGCACCCCGTGGGCCGGGACTCAGCAGCCAGCCCTGAGCAACCAGATCTCCAGGGGGGCCCCTGTCCCTTCTGTTTAGCTCCACCCCTTCTCCCCCTGGCTTCTGCCACCTGATCCCGGGGTTTCTCCCTGGCTGGCCCTCGGCCCCTGGCCAGCCCCCTCACTGCCCCCGACCTTAACCTTCCCTCCACTCCACCCCCTTAAGGTTTAGTCCCAATCTTCTTGTTATCTGACCCCCAGTGTCTCACCCCCAACTTTCTCCCCGGCCCCTCCCACCCCTGATCCCCCTCCCCCCACTCCTGCAGATCATCATGGTGAGGCTGCAGCGGGTCACCTTTCTGGCACTTCACAACTACCTAGGTCTGACCAACGAGCTCTTCAGCCACGTGAGTTGTGCCGGGAGCACGGGGATCACGGGGCTGTGAGGCCTGGGGGGCGGTGGGTGATGCATGCCTCCCAGGCGGCACCACCAGGTGCTCTCTGTCACCAGGAGATCCAGCCCCTGCGCCTCTTCCCCAGCCCCGGCCTCCCAGCCCGCACCAGCCCCGTGCGTGGCTCCAAGCGGGCCGTCAGCACTTCAGCTACCGAGGAGCCGAGGGAGACGCCTGGCCGGCCACCTGACCCCACTGGGGCTCCACTGCCTGGGCCTGCAGGTATCCGAGAGGACCCCAGCCCTTTCCCAGGGACCCCTTAGCTGGGTGCCCGGGTCTGACTCCTGGCCGGTCCCCCAGGGACCGCTGGGGACCATCGGAAGCTCTTTCCTAGTTCCCTGCCCCCTAATCCTGGCTTCAGGCCTGGTGGCCCTGAGGGGGAGGAGCCTGAACACGTGTCTCCTGCAGGGGACCCGGTGAAGCCCACGTCCCTCGAGGCTCCCTCCGCCCCGCTGCTGAGTCGCTGCATCTCCATGCCAGTGGATATCTCAGGTTTGGGGCCCCGGCGGGGAGCTGGGGAGGCCACCGGCCTTCCGGGCTGAGTGGAGATGTGCCGGTGTTGACTTTTCCGTCTGTGAAGTGGGTTTACTGGCAGCACTCTCCTGGCTCTTTGGCGGGTAATCCTGGAGATGGCTGAGCAGGATTCGGAGGGAGAGAGCAGTAGCACAGCAGTCCTGCCTGCACGGAGACGGGATTGGGCGCATCCGTCCAGCGTGGTCACCTGCATCTTTATTGTTTCTATGAAACGCCTCCTGCTCACGGCAGGCTTGCAAGGTGGCCCCCGCTCGGACTTCGACATGGCGTATGAGCGTGGCCGGATCTCCGTGTCCCTGCAAGAAGAGGCTTCGGGGGGACCCCAGGTGGCTCCCGCCCGGGTAAGGCCTTGCCCGCCCCCCTCCCTTCCCCCGCCCCAGGGCGCTCCCAGGAGCCCTCGGGAGGTCAGGTGGGAGCACAGAGGTCACGGGCCCTGCCCCATGCAGACCCCCACACAGGAGCCCCGGGAACAGCCAGCAGGCGCCTGTGAGCACAGCTTCTGTGAGGAAGAGTTGGCCGCCGGCGGCTGCCCCTTCGGTCCCTACCAGGGACGCCAGACAAGCAGCATCTTCGAGGCGGCCAAGCGGGAGCTGGCCAAACTGATGCGGATCGAGGTGGGCGGCCGTGGGTCCCGGGGAGGCGATGCGGAGGGCGCGGAGGCCCAGCCAGGCCCGTCTCAACCCCCCTTTCTCTCCAGGACCCCTCCCTCCTGAGCAGCCGGGTCTTGCTCCATCATGCCAAGGCTGGGACCGTCATCGCCCGCCAGGGGGACCAGGTGAGGCTGACTCCCGTCTCTAATGCAGTCTCTTTCTGGCCTCTGACCCTCGCGCTTTGACCCCGTATGTGGATCCTTGAGTACGTGATTTCCGCCGCTGATCCCAGACGTTCTGACATTGATCTCTACGTCCCCTGGACCTATCGACCTTTCCTCTCCTACCCTTGAACCTTTTATCACAGGACCCCGACCCTTAGGTCTCTCTTACGTGCCCTGGCCTCTCCTGTGACTTCTGTTTTCTGACTTTTCAATTCTGCAGTGCGCTCTCACGTTCTGTGTGCTTCCGCCCTGGGTCCCTGCTGGGATGGGTGTGCGAGAAGTGTGTACGGGTCAGACTCTGGACCCGGAGGCTATGAACCAGCCCCTGGAGCTGGGGTTCAGTGCTTCCTGGCGGCACCCAGCAAGTGTGGGAAAGGGTATTGCACGAAGCCCTCTGGTGCCGACAAGGGGAAACTGAGACCTAGTCGTGATTTCACAGTCTGGGAGGTCAGAGGGGGCGAAGCAGCTCACAGGGAGCTGGGGGGCTGGGTGTGACAGGACACAGGCACTGAGCTGCAGCCCCCCCCTCAGGGGAAGGTGGGGGGGGCCCAGGCTTGGGGGGGTGGAGTTGGGGCGTGGCCCACCTGCCAGCTGGCTGGGATATTCTTCTATCACTTGATCTGTTGGTTGAGCCGATGCTTTGCTGCTCATGGCAAGGGTGGGCTCCTTTCTATGGAGGAAATTGGGTGAGGCTTTCGCCAGCTGATCCCGTACTCCGGGCGGAGGAAGTGGTTGCACCTCGGTTCTTGTGGTGGAGCCCTGGGTGCTGCTTATCTGGTAGACTACTGGGCTTGACCCAGCCCCGGACCGGGCAGGCCTGCAAACAGACCAGACTGGTCTACAGCCACACAAGGCTCCTGGGGTCTTCAGAACGTTCTCAGGGACGTTAATCTGCGATGTCTCCCTCCCCAAGATTTCATATCAGACATTTGCCAGTGTTGCCACATTTCCTATTGACTCAGGAGGGTGCTGCTGGCATCTAGTGGGTGAAGGCCAGTCACACAAGAATGTACAGGACAGTCCCTCCCCCCGCCCCTAGCAGAATTATCCAGTCCCAAGGTTAAGAAACTGCTTTACACAGGTATTGCCCAAAGTGTACTTCTTGGAACACCAATATTACACACAAGGGATCTGTGCTCAAACAGGTGTGGGGAGTGTTGGCTATTTAATCCCTTTGTGGAAGCTCTGTTAGCATATTCAAGGCTCTGAGAAGTCCTGCAGTGAAGAGACTCCCTTCCCAATCTGATGACAAAATGCCAGATTAATTTAGTAACCCCCATTCATATCCCAGAGTCTGGAAATTCTTAGAGGGTTCCAGCAGGCGTGTGTGTCTCCTGGGACTGTGGGCAGGACATACCAGCAAGGTCCTTGCCCTTGGGAAACCCACAGTTCTGGACAGACCTTGCACTCAAAAGAATTCCACCAATTCTTAAAAAATCTTGTGCTTAGTGCATGCACATAAAAGATGTTCTTGCCTTTATAAAATCTGGCTTAGGCAGGGTAGCACCTCTGAGGAAGTAACCTCCAGCTAATGAGGAAGGAGGGGGAGGAATCAGTTAGGTGCAAGGGGCAGAAAAGAGCTTTCCAGGCAGAGAGAAAGCTTGTGCAAATGTCCTGTGGTGGAAATAGGATATTTGATCTCTAGGAAACAAAAGGAGGTCAACAGAGACGGAGTGGAACAAGGGAACTGGGAGAAGGGAAATATATATTTGGTGATAGTTTTTTGACGTGTAATTCACATACTATGCAATTCACCCATTAAAGAGTAAAAACCCTTGGTTTTCAGTACATTCAGAGTTGTGCGGCCATCACCACTATCAGTTTTTTAACAATTTTTTAAAAAGTTTATTTATTTATTTTGAGAGAGACCCACAAGCAGGGTGGGGGCAGGGAGAGAGAACCCTGAGCAGGCTTCGCTCTGTCAGCTCAGAGCCCCATGTGGGGCTCAAACTCATGAACCCCAAGATATGACCTGAGCTGAAATCAAGAGTTGGGCGCTTAACCGACTGAGCCACCCAGGTGCCCACCCCTGTCAATTTTAGGGTACTTTCATCACTGGGGCGCCCGGCTGGCTCAGTCAGTAGAGTGTGCGACTCTTGATCTCGGGGTCATGAGTTTGAGCCCCACGGGGTATAGAGATTACTTAAAACTAAAGAAAAACCATATAGAACACTTTCGTCACCTTGAAAAGAAACCTCATACCATCTAGCCTTCACCCTCCTAACTCTGACCCCAGCTCTCAGCGACGCCTACTCTTACATCTGTATAGATTTGTCTGTGTTGGACATTCCACACGAATGGACTTGTATGTTATGTGGCCCTTTGTGTCTGGCTTCTTTCACTGAGCGTTGTGTTTTCAAGGTCCATCCACGTTGTAGAGTGTGGCGGGCCACTCCTTGACTAGGTAGAGGGGCTCCCACATTTTCGTCTACCCATTTATCACTTGATGGACACTTGCGTGATTTCCACCTTTTGGCTTAATTACACATATTCCGCGGGGAAGATTTCTGTACACATTTCTGCAGGTTTCCGTTTCCGTTGCGTATATATCTAGGAGTCAAATTGCTGGGTCAGGGCAACTCTACTTTTACCTCTTTGTGGACTGCTTTTTATTTACTTATTTTTTGAGAGAGAGAGAGAGGGAGGGAGAATCGGGGCTCATGTTCACCCGCTGTGGGGCTTGAGCTCACAAACTGTGAGATCACAACCTGAGCTGAAGTCAGATGCTTAACCGACCGCGCCCCCCCAGGCGCCCCGTAGACTGCTTTTAACTTTCGCCAGACTGTTTTCCCAAGCGGCTGCCCTGGCTTTACATTCCCACCAGCAGCGGAGGATGGGTACAGTTTCCCGGCATCCTCTCCCACATCTGATTCCAGTCACATCCCAGTGTGTGCAGCAGCATCTGTTGGTTGTGTGTTTTTAGTGCTGAGAGAGAGAGAGAGCATGCATGTACGAGCAGGAGAGGGGAAGAGGGAAAGAACATCTCAAGCAGTCTCCATGCTCGGCTCCGAGCCGACGCGGGACTTGATCCCATGCCCTCCCCCGGGATCATGACCTGAGCTGGAATCAGGAGTCTGACACTCAACCAGCTGAGCCACCCAGGTGCCCCTTATGGTTTTGATTTGAATTTCCCTAGTGATTGATGGTTGTGATCATCTTTTCATGTGCTTATTGGCCATGTGTCTACTTCCCTGGAGAAGTGTCTGTTCTGAGACTTTTCCCATTAAATTTTTTTTTTAAGTTTATTTTTGAGAGACAGATTGTGAGCATGGGAGGGGCAGAGAGAGAGGGAGACACAGAATCTGAAGCAGGCTTCAGGATCTGAGCTGCCAGCACAGAGCCCAATGCGGGGCTCGAATTCACAAACTGTGAGATCATGACCTGAGCCGAAGTTGGACCCTTAACCAACTGAGTCACCCAGGTGCCCCGACTTTGCCCATTAAAAATACTTTTTAAAAAACATTTTATTTTATTTTTGAGAGAGAGCACGCACATGAGCAGGGAAGGGGCAGAGAGAGAGAGGGAGACAAAGAATCAGAAGCAGGCTCTGGGCTCTGAGCTGTCAGCACAGAGCCCGACATAGGGCTCAAGCTCATGAATGGTGAGATCATGATCTGAGCCAAAGTCAGACGTTTAACTGACTGAGCCACCCAGGCACCCCTCATTTTTTAAAATTGCCTTTTTGTTACTGAGTTATGAGCAATTTTTAAAAAAAATTTTAATGTTTTATTTATTTCTGAGAGAGAGAGAGAGCGTGAGCAGGGGAGGGTCAAAGAGAGAGGGAGATACAGAATCTGAAGCAGGCTCGGCTCTGAGCTAGCTGTCAGTACAAAGCCCAATGTGGGGCTCGAACCCACGAACTGAGAGATCATGACCTGAGCCGAAGTCAGGAGCTTAACTGACTGAGCCACCCAGACGCCCCAAGAATTCTTTATGTAGTCTAGATACAAGACCCTTAGCAGATACATGATTTGCAAATATTTTCTCCTAGTCTCTGGGTTGTCCTTTCAGTTTCTTGAATCAGTGTCCTTTGAAACTCAAAGTTTTTCATTTTGATTAAGTCCAATTTATCAATTTTTTATTGTTGCTCATATTTTTGGTGTCATATCTAAGAATTCCTCACCAAACTCAGAGTCACAAAGATTGAGCCCTATATTTGATCTGTGAATTTTAGTTTTACTTCTTACATCCGTGTCTTTGATCCATTTGATATGGTGTGAGGTAAGGGTCCTAGTTGGTTCTTCTATGGGCTAACTAGTTGCCCTGCATAAACACAGGGGGTTTAAGCCCAGCCACGCCACACGCCTACGTAGCCCTTGAAGCCTCTTGCTGGCTATTTTGGAGGGCATTTATGGACCTTGGGGCACCTGGCTGGCCCAGTCGGTTGAGCATGGGACTCTTGATATCAGGATCATGAGTTTGAGCCCCATGTTGGGCATAGAGATTACTTAAAAAAAAAAAAAAATCTTAGGGGCACCTGGGTGGCTCAATCAGTTAAGAGCTCAACTCTTGATTTCGGCTCACGTCATGCTCTCACAGTTTGTGCATATAGGGCTCCATGCTGACAGCAAGGAACCCGCTTGGGATTCTCTCTCCCATGCTCTCTGCTGCTTGTGTGCTCTCTCTCTCTCAGAATAAAAAAATCTTTTAAAAGAATTTATGGGCCTTAATCTGCTGTCAGATCTTGGTAATCCATTAGTACATGCGTGCAGACTGGAAATTAGATGGATGTACCACGCAGCTCAGCGCTCCAGAGCCTTCCCCCCCCCCCCCCCCCCCCCCCCCCCGCCCCGTTAACTTTTCCATCCTTAGCCTTTCCTCCCAGTGCACTGAGCTGGGGGTGGGCGTGCTGCCCCCTGCCCATCTCTGCCTCTGCCCCCCAGGATGTGAGCCTGCACTTCGTGCTGTGGGGCTGCCTGCACGTGTACCAGCGCATGATCGACAAGGCAGAGGACGTGTGCCTGTTTGTGGCCCAACCCGGAGAGCTGGTGGGGCAGCTGGCGGTGCTCACGGGCGAGCCCCTCATCTTCACACTAAGAGCCCAGCGTGACTGCACCTTCCTGAGGATCTCCAAGTCCGACTTCTATGAGTACGGCCGGGCCCCCCAGTGTTGGGGTGGGAGTGGCACTTGGAGGGCCCCCCTTGACCCCTTTGTGCTGGGGCACAGGTCATCCCTCTGGATGCCCGGTGTCTTTCCCCAGACAGCTTTGAGCCCATCTCCTCCCACCACCGGGCCACCTCCGGCCCCTTCCGCTTCCTAAGGGCGCTCCCTTCCAGCCCCCCTCCCCCGACCCACGTGCCCCCGCCGCTCCCCCTAGGATCATGCGCGCACAGCCCAGTGTGGTGCTGAGTGCCGCGCACACGGTGGCCGCGAGGATGTCGCCCTTCGTGCGCCAGATGGACTTTGCCATCGACTGGACAGCGGTGGAGGCGGGACGCGCTTTATACAGGTGCAGCTCGGGCCTTGCCGAGGACGCAGCCCCTGCCCCGTCGCAGCCCCCACGCCCCACGTCTGACCCGCTCCCCACCCCAGGCAGGGCGACCGCTCTGACTGCACCTACATCGTGCTCAACGGGCGCCTGCGGAGCGTCATCCAGCGCGGCAGCGGCAAGAAGGAGCTGGTGGGCGAGTATGGCCGCGGCGATCTCATTGGCGTGGTGAGCGCCCGCCCACCGCTCTCTGAACTCTGGAAGGTTCCTCTCCACTGCTCCCAGCAAACACCCCGTCCTATGGGACGGTGATGGCGGCTCCCTTCCGTGGGCGGGAGGAGGGGGCGACTCTTTGGGGGATGGACTTGCCCGGACCTCCATAACAAGAGGAGACACCCCCCGTCCCTCCCCCATGGATGCCTCTCCCCCTCCCCCACGCCCTCGTGAGTCATGAGGCCTGGTTCTCCACCCTGTATCGGGGGACTGTCGGGGTAGGACCGGACCCCCTCCTCTCTGCACTCACGGTCGGGGTCCCCCGGCTCAAGCAGCCCTGGTCACGCCCGCGGTCCCCCAGGTGGAGGCGCTGACACGGCAGCCTCGCGCCACCACGGTGCACGCGGTGCGCGACACGGAGCTGGCCAAACTCCCCGAGGGCACCCTGGGCCACATCAAACGTCGATACCCGCAGGTGCAGCTGGGCGCTGTGTGGGCTAGTCTCGTAATGGGGGGATGGGGCCCCAGGGAGGAGGCAACCCCCCCACCTCACCTCTTTGGGGGTGGGGCCCGGGTAATGGGTACGCAGGCAACCCAGTAGGAGGAGGGACAAGTTGCCCTTCTTGTCTCACTGGGACTCCGGCTTTCCTCGCCCCAGGTCGTGACCCGCCTCATCCACCTGCTAAGCCAGAAAATTTTGGGGAATTTGCAGCAGCTGCAAGGACCCTTCCCAGGTGAGAGCTGGTGGCCCTGGGAATGCTGGGGGATGTAGTCTAAGCCTAGAACACGCTGGGAGAGGGAGCCCCAAGCCCTGGGCATGCTGGGAGATGGGCGTCCAGTCCATAGAAACCTACTCTCTGGGTGGGGCTTGAAGGGGGGAGGGGGATCTGATGGATTTCCGGTGCTTGCTGTGGGGAGGGAGATAGAGTTCGGGTTCCTGAGCACGCTGGAAGCAGAGCCCTAGACCCCGGGCCATGCTTTGAATGGAATCTAAAGGATCCGTAGTGCTGAAGGGCAGAGTCTTTAGCGGTGAGCTTCGTTGTGGGTGTCCGCAGCTACGGGGTGGGATGGGGTCCACATCCTGAACACACTGCCAGAGGGAGTCCTTCAAATAGTATGCAGGGAATGAAGTCTCTGNTGAGCCAAAGTCAGATGTTTAACCAACTGAGCCACCCAGGCACCCCAAAAGAGAGGATAATTTAAGTCACTTAGCATATGAAGAGGCTGCTTTGGGTTTCAAAGAGTCTTTCCTATGGAGACTAAGACGACTAAGAAGAAGGCTTTTGGCCAAAGGTGGACAGCTTTAGATTTAGAAAAGTTAACACTGGGAGTGGGGAAACTGGCACCCCCTCCTCCTTTCCCCGGCCACCCTGTCTCAAAACTGTACTCCAGTCATTTATGGTCACCTGACCTTCCGTTTTTTTTATAAATATTTTTTAAAATATTTTTATTTATTTCTAGGAGAGAGACAGGGTGAGCAGGGGAGGGTCAGAGAGAGAGGGAGATACAGACTCTGAAATAGGCTCCAGGCTCCGAGCTGGCAGTCAGCACAGAGCCCGACGCGGGGCTCAAACCCACGAACCGCAAGATCATGACCTAAGCGAAAGTTGGACACTTGACCGACTAAGCCACCCAGGCGCCCCTACACCTGCCCTTCTTTACCCCTCAGGATCTTCTGCCCCTTGGCCTTGATGCCTGGATGGGGGGTGGGCAGTGGTGACCTTTGCTAAGAACCGCCCCCACGCCCACGGTCTTTCCTGACAGATTCCCCCCACCCTTCACCCCTGTTTTGGCCCATGCATGCAAATACCCATTCATTTCCATCAGGCCGTCCATCCACCCTTGTCACAATTCTGGGGCGACCGCAGGGGCGGAAACGTCAAGATTTTAGATCCCTGAGAGCCTCTCTGTTGATGAGATACAGAAAAGTTTTCCAAGGAGCACCTAACGACCTAGGCACTATGCTGGGCCCGGGGTAGGGAGAGTGTACAGGCAGAGGAGGTGTCTAAAAGGGCTTACAGCTCCGCAAGAGAGAGATTTTAAAAACACAAAGAAAAAGGCCAGAATGGGGGTAGGAGCACCGGTCCGTCCATGCAGACACAGTGGAGTGGTTATAGAGTTATGCAATGGGTCCTGTTGAGATTAGCGCCCAAATGGAAGTTCACATGGGTAGATCTTATCCAGACGGGACGGCGTGAGGCTGTGGGTCCAGGACCAAAGCCATAACCTTTGCTATGGCCTCACCAGGCCTCAGCTAGGGGATGAGGGGCTGGGATTTCTGAGGAGGAGGAGGTAGGTCTCCACAGGACTGCACAGCAAATCTCCTTTACTCGGGTCTCAACAGGCTCGGGACTCGGCGTCCCCCCTCACTCGGAACTTACCAACCCAGCTAGCAACTTGGCAACGGTGGCTGTCCTGCCAGTGTGCGCTGAGGTGCCCATGGTGGCCTTCACCCTGGAGCTGCAGCATGCTCTGCAAGCGATTGGTCAGTTGGGAAAGGGACGTGGCGAGAAGCATTGCTCTGGGCAGGGCCGGGTGTGTGTGGGCAGGGCATTGGCCAGTAAGCCAGTAGTGAGGGTGGGGTGGGCCGGGGAGTGGGGTGGGCGGTATTCTCTTACAGGAGAGCCTCCTTCCTCCCCACTCCCGCACCCCCTTCTCGTGGCCTGGGTTCCTAACTCCCCATCCTCACCCATCCCCAGGTCCCACGCTCCTCCTCAACAGTGACATCATCAGGGCCCGCCTGGGGGCTTCGGCGCTGGATAGGTGTGTGTTTGGGGTTTGAGGAGGTGGGGATGGACTTGAAGCCTAGAATTCTTGAAACTCCAGTTGAGTTCTGGGCTGTGAACCAAGGAGCATGTGCCCCATCCACGCAATTAACGGGAGACCCTGGTTTGAATCGCCCCTGGAGGGCATGGATGGGTTGTGGGGGCCTGGGTGTCTAAGATCCCCTCCAAGCTGGATTGGAGCTGCGTAGTTTCCGGGAGGGGTGGGACCCTGACCCGCGCCCTGGACGGCTCACCCCCGACCCCGTCCCAGCATCCAGGAGTTCCGGCTGTCCGGGTGGCTGGCCCAGCAGGAGGATGCGCACCGCATCGTGCTCTACCAGACGGACTCGTCGCTGACACCCTGGACCGTGCGCTGCCTGCGCCAGGCCGACTGCATCCTCATCGTGGGCCTGGGTGACCAGGAGCCCACTCTCGGCCAGGTCCGGAGAGCGCACACAGAGACCCCACCTTCCCGTGCCTGCGCCGGGCGCTGCGCACCCGCTCTGTGGGGCTAGGCGAGCGGGGGGGAGGGGGGGGGCAGGGAGGAAATGAGCCATGATCAGTGACTTCCACCACTACCACCCCCGCACCCTCCCCCTCGCTCCCCCACAGCTGGAGCAGATGCTGGAGAACACGGCAGTGCGTGCTCTCAAGCAGCTGGTGCTGCTTCACCGGGAGGAGGGCGCGGGCCCCACGCGCACGGTCGAGTGGCTCAACATGCGGAGCTGGTGTTCGGGGCACTTGCACCTGCGCTGTCCACGCCGCCTGTTCTCCCGCCGCAGCCCTGCCAAGTTGGTGAGGAGGGCTGGCTGCACTTGGAGAGGGTCTCGCGGAAGGTGGGGAGGGGGCGGCGCCCTGAAGGCCGAGATACCGCCTCCTGCGCCCCCATCCTCATGCGTCGCCTCTCTTCCCCCCCATCCCCTGCCCCCCTCCTCCCCGCATCCCAGCACGAGCTCTATGAGAAGGTTTTCTCGAGGCGCGCAGACCGGCACAGCGACTTTTCCCGCCTGGCGCGGGTGCTCACAGGCAACACCATTGCCCTGGTGCTGGGCGGGGGCGGGGCCAGGTGAGGGGTGGGGCTTGCCCTGAAGGGTGGGGTTTTGGTGCCTGGGGGTGGGGCTTATTCCCCGGGATGGCTCCCGTAGGGGTGAGGCTGGCACTTGTTGGTTGCCTGGGGAGATGGGAGAGGGGAGCTCCTGGTTGGGGGGTGGCCTGGGGGATCTCCAGTGAGTCCCTGGGTTTGCTCCGCTTTCCAGGGGCTGTTCACACATCGGCGTGCTGAAGGCATTGGAGGAGGCGGGGGTCCCCGTCGACCTGGTAGGGGGCACGTCCATCGGCTCCTTCATCGGTGCCCTGTATGCTGAGGAGCGGAGCGCCAGTCGCACGAAGCAGCGGGCCCGGGAGTGGGCCAAGGTGTGTGTTGGGGATGGGGGGGGGGAGAGACGAGGGGTGGGGGACAGGGCCACCCCCCCACCCGCTGCAGGAGGAGCACCCTGAAACCTGATCCCAGAAGGGCTCCTGAGCTCTTCCAGCCCTTTTCCTGACTTAATTAACAAACCCCACTTGGACCCTGAAAGCGGATTCCTCCAGGGCCTTTGTGACCCCCTTGTTAGCGACCCCGCATGCCTCCGGTTTGACCCCTGCCGGCCTCCTTGCCCCTAGAACATGACCTCGGTGGTGGAGCCGGTGCTGGACCTCACATACCCCGTCACCTCCATGTTCACCGGGTCAGCCTTCAACCGCGGCATTCACCGTGTCTTCCAGGACAAGCAGATCGAGGTGTGCCCTCCTCCCTCGCCTGCCCTGCCCCTGCTGCTCCCTGCGGGAGCCCCCACTCCTCTGCCACCCTGGTCCCTGTCCCCACAGGACCTGTGGCTGCCATACTTCAATGTGACCACGGACATCACCGCCTCAGCCATGCGCGTCCACAAAGATGGTGGGTGCCCCCGGCCGGCCCCACGACAGCCTCCGCGGCTGTGCGGGGAGGGGGTGCAGGGGGGGCGGCCGAGCATCTGGGACACTGTTAACACGAGTGACCGTCCACCCCGGCCTGATTGCCGAGCACTAACCACCACCCACTAATGCCCCAGAGGCCCCCAGGTATGTGTCTCCTCGGGGGGGGGGGGGGCTGGAAGGCTAGTCAGGCGCCTCACCCCCTCACGCCGTCCCCGCAGGCTGCGTGTGGCGTTACGTCCGGGCCAGCGCCTCCTACTGCCCTTACCTGCCCCCACTCTGCGACCCCAAGGACGGGCACCTGCTTGTGGACGGGTGCTATGTCAACAATGTGCCAGGTCAGCGAGCCCACCGGGCTGGCCGGGCCTCTGCGCGTGTCTGAGCGTGTCTGTGCGTGTCTGTGTCTGTGTGTCCTGCCGGGCAGGCTCCTTGTGGCGGTATGTGCGCGCCAGCATGACGCTCTCAGGCTACCTGCCCCCGCTGTGCGACCCAAAGGACGGGCACCTCCTCATGGACGGCGGCTACATCAACAACCTGCCAGGCAAGTGGCCGCCCGCTCGCTCACACGCGTCCGCGCACTCAGCACACGCGAGCAGGGGTGCCCACGTGCGGGCACAGGCGCGGGCAGACCCGGGCAGGGGTGTGGCCACGCGCACACACTCACGCACAGGCAGGCGTGCCCCGGAGCAGAAGTGTGGGGAGTTGAGAAGCGCAGCCACGTGCTGCGTCCAACACAAACGAACACGTACAGATACACATGCGCACAGCAGGGATGACAGACGCCTCTGGATCCGCACCAGCTACACGTGTGCCCCGCAGCTGCTCACAGTTCGCGTGGTCAGACACGTGCGCATGAGGGAGGGCACACGTCCACACTCCCTTCCACCCACGCTGCCGCACGCGCACACAAGCGTGCACACACACAGATGGCGGGCTCCGTGCGACCAGGCTAAGCTTTCAGTCTTCCCCGCCGACCTCGCCCGTGCCGATGACAGGTGGCCAGACGTGCCGCTTAAAATTTCGCACATCCAGAAGTGAGCGCGTACAAACAGATGCACCTGCTAGGTATGTGCGCTCTCAGTCCGCAGTCCCTGGGATCAGCAGAATCCAGCCCCCAGCCTGGTTTTGCAAGTGAAGTTTTGTGGGCACGCAGCCACGCCCAGTCACCCACGCTCTGTCCCTCCGGCCCCTTCTGGGGGATGGTCACCATCTCCCGCCACCCACGCTTTGCACGGATACATGCCTATCAGCCACGCACACATGAGCAGCTGTGTACAGATCCCTAGGAGCACAGGTACTAGGAATCTTGCTTGCAAGGGTTGTCCACGTGTGTGTACAGATGTGTAGACACACACAGAGGTGTGCGTGCTCATGCTCACAGACGGGAGACACACACAGGCTGCAGGCGTGTGCCGCTGTGTGCCAGCGTGTGCGGCCGCATGGACGTGGCGACACGTCCTGAGACACACAAACAAGCCCGTGAGGGACTCGGGTAAAGTCTGATGGAGGCTGCGGGTCCCTGCCCCCACACCCCCAGGCTCTTCCAGACCCACGCAGAGATGCTCCGTGAGCACACAGACGTGGGAACACAGATCCACAGGCACACCAGCCTCCTCACCGGGCCATCTCCTGCCCTTCACCCCTCCGCCCTGTTTCTCTGAACCTCCTCATTCCTATTCATTGTTCTCTGTCCCCGTCTCAGCCCCAAATTTCCCCCCAGATTCTCTCTCCCTCCATATGTCTGATATTTCTTTCTCCCCCAAAAGTCTTTGTTGCTGCCTGTGCTTCCCCTTATTTCTCTTCCTCGTGGCGTGACTTCCACGCATCTCCGCGTCTGTCCTCACGACCCCGTCTTTCCACATCACTCCCTCCGCACCTCTGTCCCCCCACGTGTCTGACTTCGCATCTTTTTTCCCTTTTTTCGATGTTGTCTCTCTCCCTAAAACTTCCACCGTCTGACCCCACCCGCTCAGCGTCTTGGGCGTTGATGCCCATGCCCTTTGGACACTGACTTGTTGTTTGCATGGTTTTCTGCGTGTGACCTCTTGCATGGCGGTGTTTGCGGGACTGGGTTGAGCTTTCCTCCCTGGGCTCTGGTGGGGACCCGCCTGATGACCGTCCCCGGCCCCACAGCGGACATCGCCCGCAGCATGGGTGCCAAGACGGTCATCGCCATCGATGTGGGGAGTCAGGATGAGACGGACCTCAGTACCTACGGGGACAGCCTGTCTGGCTGGTGGCTGCTGTGGAAGCGGCTAAACCCCTGGACAGACAAGATCAAGGTTCCAGACATGGCCGAGATCCAGTCTCGCCTGGCCTACGTGTCCTGTGTGCGGCAGCTGGAGGTCGTTAAGTCCAGCTCCTACTGCGAGTACCTGCGCCCGCCCATCGACTGCTTCAAGACCATGGACTTCGGGAAGTTCGACCAGATCTATGTGAGTGGGTGGGAGGGGCAGGGTGCCAGTATGGGGGGCTGACAGAGCTTTACTACTTAGAGCCCAGAGCAACATGAGGGGAAGGAGTCCAGGGCTCCATTCCCAAATGGGATTCGTGAGGACCAGAACAGTAATTGATTTGTGATGTCTGCAGTGTGTGTGGCAAGACTGGCTGTGCACATGCTGCGTAAGGAACTAGGTTTCCGTTATGTGCCAGCTGCACTTCCTGAAGCACTGTCTAGAGATTTCTAAAGCCATTTTCTGCATCGGTTGGATTGAGAACAGTGATCAGTGTGTAACGTTTGCCACAGGGTGGGAGAGGTGTGGAGCAGCATATATGTCACATGCCACAGACCTCAAAAATGTGTCCTAGCCCAGGCCAGCTGAAATTGACTGGGAGCTGCTGCCCAGAGGCCTGAGTAAAAAAAAGTCTGACCCCCCCCTCCTTTCTGGGCTCCCTAGGAAAGCGTGCCATGATGGATTGGTGATGTCTGTCATGGGCGTGGGAGATGATGGTATCCACAAACATACTGCATCTTTGCAGACCTTGAAATAAGCTTACGCACCATCATCTCAGGCCATCTGGTACTTGGCATACTGCATGGGGCTGAGTGGGAAAGAATGTAGAGAGAGCGATTGGTGACGGCTGAAAAGGGCACTGGATGAGACGATTGGTAATGTCTGACGGGGGCACAGGATGAGCAATATGGGGACGAGAGTGCTACCTAAGGCTGGCCCTGAAATAGGCTTAGTCTCAAATGCCAGCTCCCCCAGGTTATGAGGTTGTTGAGGGGCCAGGGAAAGGTCAACAGAACGGAGATGAGGAGAGAAGGTGAGGCAGAGAAAACCATTAGGGGAGTGGGGTGCACAGGCATAGCCTCCGCCTTCTCGCTTCCTGCAGGATGTGGGCTACCAGTACGGGAAGGCTGTGTTTGGGGGCTGGAGCAGGGGTGACATCATTGAGAAGATGCTCACGGACCGGCGGTCTGCCGACCTCAATGAGAGCCGCCGTGCGGACGTAAGCCCGTGACCTATCCCGGTGGGGCCACTCTTAAAAATAGATTCCCCCGGGGGCGCCTGGGTGGCTTGGTTGGTTGAGCGTCCGACTTTCGCTTAGGTCATGATCTCGCAGTTCGTGGGTTCGAGCCCCACGTCGGGCTCTGTGCTGACTGCCAGCTCAGAGCCTGGAGCCTGTTTCAGTCTGTGACTCCCTCTCTCTCTGACCCTCCCCTGCTCGCGCTGTCTCTCTCTCTCTCCTAGAAATAAATAAAACATTAAAAAAAAAAATTTTTAAAAAAAAAAAAATAGATTCCCCCGACCCATCTCAGATGACCACAGACCTCCTTGGATTTAGCTGAGACCCTCAGACCAGAGGACTCCTGCTAGGATCTCTGGGCCCCCAAAAAACCACAGCCCCTGATGCTCCAAGACCCCGCAGAGCTCCCCACCTCTGCCTGCGCTTCACAGGTGCTGGCCTTCCCCAGCTCTGGCTTCACCGACTTGGCGGAGATCGTGTCCCGGATTGAGCCGCCCACGAGCTACGTTTCTGATGGCTGTGCCGATGGTGAGGGGCCAAGGGGGCCCCCAGGAGGGTGGGACTGGGCCTGGGATTGGTGGCCCCTGGCCCCACACCTCACCCTGCTCCCTGATTCCAGGAGAGGAATCGGATTGCCTGACGGAGTATGAGGAAGACGCGGGGCCTGACTGCTCGCGGGACGAAGGGGGCTCTCCCGAGGGCGCGAGCCCCAGCACTGCCTCCGAGATGGTGAGAGCGGGTGGCCCAGGCCCTCCCCAAGGTGGGGTGACACGGCTGATACGTGCTGAGTGGCGTGCACCAGCCTCCCGGGCAGTGTGATGCGTGTTGATGCGTGTGTGTGGCGCTCCTGTCCCCTCAGGAGGAGGAGAAGTCCATTCTCCGGCACCGGCGCTGCCCGCCCCCGGACCCTCCCAGCTCGGCTGTGGATGCCTGAGGACCTTGAGAGGGTCCCCCCGGGGCTGGGCTGGGGGCGAGCCCTGTGGGGTCGGCTCATTCCCTCTCTGCCTGCTGCTATGCCTGCGACCCTCCTGGGGCCCCCTTGACCCCAGCGCCCAGGGCGCACACACTGGACTGCCCTGCCCCCAAGGGGAGTGACAGCACTGCACTGAGGACCCTTGACCAGTTGCTCCCAATAAACCCTCCCCTCTTGGAAGTGGCCTCATGTCATCTTTGGGTGCAGGGGACACCTCGCTCCAGCTTCCATGACTGGGATGGCTGGAGCTGGGGCCGAGACAGCCCTGAGCCTGTCACAGCCCCCACCCCCCGTGCCCAGCCTCAGGCCCAGCTTCCCCCTCTGAGTGCTCTCAGAATTCACCGGTAGTCCCCCTTTGTGCAGGCTTCAGACCACAGGACCTCCGAATGCCACGGGCACCCCCCGGGTCACAGATGTTCTTGGGTGCCCACCCTGGTACCCCTTATTTTCCCTCTGCCCTTGGCTGCTCCAACTGTGTGCAGGTGCTTTGTGCGTCCTGCGTGTACCTACTGTGTGCACTGCAGAGCCTGGTTCCCAAAGGATGCTACACGTGCAAAGAGCTCAGGAACTTTCAGAGGCTCCCAGGCATTGACCCCACTGTGTGTTCAGCTGAGGTCGCACAGGATGAGCCAGTCCCAGTGGTGCGCCGAGACCTGTCCCCAGGGGCTGCCGGTCCCTATCTTGGTGTGTCTGGACTGTGGAGCCAAACTGCCTGGTGTGAAACCCCAATCTTGCCTCTTACTGGAGGCTGCAGGCTCATTATTGAAACTCTGAGCCTCACCTGCTCCATCTGTGAAGTGGGGACAGTGGTAGTATGTGCCTCATCAGATGTCACTACTACTGGACTGTAGCCTGGGCCCGAGCCTGAGCCCCTCGAGGCTCCCAGCCAGCACCCCTACTATGCACTGAAGGCCTTTTGGGGCTCCCAGTCACTGCTTTGACCACATGCCATTAAGAGCGAAATTCAGTGGCACTAAATACACTCACACTGTTATGCAGCCGTCCCCACTGCCTACATCCAGAACTTTCTTACCTGAAACGGAAACTCCGCCTCAATTAAGCACTAACTTCCCCTCCCCCAGCCCCAGCAGGCACTATCTCCTTTCTGTCCCTATGGCTTTGATTCCTCTAGGGACCTCATATAAATGAAATCAGATCATATTTGTCCTTTGGGGTGACTGGCTTATTTCGCTAAGCATGATGCCCTCAGGTTTCATCCGTGCAGCAGGCATCAAAATGTCCTTCCTTTTTAAGACTGAGTGATACCCCATTGTGTGCATGGACCACATTTTGTTTATTTATCTGTCAGTGGACACTCCTGGTCGCTTCCCCCTTTGGGGTGGTAAACAATGGTGCTGTGAACGCGAGCGTACACATAATGCAATTATGAGTCCCTGGTTTCACTTCCTCTGGGTGTGGACCCAGAAGTGGAGTTGCTGAGTCACATAGTCGTGCTCGGTTTAACTTTTGAGGAACTACCGTGCTCTTCTTCACAGTGGCCATACCACTTGACCTTCCCACCAGCAGTACACCAGCCTTGGAAGGTTCTGGAAACACAGATCCAGGAGGGGATGGCTCAGATGGGACCGAGGAGAGATGATTGGGGCAGCGGACACAGGGAGGGTAAGGAGGGGACAATGTCCAAGAGACATTTACAAGAAATTTTGCCGGAATCTAGAGTTTAATGTGCACTGAGGGGGGCGGGGGCCACGGGACAGGGGATGCCAAGGAGGATGAGGGCACCTTGGCACAGATGACCAGGGAGGAGCCTCTTTGCCAAGATGGGGTGTGGGGAAAGGAACAGGAGTGGGGGGTGATGCTGGGCTCTGTTTTGACCATGTTCAGTGTGAGGAGCTTGAGGGACCATTCGAAGGGAGATGGTGGGGGCTCTGTACATTTGGGTTGAGAACTTAAAAGAGATTTGTGCTGGGACCTGCCTGGAAGCATCAGGGCAGTGGCGGATACGGATGACCTGGGGATGGATGATGTTGTCCAGAGAGAGGCCATGCTGGGCAAGAACAGCCCCGGGGCTTATGTATGTGCTCTCTAGATGCTTATCTGAAGCTCCCCTCCTTGCCTTGAAGTGGCCCAGAACCAGCTGAGGTGGGCCAAGTACTCTAACATCGACACCGTGGGCGTGGAGAGCACTGCTCTTCCAGGCGGACCCAGGGTGAGCTGGAGATGGGCTGGGGCTCCCCACAGTCCCCAGGTGTATTACTTTGCTGCGGCCACCATAACAAAGTACCACAGGCTGGGGGCCTTCAACGCAGACCTTTATCTCTCAGATCTGGAGTCTTTGAAGTCAAAGATCAAGGTGCCAACATAGCTGGGTTCTGGGGAAGGCCTTTTCTGGGTTGCAGGCTGCCGACTTTCTGTTGTACCCTAACTTGGCGGTGAGAGGGCGAGAGATCTCTCTGGGGTTTCTCTTATAAGGGCACTTGCTGATCCCAGTCCTCAGGTGAGGACTCCACCCTCATGACCTCATCTGATGCCCCATCTGATGCCATTACATTGGGGGTCAGCACTTCAACGTATGAATTGAAGCACGGGACACAAACCGTCAGCCAGGGAATCGAATTCCCTGTTGCTCCAATTCCTGGATTATGTGACGAAGAGGGCTGTCTTTCCTGGGTTTTGGCTCACATATGATTTTCCTCCTGCTTCTGTAACTAATCACCACAAACTTAGTGCTGGAAAACACACGCGTTTATTATTTTACAGTTCTGGAGTTCAGAAGTTCAAAATGGGTCTCTCTGAGCTAAAAGCAAGGTGTCTGCAAGGCTGCATTGCTTCTCGAGGCCCTAGAGGAGAATGTTTTCTTGACTTTCCATCTTCTGAAGGCACCTGCATTCCTTGGCTTGTGGCCGCATTCTCTACCTTCGAAGCCAGAGGTGGCGGGCTGCATCTATCTCATGTTGCATCACCAACCTCTGCTTCCATCCTCTGCCTCCTTCCCTGACTCTGACCCTCCTGCCTCCCTCATGTAGAGACCCTTGTGATGGCATTAGGCCCACGTGGGTAATCCAGGATCATCTCAAGATCCTCAGTGTAATCACTTCTGCAGAGTCCCTTTTGCCAGGTAGAGGAACTTTCACTGGTTCTGGGGACTAGGATGTAGGCGTATTTGGAGGAAGCGGGCATTATTTTGCCCAAGCACATAGGCTGAGCCGACAGGAGACCCTCAATAATTAGTCATTTTTGACATTCTGACTGTTCATATCTGGAACACCAGCCCCTCGAGAGTAGGGAACTTCATCTCTTGCCCCCATTGTTGAACCAATGGCTTCTCTCTTTTCGGGGAACCTGGTCTAGGGTGTCAGCACCATGGACAGCGAGAGAGCTGTCCCAGGTGCTGATAAGGCCCCACTCTCTGTCTTCCCATCCAAGCCCTGGACATCCCTGCCCTCAGCAAATCTCTAGGTTTTGAGACACATGAAGCTGAAGATTCAGTGTAAGTCTGCCCCTTGTCAACATCTCCATCCTAATGGCCTTCCCCTCCACCCTCACCCATGCTGTTCCAAATACACAAACTCTCCCACCTTGAATCCCTCTCTGCTCTTTACTTTCAGACTGTCTGAAGCTACTGTCTAAAGTAGCTTTCACATCCCCACCTGCCTGTGTCCTTGTTTTTCTTTTTAATTTTTTTAAATGTTTATTTAGTTTTTAGAGAGACAGCGCAAACAGGGGAAGGCCAGAGAGAGAGAGAGGGAGACACAGAATCAGAAGCATCTCCAGGCTCTGAGCTGTCAGCACAGAGTCCAATGCAGGGCTCGAACTCACGAACTGTGAGATCATGACCTGAGATGAAGTTAGACACTTAACCGACTGAGCCACCCAGGCGCCCCCTGTTTCCTTGCTTTTAAATCACGATCTCTATCCACCGTTGTTTTACTTGTTTATTTAGTTGTTTATATCTGTCTAAATGAGACACGCTTGAATAGAAGTTCCATCACTGGAGAAACTTTCCATAGAAGAGCCCCTGGCTCATAGTAGCTGCTCAACAAATGCTTGTTGAATGAGCCCAAGTTTTGGAGATAAGTCAAAGATGCTTGAGATATCTCCCACTCTGTAGGAATCTTGGCACCCCACCCTGAAACCACATAATTTCCCCCTTTAAACACAAATCAACAGTATCAGCAGCTATTATAATGGATTCATGGAAAAACTGCTATATATCAGGCCTTGCATTGATGCATGTATGTTCTCTCTGAATTCCTACAGTAGCTCTACAAGAGAGCATATTATTATCATCCCATTAAGCTCATGAGGGTGTTAAGTTGCACAGTGGTTAGGAGACGGAGCCAGGAGTCATATTCATAAGCTTACTCACTACCCAATGCTATTTCCTTGGGAGGTAGACGCTGAGATTTACATTTAAGGTTGCAGTCCTGGGGCAGCACTTAATCCTCAGGAAAGTAGCCCTCCATAGACCTAGAAGGAACCCCATGATCACTAGAGCCTAAGATGCCACAAGCCTCACCAACTTAGACTGGCATCAATCTTTCCCACTTTTTCTCACCGATTCTGGTCAGGATGGGACCCCTGGCACCTTGAAGTTGGAATAGAGCCTGCTATGGGCTGAATCATGCCCCCCTCCCAAATGTATATGTTGAAATCCTAACCCTCAGGACAACAGAATGTGACCGTATTTGGAGATAAGGTTTTTAAAGAGGTAATTAAGTCAAAATTAATCTATCGTGACCAGTGTCCTTCTAAAACAGGGAAATTTAGACTCTAGGACAGACATGTAGAGGAAAGACAATGTAAAGACACAGACAGAGCATCAGCTACAAAGCCAAGGAATCCCTGAGTCCACCAGAAGCTAGGAAAGCAGCATTGAACAGATGCTCCCTCACAGCCCCGAGGGGAACCAACCCTGTTAACTTGGATCTCCGACTTCTAGCCTCCAGAACTGTGAGACAATCACTTCTGTTGTTTAAGCCACTCAGCCTGTGGTCCTTCATCATGGAAGCCCTACCAAACTAATATAAAGCCCTTGGCTAGACCCAGGTACCGTGATGTGGATGGGGTGGTGTATTGGTCAGGATAAATTAGATTATGCTGCTGTAAAAAAATGACTCCAAAGTCCTGGGGGCCTAAAACCGTACAAGATTCATTTTTTGCTCTCAAGATCTGTCTATTGCAGATCACCTAGGGATTCTTTGCCATGTTCCTCACTCCTCACCCCACATGATTTAGCAGCCACTGTCTGGAATGTGTCAGATCACTGTAACAGAGGAAAGAAATCTCTGAGGGGCCTGCCCGGCAATTAAATACTCTGGCTGGGAAATGATGAATTTTGCTCACTGCTCATTGGCCAGAACGAGTCACATGGCCTTACTCAACCATGAGCGGGCAGGAAAGAGCAGCTCTACTGTGCGCCAAAAAAGAAAGAGCAGTGGAAATCTTTGGAAAAATCATTCATCATTTAACAGAGTTAGTTGGGCTTCCAGTGGGGCTTCTTGGTCTGTTCAGGCTACTTCTCCCTGGTTCTAGAGATTAAGGTACGGCTAATGCTAAGAAATCTTGGGGTTCCAGTGAAAGCCTGGGTTCTAGCTTAGGGGCTCTACCCTGAAGCTCACAGGAGCTGACCCAGAGGAGTGGGAGCAGAGGAGACAGATGGAGCCAGACTTACAAGAGGGTTTGCTTTACATGTTTCTGTCCAGGCCTCTGAAAATGTCTGCATAGAGGTCAGACCCCAGGACATCTGGAGAGCTGAGTTAAAGGGTCTCTCCTATATAGAATGATCTCCTAGGTATCTCTCCCCCAAAATGAAAACAGATGTCCACCAAAATCTTGTACACATAAGTTCATAAGAGCATTATTCATAATAGCCAATCAAATACCCATCAACTGATGAACAAAGGAACAAACTGTTATATCCATACAATGGAATATTATTTGGGCACCAAGAAAAAATGACATACAGGCACATGATACAATGTGGATGAAACCTGGAAAATTTTTGCTAAATGAAAGAATGTAGGGGCACCTGGGTGGCTCAGTCAGTTGAGCTTCCGACTTGGGCTCAAGTCATGATCTCACATTTAGTGAGTTTGAGCCCCGCCTTGGGCTCACTGCTGTCAGCACAGAGCCCACTTCAGATTCTCTGTACCACCTTCTCTCTCTGCCCCTCACCTACTCATGCACGTTCACACACACACTCTCTCTCTCTCAAAAATAAACATTAAAAAAAAGAATGTATAATGTGATGACTTGATATACATTGTGAATGGATCCCCCATTGAGTTAATTAACATGTCCATCACTTCACATATTTACCCGCCCTCCCCCCACTCTGGTGAGTACATTTAAGTTCTACTCTTAGCAAATTTCGATTATGAGATATAGTGTTATTAGCTATAGTCTTCTTATTATATATCAGATCCTCAGACCTTATTCATCTTTTAACTGAAAGATTGTGCCCTTTTACCAACCTTTCCCTGTTTCCCCCATCTCCCAGCCCCCGGTAACCACTTTTCTGTTCTCTGTTTCTATGAAGTCAACTTTCTACCCCCAGATTCCACACGTAAGTGACGCCTTGCAGTATTTGTCTTTCTCTGACTTATTTTGCTTAGAATAATGCCCTGCAGTTTCATTCATGTTGTGGATGAATGAATGAATGACAGGACTTCTTTCTTTTTAAAGGATGAATTGGGGCACCTGGGTGGCTCAGTCTTGTTAAGCATCTGACTTCTGTTCAGGTCATGATCTCACAGTTCATGACTTTGAGCCCCGTGTTGGGGCTGACAGCTCGGAGCCTGGATCCTGCTTCCGATTCTGTGTCTCCCTCTCTCTCTGCTTCCCTCCCTCCCTCCCTCTCTCTCTCTCTTTCAAAAATAAACATTAAAGGATATATAATATTCCATTGTATACATACACTATATCTTCTTTATCCATTTATCCATCAATGGACATTTGGGTTGTTTAAATACCTTGGATATTCCATACCTTGGATATGAGGTGAGCATGGGAGGTGCAGATATCTCTTTGAGATCATGATTTCATGTTCTTTGGATAGATACCTAGAAATGGAGTTCCTGGGTCATGGGGTAGTTTTATTTTTAATTTTTTGAGGCAACTCCATACTGTTTTCCATACTGGCTGCATCAGTGTACATTTCTACCAAAGTGCACGAGGATTCTGTCTTCTCCACATCCTGTGATGGAAATGTTTTCAAGCTGATAGTGGCGGTGGCTGCAGAACTCTTATGAATACACTAACGTCCACTGAATTGTTCACTTCCAGTGGGTGAGATGCACGATGTGTGAATTAGATCCACAGACCCAAGGGGGTGAGTAGAGTGACTAAAACCAGGGACCTGGACTTTCTCGGAGTTGGGGGAGATCCTGCCCTTTGCCAGCCAGGGAACTCAGCTCTCTCACCTGTGTCTTTTACATAATTTTCTTCCCTGACTCAGAGGGTTGCTTTATGATTAGAATAAAGTGAAATAGAGCTCTGTACAGGAGGGCGCGCGTGCACACACACACACACACACACACACACACACACACTCAACTTTCCTGGATCAGCTTCTTATTTCTCTGCCACCAGGGGGCAATCTTGCTGTGGTATGTGCCCCTGGAGTGAAGACTTCAGGGGCGGAGCCTTCTGCTGGCCGTGGGAGGGTTAAGTGTGTAGCAATTGGCAAAGTTTGCTAACTCCTTGCTTTTTTGGCCTTCCTGGTAAACGTTTACTGGGAAGGGGCCCCTTTTCCTCATTATAAAATGATTGCTGGTGTGTTTAAAATAAACTAAGGAAACAAATGAAGCGTAAAATTAAAATAGGTGTTCCTATATGTGTTCACCAAAATATTAAAGCCTTTGACCCAGCCATTCTCCATCCAACAAACGAGCCCATAAATGTATGTGCCTAACACAGCCCAGTTTGCCATGATGCCATGGCTTGTAAAAGTGAAACGTGGCCAACAGTCGCCATGACTGACAATAGGGGCATAGTTAACCAAATTAGGGCATGGCATGCTACGGGACCACTCTGCAGCCATTAAAAAGAATGAGACAGACCTATATTCATGGACATGGAAAAATCGCTCTGTACCTGCTCCATGGGGAAAAAAAAAAAAGCCACCTAACGTTGACTGTAGTGTGATGGCATTGATATTAGAGAACACGAATGTACACAAGTATATCCATGCATTAGACACCCTGGAAGTCTCTTCCAAACAGTTGAGAGTGGCTCTTTCTTAGGAAGAAGAGGCAGGGTGAGAGTTTAAGGGGGGGGGGGGTGATTTCTGTTATTTGAGCCTTTTACAGTGAGAGCTTATTGCTTTGTTACTTTTTATTTTTTTATTTTTTAAAAATATTTTTATTTATTTCTAGGAGAGAGAGAGAGAGAGAGAGACAGCATGAACAGGGAAGGGTCAGAGAGAGGGAGATACAGACTCTGAAATAGGCTCCAGGCTCTGAGCTGGCCATCAGCACAGATCCCGACGCGGGGCTCGAACCCACGAACCGCGAGATCATGACCTAAGCGAAAGTCGGACACTTAACCAACTAAGCCACCCAGGCGCCCCGTCTTTGTTACTTTTTAAAGCCCCAGAAAATATCTTGTTAAATATTCTTTTGAAGCAGGACACCTCCCCCTCTCCCTTGCCTACCTCCCCTCCCCCCATGGCTGCATAGTTCTTTAACCTGGTCTTTCCTGTTGGGCGGTTAGGTTGGTTGCAACCTTTCACAGTTCTACAGGAAATTGGGATGAATATCCATGTTTGTTCATCTCTATGCCTCTGTGATGAACTCTTCATGCCTCTCCCAATTCATCAGGGAAGAAATAAGTGAACGAGCACATAGTTCTTGTTTCTCTGCTTGTGTTCTTAGAAAAACATCTCAGATGTGGAAATATTTGATCCAAAATAATGGTTTTGTTATAGTTGCATTTTTGTTTTTTTAATGTTTTTATTTCTGAGAAAGAGAAAGAGACAGCATGAGCAGGGGAGGGTCAGAGAGAGAGGGAGACACAGAATCCGAAACAGGCTCCAGGCTCTGAGCTGTCAGCACAGAGCCCGACGCGGGGCTTGAACCCACAAACCGTGAGATCATGACCTGAGCCAAAGTCCGATGCTTAACCAACTGAGCCACCCAGGCGCCCCTGGAAATTTAAAAATGCCTATAGATGCAATTGAAAACAGACTAGCTCCCATTCGTGTAGTGATATTATTGTGCCAGGTTCCATTCTATGTGTTTTACACTTACTTTTTAATTTATTGTGTGTAGCAATCCTACTTTGCGCTTTGCTTTATTAGTAAACTGAGGCATAGGATGATGTAGTGACTTGGTCAATGGTCTGACTTTTTAAAAAAATTATTTATTTAGGGGCGCCTGGGTGGCTTAGTCGGTTAAGCGTCCGACTTTCGCTTGGGTCATGATCTCACGGTTCGTGGGTTCGAGCCCTGCATCGGGCTCTGTGCTGACTGCCAGCTCAGAGCCTGGAGCCTCTTTCAGAGTCTGTCACTCCCTCTCTCTCTGATCCTCCCCTGCTCACGCTGTCTCTCTCTCTCCTAGAAATAAATAAAACATTTAAAAAAATTATTTATTTATCTTGAGAGAGAGAAAGAGAGAGCAGGGAAAGAGCAGAGAGAGAGAAAGAGAGAGAGAGAGAATCCCAAGCAGGTTCTATACTGTCAGGGTGGAGCCTGACCTGGGGCTCAAACCCACGAACTGCGAGATGATGACCTGAGCCAAAATCAAAAGTCAGATGCTCAACCGACTCAGCCACCCACGTGTTCCAATGGTCTGACTGTTTGTTAGGGTCTGACTTTTTTAAAATTTTTTAAAAAATGTTTTATTGATTTCTGAGAGAGAGAGATGGTGTGAGCAGGGGAGGGTCAGAGACAGAGAGGGAGACACAGAATCTGATGCAGGCTCCAGGCTCTGAGTTGTCAGCACAGAGCCCGATGTGGGGCTGGAACCCACGAACCGTGAGATCATGACCTGAGCTGAAGTTGGACGCTTAACTAACTGACCCACCCAGGTGCCCCTGGCCTGACTTTAAATAAGAAGCCCGTAGCTGAGAACTTTAGGTAGAATGGCTTGACGTTCTGAGTTCATGACCTACCTAACGTCAGTGTGTTAACTCTTTCTTTCTTTCTTTCTTTCTTTCTTTCTTTCTTTCTTTCTTTCTTTCTTTCTTTCTTTCTTTCTCTCTCTCTCTCTCTCTCTTTTTTTTCTTTTTCTTCCTTCCTTCCTTCCTTCCTTCCTTCCTTCCTTCCTTCCTTCTTTCCCTTCTTTCTTTCGTTTGTTTTGTGATTTAAGTAGCCTCTACACTCAACATCGGTCTCAAACTCACATCCCAGAGATCAAGAGTCCCACATTCCCACGTCCCCACCCCACCCCCAACCGAGCCAGCCAGGTGCCTGTTTACAACATGTAAGTTGGTGGGCGTGGCTGTGCTCCAATGGGACTTTATTATGGACACATGGAATTTTGAATTTCATATAATTTTCAGGTATTGTCAAATATTCTTCTTTTGATTTTTAAAAATCATTTTAAAGTTTATTATTTTGAGAGTGAGAGAAAGAAAGAAAGAGTGTGAGTGAGGGAAGGGCAGAAGGAGATTAGAGAGAGAGAGAGAGAGAGAGAGTTCCAAGCTGGCTCCACAGTGTCAGCACAGCCCGATGTGGGGCTCGGTCTCACAAACCGTGAAATCATGACCTGAGCTGAAATCAAGAATCGGTCGCTCAATAGACTGAGCCATCCAGGGGCACCCCGATTTTTAAAAATTATTTTAAAATGAAGGGGGGCCCCTGGGTGGCTCAGTCGGTTAGCGTCTGACTTCAGCCCAGGTCATGATCGCGGGGTTTGTGAGTTCGAGCCCCATGCGGGGTTCTTTGCTGTCAACACAGAAACTGCTTCAGATCCTATGTCCCCCGCCTCTCGCCCCTGTCTCTACCTCTCCCACTCACATGCATACTCTCTCCCTCTCTCAAAATAAACATTAAAAAATAATAAAAATAATAAAAATGATTTTAAAATGTCAAAACCATTCTTAGCTTGCAAGCCATACAAAAAAAGCATTGGGTCATACTTTGCCCACCCCTGTTTTAGATATTCCCTATATTATGAAAGAAATCATACCCATTGTCAGTTGTGTTGCAAATATTTTTATTTTTATTATTTTAATAAATATTTTAATATTTAATAATTTATTTTTAATTTTTTAATGTTTATTTTTAAGAGAGAGACAGAGCATGAGTGGGGAAGGGCAGAGAGAGAGGGAGTCACAGAATCAGAAGCAGGCTCTGTCAGCACAGAGCCCAACGGGGGGCTTGAACTCATGGACCACAAGATCATAACCTGAGCCGAAGTCAGATGCTTAACTAACTGAGCCACCCAGGTACCCCTAATTTGAGTTTCATTTAAAATATGATGTGAGGTAAGGATCAAGGTTTATGTATTTACATATATTTGCATATAGATGCATCATTGTTTCCATACCATTTGTCAAAAAGACTGTCCTTTTCTCATTGAGTTACCTTGACAGCTTTATCAAAATCAACTGATTATATATGTGTGGGTCTATATTTATGGGCTGTCTATTACATTGACATATATGTTTACCTTATACCTAAAACTTTATGTCTTGAGATCAGATAACTTAAATCCTGCAATTTCATTCTTTCTCTTTTTAAAAAAAATTTTTTTAAGTGTATTTATTTTGAGAGAGAGCGAGCAGGGGTGGGGGGCAGAGAGAGAGAGGGGAAGAGAGAATCCCAAGCATACTCTGACCGTCAATGCAGAATCCAACGCGGGGTTTGAACCCACAAACCTTGAGATCATGACCTGAGCTGAAGTCAAGAGTCTGATATTTAACCAACTGAGCCACCTAGGTGCCCCTCATTCTTTTTCAAATTGCTTAGGCTGTCCTAGGTCTTTCACAATTCTGTAATTTTACAATCAGCTCAGTGACCTCTACAAAAAACAAGAAAAACAAAAACAAAAACTCTACTGAAATATTGATTGGGATTGCATTTAATCTATGGATTATTTTAGGGAGAAATGACATATTACCACTATTGAATCCTCTAATCCATGAAAGTAGTGTACTTCTATGTTTATTCTGGCTTTCTTTGATTTCTCTAAATAGTGCTTTCTAGTTTCCAACATACGGGTCTTATGTTAAATTTATCTCTCAGTATTTCATGGTTTTGATGCTATCGAAAATAGTAGTGATTTTCCAAAGTTTCATTTTTCCGATTGTCTATTGTAAGTATGTAAAGATAGAACTCATTTATATATACACGACTTGGGTAAACTCACAGTGGGTCTCATGGCCCGCTTGTCCATTCTTTATGATTTTCTATGTGTTGATGATTGTATTTTACTTGTTTTCTTTCTTTCCATTTATATAGATTATCATATTTAATTTTTCTTTCCAATCTGTGCTTCGTTATTCCTTTTCTTGCCTTATTACACTGGCTATGATCTCCAACACAATGTTGATTAGAGGCAGTAAGAGCTGACACCTTTGCCCTCTTCCCAGTCTTGGGGTAAAACATCCCAGCATTCACCATTAAGTATATTGTTTTAGCTCTAAGTTTTCATAGGTACTTTTTTGTACAGAGAGGAAATCTCCTTTTATTCCTAGTTTGCTGAGAGTTTTTTTTTTTTTCAGTAGAATTAACCTGCTTTGATTTTTGTCAAATGAGTTTTCTACATCTATTAAGATGATGATTCTCATCTGATTCTTTCTTTTCTAATCTCTTGGTATGGCAAATTAGACTGATTTGATTTTCAAATGCTGAATCAACTTTGCATTTCTTAAATAAACCACAATGTGATCATGATGTGTTTTCCTTTTTATAAATTGCTGGACTCTATTTGCTAATATTTTGTTAACGATTGTTTATGACCATAGTCACAAAAGATATTGGTCCGTAGTTGCCTTTTATTTTCTTTCTTTTTTTTTTTTTTAATTAAGCCCCACACCCAGTGTGGAGCCCAATGTGGGGCTTGAGCTCACGACGCTGAGATCAAGGCCTGAGCTGAGGTCAGGAGTTGGACACTTAACCGACTGAGCCACCCAGCACCCCATTTTGTTGTTTTATTTTCATGTAATATGTTTATCTGTTATGGTGTCAGGATAATACTACCCTTATAGATTGAATTGGGAAATGCACCTTCCTATTTTCTTGAAGAATTTGTGTAGAATCAGTATTATGTATTTTTTTACATTTTTGTAGGATTCACCAATGAAGACCTCTGCGCATGGAGTTTTCTTTGTGGGAAAGCTTTTTTTTTTTTAAGTTTATTTTGAGAGAGAGAGAGAGAACATGAGCAGAGAAGGGGCAGAGAGAGAGGGAGAGAATTCCAAGCAGGCTCTGCACTGTCAGAGAGGAGCCCGATATAGGGTTTGATCTCATGGTTCATGAGATCTTGACCTGAGCTGAAATTAAGAGCCAAATGCTTGCCTGAACCACCCAGGCACCCCTTCTTTGTGGGAAGGTTTTTAATCATAAGTTGTATGTATGTATGTATTATTTAAAAATCACTCTTCTAACCACCTTTATTATTTTTTAATCTATTTATTTATTTTGATGGGGGGAGGGGCTGAGAGGGAGAGAGAGAATCCCAAGCAGGCTCCGCACTGTCAGCGCAGGGCCAGGAGCAGGGCTGGAATTCACAAACCATGAGATCATGACCTGAAGGGAAACCAAGAGTTGGACACTTAACCAACTGAGCCACCCAGGTGCCCCTTGAATTCCATTTGTAAATAAAGGACTATATAGGTTATCCATTTCTTCCTAATAAGCATTTGCATTTCAAGGAATTCATCTATGCCATGTAACTTCTCAGAGTTATTGACCTAAAGCTGTTCATAAATTTCCTTCATTATCCTCGTTATGTCTGAGGCCTTATAGCGATCTCCTATCTTTTATTCTACGATGGAAGTGCTTTGCAAGGCTCTGGTTCTGTCACATATCCTATTGTCCCATTGGCCGAAATAAGTCGCAGAGCTGAGCCCTGACTCGGTGCGGGCGGAGATCCCCTGGATGGGTGAAGACAAGCAGATGTGAACCAATTGGGAGTCATTAGTTCAACTGTCTGCCATATGCATACCTCCTTGTGGAAAGGCTCTACCCCTAAGGAACGCATTTGTTCTTATGACTTGCTTAGCAATTTCGTGTTTTATTTAGACACGTTCACAAGAGTGTTGAGGGTTCATTAAGTCCGCCTTGTTGTATGGACGACCCGTCTACAATGCATCCTACATCTCTTTCTCCCAGAGCGCTCACCACAACTATAATTAAATAATTGTGTCTTTAGCTGTTCCGTGTCTTGTGTTCCCTCTGGAACATAAGCTCCATGAAGACAGAGACTGTGTCTGTCTTCATCCAGGTTGAATCCCCAGCTCCTGGCACATAGTGGATTGCTCTGTTGATTCATGTATCCAAAGTGAAAACCTATCATCGACAAACTACTCCACATGTTGGCAATTAGCTTCATGTCTGGGATATATAATCTGATAGGGACGTTGAGACATGAGTTTGGTGGGGGGTGTTAGTGACACAGACTCTACAAACAGGAAGTAAGGACCTCCTACATTCATGATTCTGCTGGAAGAATAGATCTGGAGCCACCAGAGCTGGCAGGGGCCACTTCTTTCAGTAGTGAGCTCGCTTCCCATGGAAAGAATCAAAGATGGGCTGTGCAAGAGGAGACTCAGAGATGCTGCAGAGGGGGCTTGTTTTAGCTTGGGGGAAGGTCTGGACTAGCCAATGTCTACGATTCCTCTCGTCTCCAATACCCTGCAATTCCACAGCAGGGGCTGAGTTGGAGGGGAAGATGGGATGTGGAAAAGGAGCTCAAAGGGAGGACTCCCAGAGGAAGGATGGGGTCGTGGGGAAGATCAGCTGTGGAGAGCAGTGGAAGACAGGCAGGGAGGGTGGTTGGAGACGAAGAGGGGTTTCAGAGGGAAGATCTTAGATAAAGTCTCCACCCCCTCTCATCTCCTTTGACTCCCTCCCTGGCACCTCCCCCACACGTGCCCTTGAAACTGCTTTCCTCAAGGTCGTGGTTGGGCACCATGTTCCTGTATCTACTGTGAGTGCTCAGTTCTTATCTTGCACACCCTCCAGCTGGCCCCTAACACTGGGGAGCACTCCCGCCTTCTAGAAACCCCCACCCTCTGTGTTTTGCCTCTCCAGATTCTGTCCTCAGCCTGGGTCTCATTTTCCAGGGGGTTTCCATTTCTGCCTTCCATATGGGTATCCCCAGTCCTGGCCATGATGGCTCTTGAGGGGCTCCCGAGCCACGAGTTCTTGGCAGACTGCGACATCACAGGACCCAAAGTTTATATGTGACTTGTTTTTTCCAGTGTGGCCTTTGCTGTGCCCTTGGGGTTGGCAAAGGCCAGTGGGGCACAGCAATGAGTTGCAGGATGACACGGAATCTTCATCTGGGTGGAGTCCTCACAGGCTTCACCCACGTCAGAAGAGCAGCCAGAGCCCCCCTTCTCTCTCCACTTCACCCTCCACCCTCCATCCCCTACAATCACGTAGGTCTTCATGCTTTATACGTGCAAAGTGATTGCCTTACTCTCTCTCCCCAAAGACCTTCTCCTATGAGCAGGAAGAAAAAAAGAGATGAAGTGGACAGAAAAACTCTTCCTGTCAAGGGTATGCAAAACATAGAAGGCATATTTGAGATAATCTGTCTCCCTTGACCTACATCAATACGGACCATGGGCATGAATGTGTGTGTGTGCGTGCACTCACACACACAGATATCTGTGTTCTTGAATGCAGTTCATCTGGTGTGTTCAAGTGTCCAAGCATGCATTTGTGGATGTTTGTTTAGCATTTATCCATGTGTCCCATTTTGTGTCTGTGTGTGTATTATAGACTATTTTAAAAAACGATTTGGCGGGGTGGGGGGGCAGGCGGGTGCTTGGGTGGCTCCATCGATGAAGCGATCAACTATTGATTTCGGCTCAGGTCACGATCTCACAGTTTGTGGGTCTGAGCCCCACATCAGGCTCCAGACACCGACAGTGGGGAGCCTGCTTGGGACTCTCTCTCTCTCCCTCTCTCTCTGTCCCTCCCCCACTCGTGCTGTCTCTGTCTCTCCCTAAATAAAGAAATAAACTAAAAAAAAATAAATAAATAAAATAAAAAATCATGTAAAAAAATAGCTTGAAGTTCATGGCAAAGTTGAGCAGAAAATATGGAGTTCCCATATTCGCCCCGCCGTCACAGAAGCGTCCCTCACTGTCAACTGAACTGCACTGACGTACCATCACCACTCAGAGTCCATAGTTTATGTCAGGGTTCACTCGTGGTGTCATACGTTCTGTGGGTTTTGACAAATGTGTAATGACGCGTATTCACAACTGTAGTCTCATACGGGGTATTTTCATTGCCCTGAAACTCCTCTGTGCTCCAGTTTTTCACCCCTCCCGCCCCCCTGAACCCCATGGCAATCCCTGACCCTTTTAGTGTCTCCTGCCTCAGTTTCACCTCTTCCAGAATGCCCTAGAGCTGGGATCGTACCATCTGGAGCCTTCTCCGATCAGCTTCTTCGATTCAGTACTAAGCATTTAAGACTCCTCCATGGCTTTTTGTGGTTTGAAAGCTCATTCTTTTCAAGAACTGAATAATATTGCAGTGTCCAACTAGACCACAGTTTATGTATCTATTCACATGCTGAAGGACATCTCGGAGCCTCCCAGGTCCCACTGCATTTTTGTGTGAGAGGGAAGGGGCTGGGAAGGAGAGCAGAAGTTCATGAACTTGTACACATCATGATGAGTGATGCCCCAGGTGCCTAATCAAATGTCTGGTATTCCCCGCGGGGCCATGTCAGAAGAGCAGCTGTGATTGTTTCTGGGGTGTAGGTGGAGGGAGTGGTGGGGAGAGAAGGGGGCTCTGGCTGCTCTTCTGACATGGTCCCTCGGGAGTACTGTGCATTTGATCAGGCACATGGGACATCACTCATCACGATATGCACAAGCTCGTGAACTTCCCCTCTCCTTCATGGCCTTACAGGACCTGAACTCCACCTGTCCAAGACGAAACTCATCACCCTCCCCTCCCTCGCCCAGCCTGGCCCCTCATCTCACGTTCCCATCTCGGCACATGACACCACCATCTACCCAGTTGCGAAAGGCGGCAGCAATCTGTGCATCTTCCAAAACCCCTCCCTTCCTCCTTCGCTTCCTGCCCCCATCGATCGGCAAGTCCCGTCACCTCTCTCTCCCAAACACATTCTGAACCTTTCCTTTCTCTCTGGCCCCAAGGGCACACCCTAGAATGGGCCTTCTGAGCGAAGCTACCACAAACCACCCGTCATCAGTAGGGCTGTTTGGGAGATACCAGGCCCCTCAAGGCAGGCCTGAAACTCACAAACACACATGGGGCTTTCTGGACCACGTTTCCAGATTTGACTTTGTGGCCTGCATACGTGCGCGCACGTGCGTGGTTTTTGATGGGAAAGTGATTTGACCCACTGGGGCACATTGGGCAATGTCTGGAGACATTGTTGCCTGTCACAGTTGGAAGGGGCTGCTAGTGACATCTAGTGTGTAGAGGTCAGGGATGCTGCTAAACACCCTACAATGCACAGGCACCCCCCCTCCCAAGAATGATCTGTCCCCAAGTGTCAACAGAGCTGAGGATGAGGAACTCTTCTCTAGAACCACTCAAAGGCTGCCGCTGACCACCTGTCCAGATGAGAAAGTACAGAAAACAGTAAGAGTAGAGAAACTTTATAATAACTTTATGATAGAGTAATTTTGACTGTTGGGCTCATGTTTTGCATGTCTTTTAAAGTTTTTAAAATCAAGTTTTAGAAGAGTTTTAAACGCACAGAAAATATTAAGCAAATAGCAGTTTCTATATATACGCCTTCCCCCAGCACACACACACATACACTGTTTCCCTTTCTAGTAACATCTTAGACTAGTATGGGACATTTGTTACAATTAGTGAACGAATTTGGATACATTAGTATTAAGGAAAGCACAGGCTTTATGCAGATTTCTCCAGCTTTACCCCAATGTCCTTTTTTTGGGGGGGGGGTCCAGGATCCCACATGAGATTGAGTTGGTTCGCCACCTTAGGCTCTTCCGCCAGGATGGTCCTGAGCTTTCTTTGCCTTTGATGACCTTGACAATCTTGAGGAGTATTGGTCAGGGGATACCAGAGGGTGCCTCTCTGTTGGAATTTTTCCGATCTTTTCCTTGTGGTTAGGCTAGGGTTATGGGTTTGTGGAAGGAAGATCACAGAGGCCAAGTGCCATTTTCATTGCCTTATATCACAAGAAGACATACTAGCCGCCTAATTATGACTGTTGATGGTGGCCTTGATCGCCCAGTCAGCAGATGACATGTGTGTTTCTCAAGAGGCTCCTCCACTGTATGGTTATGCTTTTCTCCTCTCTTTCCCCAACATACTTCCTGGAAAGACGTCACGCTGTGCAGTTGAACCTCTTCCAGAGGGTTCCGTATGTCCGTCAGCGATCTGGAATTCTTCTGCACATCAGGTCTGCCTCTTGTCCTTCAACCCTTCATGTATTTGATCATTTATTTGTATCAATGCTAACTCGTAGATATTTACTTTATTCTTAAGGTTATAAGCCAATACTACATTGCTTTCTTCTCTCAAATCACTGCAGCTGTGGTCATGGAGGCAGGGGGCTTTCTTTCAGTGGGGCTCCTGCTGCCTTTGACACGCCCAATCCTTCCCCATCGTTCCTTGCTTTCTGGCACTACACCTGTGTTTTTCGACTTCTTTTTTCTAGAAATTAATTTTCATTGCATCTTATGGGGGGGGTAGGGGGAAGTGGTTCTTCACTGGAGAGAATTTGAGAAGCACTTCAAGACCTTCCAGAAGCTTTCTCTGCACGTCCCCTGCAGTGACCTTCCCTGAGCACACCAGGCTTTATCTGCCCAAGGCTCTTGCATTTCTCTGAGATTGGAATGCTTTTCCTACAACTGTTCCTTTTTTTTTTTTTTTTAATGTTTATTTATTTTTGAGGGTGCAGAGAGGAGCAGAGAGAGAGAGACAGGGGATCCAAAGCAGGCCCTGCGCTGACAGAGAGAGCCTGATGGGAGGCTCGAACTCAGGTCGGATGCTTAACCGACTGAGCCACCCACCCACTACAACTATTCCTTTTCATTCTTCCTGTCTTTTCCCATCTCCCCCATCCACAGAGCCGCCTCCCCATCCCAAGCTGAAGCAGCCCCCACCCCAGCCGTCTCCAGGATTCTTGCTTTGTTTCCTTATTGTCTCAATATTTTGTTCCCTGTTGAAGTCATCTCTTTGGCCTACTAACAATTACTTCTTTTTTTTTTTTTTTAAATATTTTTATTTATTTCTAGGAGAGAGAAAGAGACAGTGTGAGCAGGGGAGGGTCAGAGAGAGAGGGAGACACAGACTCTGAAATAGGCTCCAGGCTCTGAGCTGGCAGTCAGCACAGAGCCCGACGCGGGGCTCGAACCCACGAACCGCGAGATCATGACCTAAGCGAAAGTCGGACGCTTAACCGACTAAGCCACCCAGGCGCCCCTACTAACAATTACTTCTAAATGCAAGTGTCAGGGGGCGCCTGGGTGGCCCAGTTGGTTAAGCGGCCAACTGCAGCTCAGCTCATGATCTCATGGGTCGTGAGTTTGAGCCCCGCATAGGGCTCTATGCTGACAACTCAGAGCCTGGAGCCTGCTTCGGATTCTGTGTCTCCTTCTCTCTCTACCCCTCCTCCACTCACACTCTGTCTCTCTCTCTCAAAAATAAATAAACAGTAAAAAAAAAAAAAAAAAAAAAAAAGCTTTAAAGTGCAAGTGTTAAGGCACCTGACGGGCTCAGTCAGTAGAGCATGTGACTCGATCTCAGATTGTGAGTTTGAGCCCCACGTTGGGTGTAGAGATTACTTAAAAATAAAATCTTAAAAAAATAAAAATGAATGCAATGTCACAAGACAGGGATAGACCTTGGCATGAATAATATTGTGGGGTTTTTTTTAAATGTTTATTTATTGGGGAGCCTGGATGGCTCAGCTGGTTGTGTGCCTGACCTCAGCTCAGGTCAAGATCTCATGATTTATGAGTTTGAGCCCCGTGTTGGGCTCTGTGCTGACAGCTTGGAGCCTGGAGCCTGCCTCGAATTCTGTGTCTCCCTCTCTCTCTCTGCCCCTCCCCTGCTCACACTCTATCTCTCTCTTTAAAAAATAAACATTAAAAAATTAAATAAAATCTTTATTTATTTTGAGAGAGAGAGAACGTGGGGTTGGGGAGGGGCAGAGAGAGAGGGAGAGAATTCCAAGCAGGCTCCACTGTTAGCACAGAGCTTGATGTGGGGCTCAATCTCACGAACCTTGAGAACATGACCTAAACCGAAATCAAGGGTTGGTCACCCAGGTCGCCCTGTTGCTTTTTTCTAATGTTATTTTGAAATACTTCAGAAACGTCCCCCTGAGATCGCTGGATTTGGGGCAGTCTGGTAATAATCTCCTTCTACTGAGGCCAAACTTCAGAAAAGCCCACTATGTGGGTAGGTGGGACAAAAAAAGTGGCCACACTCGAATCCCCATCACTATGGTTCAGTGTGGGTGAGAGGTACTGGAGGAGACCCCAACCTTCCTCTGCTCTGAGGCCCTACAGCCACGGGCTTCATCGCACCCCATTGGAGGGTGACGAATGATGAGAGAAGGCAGGCCGGCCTCGGAATGGAAGGACAGCAGAGTGGATCAGTAGATGGATCCAGGTGCCTTGGGCCCAAAGCCTCCTTCATTCTCCTCGCTGTGTCATTCTGAGGTCCCCAGCCTCAATTTTTCTGTCTGCAAAATGGGTATAATACTCATTATGCTCGGGATGCGGTAAGAATTAAATGAGATTGTGCTGGGCATCAAATAGTCTCAAAAGTGGTTACCTCTTGGTATGATCCCCAAAGTGCACACATACCCGGAATTTTGCAGATGACTCGGGGTGGGGGGCTTCATACACTTCCCCAAAACTTAGGTGTCCTGAATCCCAACCTATAACCTTCTAAGTCATCCCCACCCCCAACTTAATAACCAGAGCCTGTCCGATGAGTTAGGAGGTGTGAGAACCAAAGGGAGCCCCAGGTGAGGGAGGAGGTGGCAGGCAAGCACTTGGGGAGGGCCGGAGGTGGGGGAGGGGAGGAGGCCACCTCCCGCTCACAGGGGAGCCAGTGTGTCTGGAGCTGCCTGGGCCCCAGGAACAGGCCCTCAGGGGCAGGTGGGACCTCGCTTGCAGCCGGCTGTGTGTGGGTGGGGCCGTCTAGCGCAGCCAGGAGTTCCAGTTGGCCCAGTGTGGGGGCTGGGCCCGAGGACGCCCCTGGCGCCTGAGGTGGGGGCACTGGGCCCAGTTCCCACTCTGACACCAGGGGACGCCCCCAGGCCCTGCCTTCTAGGCCAGGGGAGGGCCTGCGGGTTCCCTCCCGTGGCAGGAACCCTGTGCTTGTGTTTACAGAGCATCCCGGGGAGGGTGTCTCAGCTCCAGCTTGTCCTTGGGGTCCACAGAGGTCACAGGAACCCTCCCAGAAAAACAAACACACATGCGAGCCGGCGGGACATGCCACGCTCATGGGAGTGGCAGCCGTGACACTGTGCCCTTCCCTTCCCGGGCACCTCCCGATGCCAGGAGGCCAGGGTCCCCCAGCCGTGCCAGGGGAGGGGAAACCAAAGCCCAGTGGAGAAAGGACGTTTCCAGGTCTTTCAGGGAGACTGGGGCAGGAGCTGAGGCACATGCATTGCACACATCCACACGTGCACGAAAACACACGCACACTGGCCCCTTTGTGCGCCCACACATACTCCTGCACAGGCACATCCAGACAGGAGGGCCGACGCCCCAGCTCCCCTCCCTCGGGCACACCCACCCCCTCTCTGGTCACACGCTCTGGACCATGAGACCCATGCCTCAAAAACACCTATGCAATGTATCTTGAGAGGACCCAGGAATTTCTACAAAGTAGGCTCAGGGACCATCGCAGCCTGGGAGGGGGTTGTCCCAGGAAACGGACTTGCTAGTGTGCTTTTTATATAGTCAAGAACCACTCTTTGCTCTGTGTATGTGTTGAATGAAACTCTGTAGTTGTGAATGCAAAAACTCACACTTACACTACCTTTAGGTGGAATTCACCCACCTAGTCTCCCTTATATGCAGCACTCAAATGCATCTAGGTGCACACAAATACCCTTACATACTCAGAGCCGTTCAAAACCCAACTTCTTACACGCGCATACTTATGTGCACACTATAGTCTGAGATTTGCCCCCAGGCGCACCCACGCATACGCTCACACATAAAGAGGAATGTTCAGACATTCAATTTACATTCAGAAAATATATACATGTACACTGTCACACCCATGCTTACACACAGACCCATGCAAACATCCAAAAGTCAGATGTGAACACCAGCTTCACACAAAAATGCGCAGAAAGCCATACATGTCAACACTCGTATGAAAAGGTAACATGCAAACCCAGACACATATGTACACTTATGTTACACATGTGATTACACCTGGCTATACACACCGTAGACATACAGGCCCACAGACTCAACATACAATTCTGTGTTCACAATTACACTCAGCTAAGAGGCACGTGGCAGATGTTTTGACACAAAAACACAATGGAATACACAAGCAATTAAAAATTTTTTTTAATGTTAATTTCTTTTTGAGAGAAAGAGAGAGCAGAATTCCAAGTGAGCTCCAGGCTCTGAGCTGTCAGCCCGGAGCCCCATGTAGGGCTCGAACTCACGAACTGTGAGATCATGACCTGAGCCAAAGTCAGACCAAGCTTAACCAACTGAGCCACCCAGGCGCCCTGACACAAGCAAATATTAAATATCCACAAAAAGGGCTCAGACATTTGCAAGTGTACCACTAATTGCCATTCAAATGCATTCATAGATACAAGTAATCACACTCCTGAATAAACACACGTGCTCTCAAACATTTCTCTCATATGCTCCTTCACGGACACGGATCACATCCTTATACAAAACACAAGTACATCTAGATGCTTACAAGTACGGACAAAACACAAATACACACGCACACTTGCCACAACTATATTCTCTGGATACAGGCTCCTACACCATACGGATCCTTGCACACACAACTCATGGAAAAGGGACACACACACACAGGTGCTGTCACACTCCCACCCAGATACGCACACGCAGACACCCTCAAATACGCTCGTTCACCCCCAAATGCATTCAGAGACGCACACACAGCCAACAACACACACTCCTGTACGCTCACAATCCGCCATCGGACACAGGTGCACCCACGCACACGCCGCCTCCTGAGCAGGAAGGACAAGCCCGCGTCGACGCTCACATACACATCTAAGGGTACACACTTGGGCCAGCACACACATCCGCAAACAGAGGGTCTCTCGTCCTCCCCAGCGCACGCGCGCACACGCACACGCACTCCTCCGCAGCCTCCCTCCCACACCGCAGTCCGGGCCCGCCCCACCCCGCTGCAGGCGGCCGGGCGAAGCCGGAGGGGCGGGTGGGACCGGGTCGGGGTCTGGGCCGGGGGCGGGGCGCACCTGGGCTCCGCCCCGGGGCGGGGCCGACGCTGCGTCGCGAGCGCGAGCGGCCGCACCTGGCTCGGCGGCGGCGGCGGCGGCGGCGGCGGCAGCAGCAGCGGCGGCGGCGGGCCCGGCCCGGGTGCGAGCGCGGCGCAGCCCAGCCCGAGCGAGCGCGGAGCCGGCTCCCGCAGCCCCGGCGCCGCCATGGTGGAGGCGGCGCCCCCCGGGCCCGGGCCGCTGAGGAGGACCTTCCTGGTGCCTGAGATCAAGTCGCTGGACCAGTACGATTTCTCGCGGGCCAAGGCGGCGGCCAGCCTGGCGTGGGTGCTGCGGGCCGCGTTCGGGGGCGCAGGTACCGGGCCGGGGGCGGCAGGTGCGGGGGGCGGGGCGCCGGGCCGCGGAGGCCGGGGCCGTGGGAACAATAGCGCCGGCCTCCGGGGGGCCCCGGGCTCGGGCCCCGCCGCGCCGGGCCTCCGGGCTTCCTGCTCGGCCGGGGCGGTGGACTTTGCCCGCCCGGCTGCGGGAGCGCGGTGGGGGTGGGGCCGGCGGCCCAGATCCGCGCCGGGACCCCGGCGTCCGGGAGCCCAGGTGAGCGGGGCGGGGTCTCCCGAGCGGGCCTTGCACGCCCTATCCCTCCCTTTACACATTCACATCACGCGTCCGCGAGGACCCCCCCGCCCCCCCAGCCGGACCCACACCCCGCGTCAGCTCTCCCTGCGCTGCAGGCGTCGAGGGCAGCTCCGGGAACCCCTTCTTTCCCCTCCACGGTCCCGGCCAGCGGCTGGCAGCTGTGGCTTATTACCCCATTTTGCCTAGGAGGCAGGCGAGCCCAGGAGAAGGGAATTGGCTTGTCCGAGATCGGCGGGGGTGGGGACCCAGGTGTAAGCCCTTCTCCCACCCCGGGGCAGAGCCTCCACCTAGGGACCCTAGGGCCACGTGTGTGAGGAAGTCAGGCCACCCCAAGGGGGAGGATGCGGGTGGGTCCCCAGGATTCGAGGGCCCGAGTGGGCAAAGTCAGGGCCCTAGGGCAGCCCCACCACCCAGGCCAGAGCTGGGAGCCAGGGCCTGCTGTGGGGCAGCTGGGGTTAATTAAGGTCTGGGCCTTCCCAGGCGTCCTCAGGGGGACGCCCTGCTCTCCCACCGGCCTGGCCACTGGTCCTGGCACCAGCTGGGCACAGCCCATCCCCCCTTCCCCCCCCTTTCAGTGGCCTTCCCAGATCAACCTGTTCTGGGTGTGGGGTTCGGGGACAGCTGCCCATCTCCTGGGTCCGCCCAAGCCTGTGTCTTTCTCCCAGCACCTTCCCATGCAGGGCCCACTCTGGGGCCTGCCTTTCTTTGCCCGAGGATCTGCCTGAGAAAGAAAGGGGGCTGGTAGGGAGAGATCTGGGTCTGCCCCAGCCTCTCCCGTCCCAGGTTATGTGGCCCTCATTAGAAGGCTTCCACTTTGGGAATCAGAGTTGGGTTTGAGTCCCAGCTACACCAGGTTATGGACAAACTGTCTCAATTCTCTAAGCTTCTGTTTCCGCCTGTGTATAAATAAGAAGGCATTTGTTCACTTATTTATCCGTTTCGCCAACGTCTGTGAGGGCACCCACTAAGTGCCAGGGCAGAGCTCGGGCGGCTGGGATCCCGGTACCGTCTTCACAAGGTTGCTGGGCCCTCACATTTCTTCGCACTGTGTTTGGCACACGGTACACGGTGCTCGCTGCCACTGCTGCTGTGACCCACTGTGGTATTTTTATTAATAACATTAGTATCGTCATGGAGCAGAAATTACCGTCCCATTTCATAGAAAGGAAAGCAAGGTCTCCTGAGGAGGTGGCCGGACTCGCCGGGTCCTGTTCTCATTGACTGCGCTGTGCGATGTCCCGAGGGTCCCGAGGGTCGCGTTCAGTTGGCCTCCTACCCACCTTCTCTGAACGGAGGGAGTGGGGCAGCTGGCCCAGAGGAGGAAGCGGGCAAGAGCTCTGCTTGATTCATGAGCCCTCGGACTTTTTACGGATGCCTGTGGGGTGCCAGGCCGGGGCCGGGTGCTCGGGACAGAGCGGAGGGGGGTGGAGTTGGGAGAATGGGGGATGGGATGCGAAATCAGATCTTTGCTGCTTAGGATGATAAGGTCTCTGTTGTAGAGGCGAGCTGTGGGGCGGGGGGAGGAGATCCATGAAATCTGCCGGGGGGGGGGGCGGGGAGGGGAGAGGAGGAGAAGGGAAGCCTCTCCGGAGAAGGGAAAGTTTGAACCTTGAGGGATGGATGGGAGTTTGCCAGGGGGAGACCACATATGGAAAGGCCTGGGGTTTGGACTTTCAGGGAGAATGTGCAGGGCCCAGTGGTGGGGTGGGGGCCCAGGGAGGTGGGAGGTGAGAGGGGCTGGCGGGACAGAAGAGGGTCTCTCGAACTGTAGCCGGGAGGTGGGGGGAATCTGAGGGCACTGGGGAGCCATAGACTGTGTTTGGGGACTGACAAAATGAGCTCAGATATGCAGTACCTGGGGGAATAGTGGCTGGGGGCCCCGGGGGAGGTAGTTCTGGCAGCCTGGAGGCATGGGTGTGATAGGCTGGGCAGGAATGCCGGCGGGTGGGCTCTGCAGGATGTAGCTCAGAGGTAAGAAAGGGTGCCGTCTCTACCCAAGTTTGGGGAACACCACACAGAGTCCCTTATGCCAGAACGTCACTGTGACCCACAGGGAAACTGGGTTCACGTCAGCTCGGATGTTTCTTAGCTTGTGATCTTGGACCAGTTGGCTCAGCTCTCTGGGCCTTGGTTTTCTCATCTGTACAGTGGGGATAAGAATGAGTGTCATAAGGATTACACAAGCAAATGCATACAGGTGGCCGTGGTAAAGTAAATGCCAGATGTGCTTTAGAGCTGTGTGGTCTAGTCCAGGGGCCACAGCCACACGTGGCCGGTGTTCATCATGCTATAAACGTAAAACACACAGTGGCTTCTGAAGACTTGATACCAAAAACGTGAATGTCTGATTAATAATGTTTTTATATTAATTACATGTTGTAATGATGGTACCAGATGTATACCGTGTTAAATATATACTAAGGTTACCCGTTTCTACTTTTTTTTTTTTAAGTTCACTTATTTATTTTTGAGAGAAAGGAAGTGCAAGTTGGAGAGGGGCAGAGAGAGATAGAGAGAGAGAGAGAGAGAGAGAGAGAATATCCCAAGCAGGCTCCACACTGTCAGCATCGAGCCCTGCATTGGGGCTCACCCACAAACTGTGAGATCCTGACCTGAGCTGAAGTCGGATGCTTACCCGACTGAGCCACCCAGGTGCCCCCTGTTTGTACTTTTAAAAAAAAAATTTTTTTTTAACGTTTTATTTATTTCTGAGAGAGAGAGAGACTGACAGACAGCATGAGCAGGGGAGGCTCAGAGAGAGAGGGAGATACAGAATCTGAAACAGGCGTCAGACTCCGAGCTGTCAGCACAGAGCCCGACGCGGGGCTCAAACTCACGAACCGTGAGATCATGACCAGAGCCAAATTCGGATGCTTAACTGACTGAGCCACCCAGGTACCTCTCTACTTTTTTTTTTTTTTTTTTATTGTGGCTACTAGAAAGGTTAAAACTACATATGTCAGTTGAAACACTTGGGTGGCTCAAATCTGTTAGGCTTCTGACTTCGACTCGGGTCATGATCTCTTGGCTCTTGAGTTCAAGCCCTGTGTCAGGCTCTGCTGACAGCTCGAAGCCTGGAGCCTGCTTCGGATTCTGTGTCTCCCTCTCTCCCTGACCCTCCCCCTCTCGCACTGTCTCTTAAAAATGAATAAACATTAAAAGAGTTTTAAAACTACATATGTGGGTCAAATTGTATTTCTGTCGGCCAGCACTACCCTGTAGTAAATGATCAGTAAATATTTTTAGTAGAGAGCAGTGGCTCTCAACCCCGGGGGTGGTTTTGCCTTCTAGGAGACCTTTGATAGTGTCTGGAGACACTTTTGGTTGTCATTGCTTGGGAGGAGGGGGCCACTGGCATTCTGTGAATAGAGACCAGGGATTCTGCTGACCATCCTACGAAGCAGCAGACAGCCTACCCCCCACCCCTGTGAAACAAAGAATTAACCAGCCCCAAGTGCCAGTCGTGTTGAGGCAGAGGCACCCACACAGGTATAGAGGAAGTGCTTGATAAACATTAGCTGTTGGTAGCCCTAGCTCACTTTTTTTTTTTTTTTCATCTTGAAGGCCCTGACAAGTCCTGCAGGAAAGAAATTTGTTTACTTTCCCCAATGGGAGCAGGAAATGAGCAGGGACTGGGGAGATAGGGCACAGGGTTGCGTTGGGGAGATGCCAAGAGAATAAAACCAGAGGGCTTTAGGTGTTGGGGGGGGTGAGGAGGAGGGATGGTGATTCCTACTGCAGTTTCTCTCAGAGAGAGAAGGAACAGGTTTGAAGCAAGATACTAAGCATCATAGGAAATGCCCAGAAGACAGTGGGACACCCGGCCTGGGCTGCAGCAGGTGGCAGTGCTCAGATGGCCATGGAAGCCATCACTGGGTGGGGGTGGGGGTTGTACATATCCATTTACAGGGCTGTTCTTTTTTTTTTTAAATGTTTTTTTTTTATTTTTTATTTCTAGGAGAGAGAGAGACAGCGTGAGCAGGGGAGGGTCAGAGAGAGAGGGAGTCACAGACTCTGAAACAGGCTGCAGGCTCTGAGCTGGCAGTCAGCACAGAGCCTGATGCGGGGCTCGAACTCACGAACTGTGAAATCATGACCTGAGCCGAAGTCCGACACTTAACTGACTGAGCCACCCAGGCACCCTGACAACTTAATTTTTAGAACCTTGGAATTGCTTCTGGATCTTAGAGTGATTCTTCTTTCCTTCAGTCCTTCCCTCTCCTTCCCTCTGTTTATGGAACTCTTACAACGTGGCAGGCCCTGTTTGTGGCACTGGGAACACAGCAGTGGACACACAGCCCACAGAGACAGACAGCAACCCTGACCNCAGGGGAGGGTCAGAGAGAGAGGGAGTCACAGACTCTGAAACAGGCTGCAGGCTCTGAGCTGGCAGTCAGCACAGAGCCTGATGCGGGGCTCGAACCCACGAACCGCGAGATCATGACCTAAGCAAAAGTCGGACGCTTAACCGACTAAGCCACCCAGGTGCCCCCATTTACAGGGCTGTTCTGACCGAGCCGTCAGGAACCTGGCATTGAAGGGGCATGAGGGGAGGAGGCCTGGCTTGAGTGATGGACAGAGAAGAAGATGGAAAGCTGGGACATACTGGGGGAGGAAGCCTTCCGGAACAAGGAGGTGCTGGGCAGAGCGCCCAGGCAAGATCCAGCCCACGACTGTGCGTTGGAGGGCCACCGCTGGCCTTGGGGAGGCAGGGAGCCGGGAGGGCGGGAGCCGGGAGGGCAGGAGCCGGATCAGGCAGGTTGGGGTGGAGGTCAGGTGGAAGGAGGACTCTGTTCTTCCAAGGAGCTGCGCTGAGAGGGGCAGAGAGTCCACACCACTGTCCCCGGGGGTGGAGCATGACTTGGGAAGGTCAAGTGTGATTTTAGGAGGCGGGACAGACTGAAGGAAAGGAAGCCTGGGTCTTTATACGTGAGGGCAGGGGGTCTCTGGGGAGCCTGGCTGTGAAGACAGGCCCCTGAGAAAGCCTGGTATGTCATGGGCCCATGTTTTTAAGCAGTAGAGTCCTGCCCCCCCATTATTTCAGACACATAGCACCCCAAGAGACACAACAGCTGTTCTGATTGGAATGAGAGTTAGAGTCTCCCTGGAAAACCCCCACGAGGGCAGGTCCCCTGTGCTGGCCTCAGTCACCTCCTCCTGGACCTTCCCAGAGAATCATCCTGGTGACTTATTCTGGTCTTTCTGCTTCCCACCCATGGATCCTGCTTGGGGGCTCCATGCACCACCCCAGTCCCTCCCCATGGGACTTCCTCACGCCTCTCCCTGCCCTGCCTGTCTCATTCAGTGTTTTCAGGGGGGTTGTGGCCGCCTCTGCAAGGTGATCTACCCCCTCTCCGGACCACTGGCCCCTCACACTCAGCTTTTGCTGCCTCACTTCCTGTACCCTCATTTCAGCCACCTCCCTCTCCCCACATTCCCACTCACGCTTGCTGGGGCCCAGGACGGCTCCTCCTCCCTTCCCTGCCTCCTCCCTTCAGTCACCAGGTTCAGACCATTCACCCTCCTCAGAATGTCTGCAATCTGTCAAGGTCCCTCGTTCTATGGCTGGCCTGCCAGCCAGACCCCCAATTCCACAGTGCATCCCACCCCCGTTTCCAAGAGGGTGCAGGGGCTGCTAAAGGCCTGAGTTTGAATCCCAGTTCTGGCACTGTCCAGCGGTGTGGCCTTAGGCAGGTTGCTTTCCCTCTCTGTGCCTGTTTCTGGAGTTACCAGTGCTGCCCTCGCTACTGCTTCCTAGGCTTGCAGGGCACCCAGGGAGATGGTGGATTAACCTATCTTGTCATTGTTACTGTTCTCTGAGGGCCTATAAGACCACCCGCCTCCCAATAAGCCGCTGCTGCTGCTCGCGTGGCCTCTCCTCCTCCCAGAACTGCCCTTCCCCCACCCCCAGGCACTGTGCTCCCCATCCCCTGGCGTTTGCGTGCGCCCCCCCTCTTCCTGGAGCCCCTTCCTGAGGCGAACTCCTGCACGCCTGCGCCCAGGTCCCCTAGCCTTCCGTTCCGCGCCGTCCTCCGACGTATGCCAGGGTGCTGACCCGCCGACACCCCCCTCGCCCCGCAGAGCACGTGCCCTCGGAGCTGTGGGAGCCCTTCTACACCGACCAGTACGCACAGGAGCACGTGAAGCCCCCGGTGACACGGCTGCTGCTCTCGGCCGAGCTCTACTGCCGGGCCTGGCGCCAGGTGCTGCCGCAGCTCGAGACGCCCCCGAGCCCCTCTGCGCTGCTGGCCCTGCTGGCGCGGAGGGGCACGGTGCCCGCGCTGCCCGAGCGCCCGGTGCAGGAGGCCGACCTGAGGCACCAGCCCATCCTCATGGTAGGCCCCGCCCCGGTCCGTCTGGCCCCGCCCGCCAGGCCTGGCCCCTCCCCAGAGGCTCCTCCCACCAGGCCTGGCTCCGCCCACCAGGCCTGGCTCCGCCCACCAGGCCTGGCTCCGCCCACCAGGCCTGGCTCCTCCCAGAGCGGCTACCCTGGGCCTCCAGGACGTGCTTAGGGGGCCGCCAGCAGTGGTTCTTCCAGGACCCCTATCCTGGCTGCTTCCCTGAAGCCCCACCCACTAACCCTGGCTCCTCCCCCAAAGCCCCTCCTACTTCTAGCCCCTCCCCACCACCGCGGGGTTCTTCCTCTTCTCCCTCAGAGGCGAGGGGAGCCCCCCCCCTCCCCCGCCCCCGGCCCTCTCCGTGGCCTCACCCTTGAGCCCTTCCCCGCACAGGGAGCCCACCTAGCTGTCATTGACGCCCTCATGGTTGCCTTCGCCTTCGAGTGGACAAAGACACTGCCCGGTCCCTTGGCCCTGGCCAGCTTGGAGCACAAGCTACTTTTCTGGGTGGACACGGTAGGTGGGGTTAGGCGGGTGTGGGCTGGGGGCCGGCATTGCCCAGTGACCGCAGTACTGACCTCTCCCTGCTCCCCAGACCATCCGGCGGTTGCAGGAGAAGACAGAGCAGGAAGCCGCCCAGAGAGCCTCCCCCGCGGCCCCCGCAGACGGGGTGGCCCCAGCACAGCCCTCGGTGAGACTAGGGCAGCGGCCGGACACAAGGGCTGGGTGGACGGGGAAGGGCTGCACTGGGCGGGGGGGGCCGGAGGTGACTCTCTCTCTCTCTGCCCTCTCCCCTGTGCCTCTCCCGCTGCCCCCCCCTCTGCCTCTCTGGCATCAGTGCCCCACACGCTGGTACTGGAAGCTGGTTCCTGTAAGTGGGGCTGTTTCTCCGCCCCGTCTGCCTGCCTCGCTTGTCGCTTGGTCTGTCTGTCTGTCTGTTCTGCCTGCCTGTCCGCTCCGTCTCCTACCTCCTCCCAGCTGTGAGCAGAGGATATGGGACCCCGGCCCTGGGGGATGGAGGGAACCCCTCCGTAGACCAAGAGAAGAAAGGCGTGTTCAGTGAGAGGCCAGTTACCTGACGGTGGGGGTGGGGACGAGTCTCTCCTCCCAGTCATCAGGAGGACAGAGCTGCTGGCCTCGTCCAGCGTTGCTGAGGCGGAGACTTCCAGCACCCTTGAGGGGGGGACCCAAGCCCATCAGGCACATGGGTCCTGACCCTGGTGGGCAGGGCACATGGAGAAGACCCCTTAGCCAAAAGGAAGGCCCCCAAGCCCAGAAGAAGGTAGAAGAGCCTTCCTAAGACCCCAGTTTCCCTAAGGACAAGCCCAGCTTTGGGGGGGAGGGGAGCATCCATCCCTGAAGCACAACAAGGGGCAAGCGGCCACTGCCACTGGGGGCTTCGGGTGGACAGAGTCCCCGCCTTTGCTCACTCTGGGGACTCCCTCCTTCCACTCTCGGGCCTGGGTTGGGGGCTCCTCTCCTTCTGCCCACCTGCTTCCTCTGCACCCCCTCCCCGAGCTGGGACCTGGGTCTTTTGTAGGGGGGGGAAGATTCCCTGCATGGGGGGCTGCTCTGTGGGGTCCCTCCAGGCTGGGAGGAGCTGGGGTCCCCAAAGCCGGCCAGAGCACAGTCAGGGACCTGGACGGCCAGGGCTCGTGACAGGAGTCAGGGCTATCTCCCCCTCCCCTGGAGGTGTGCTTGGGGGCCCAGCAAGTCAGCACCCCTCCCGCCCGGCTGACGGCTGCTCCTCTCCCCCCCCAGCACGCAATTGCCTTCTGTTTGAAGGAGTCGGGGAGCAAACCCCCCATGGTAATGTATCCCCCGCCCCGGGGCCCCAGGAGACCTGCCCCGGCCCTCGCTGCTGGCCTGGCTGCTCGCAGACACTTCCTTGCCTCTTGCTGCTGCCCTTCCCCTGCTCCAGGCTGGCCCCACTCTGGCTCTGGGACCCCCAGCTTCATGCCCCCTCATGGCGGAAACCCCAGGCCTCCCCACCCAGCCTGCATGACTGCTGACCTGGGGGCCAGCCTGACCTCTGACCTAACCTGGCTCCCACCCACAGATTCGATACCGCAAGGACCGAGCTGTGGCCCGACGCGCCCCCTGCTTTCCAACTGTGACCACCCTCCAGGATCTGGCAAGCGGGGCCGCACTGGCCGCCACAATCCACTGCTATTGTCCCCAGCTCTTGCGACTCGAGGGTGAGTGGGTGGGCCTGGGCCGCACCTGCCCTTGGGAGCTTGGCACCCAGGTATCTTCTGGACCTGAGTGCAGCTTCCAGACCTGGCGGACCTGGGTTTAAACACCTCTTTCCCTCGTTAGCTGTGTGACCTTGCACATGTGTCTAAACTTCTCTGTGCTTTATAGAATTCAGTCCCGCGGCAGATATTTATAGGACGCAAGCTGTGTGCCAGGTCCTGTTTTAGGTGCCAGAGATCCAGGGAGAGCAGCACAGACATACTCTCCTGACCTCAGGCAGCTCACATCCTAGTTGATCCAAGCGTTCGGGGCGTTAGGTGCCCTGAGGGAGGCCGAGGTAGTCAGGAGCAGCTCTTTGCGTTGAGATCCTGGGGGACGCGTTCCCTCGGCCATTGGGAAGAGTTGCAGAGGCCCTTCATAGTGCCCGCTTTGCAAAGGGCGCCTGGCAGAGGCCCGGCCCGTAGGAGGGCCTCTGCGTGTGTCGGCTGCTGGGCCCTCGCTTCCCCAGGGCCCCGTCCCCCTCCGCATAGCCCCGGGGACCCAGGTGTCCTGTCCCTACAGAGGTGTGCCTCAAGGACCCCATGTCTGTGGCGGACAGCCTGTACAACCTCCAGCTGGTGCAGGATTTCTGTGCCTCCCGCCTTCCTCGTGGCTGCCCGCTGTCCCTCGAGGACCTGCTGTATGTCCCACCGCCCCTCAAGGTAAGGCCGTCTCCAGGCCTCGTGGGCCCCGGCTGGCGTCCAGGGCCGTGGGTCCCAGGGGCTGATCTCGCCTTCCGCCTCCAGGTCAACCTGGTGGTGCTGCTCGCCGAGATGTTCATGTGCTTTGAGGTGCTCAAACCGGATTTCGTGCAGGCTAAGGACCTTCCTGATGGTCACGGTGAGGCTGCGCCCGGGGCGTGAGCTGGGGTAGGGAGGGAGGCCAGGCCCCGCCTGACCCTCCTCTCTGTGCTACAGCGGCCTCCCCCCGGGCCACGGAGGCCTCTCCTGCCCAGAACAGCAGTGGCTGCAGGTACGGTTTCCCCGTTGCGTGAGTCTCCGTGGCCTTGGCCGTGGCCCTGTGACTGGGCTAGGGGTTGCTCTGTTCTGGGCTCCGGGGAGAGGTGAGCAGGGGCGGGGGGGGTGTCCCTCGACTGATGTGCATCTCTTGGCAGTTCTCCTGTCTTCAATTTCCGCCACCCGCTCCTGTCACCTGGTGGCCCCCAGTCCCCGCTCCGTGGATCCACAGGTGAGGGCAGGGGTACAGCTTGTCCCTGGAGACCCCTTCGCAGACACTACCCAGCTGACCATGTGTCTCCTCCTAATCCTTCTGCGGGTCCCTCTGACACCCAAATGACCCTGTGATGACACCCCCCACCATGACCCCCCAGCTGTCTGTCCACATAATGCCCATCAGTGACACCCTCTGGCAGACCCCACCCAGGGTCCCCAGCACCGTAGTGACCGCTTACCACCCCTCACAGGCTCACTGAAGTCCTCCCCGTCCATGTCCCACATGGAGGCCCTCGGCAAGGCCTGGAACCGTCAGCTCAGGTGAGTGCATCTCGGGGGCCAGGCCCGTGGAGCAGGCTGGGCAGGGGCAGGGCCGGCGCTCGTACCAGGGGCTGACCCCTCCCTCCTGCCGCCCAGCCGTCCCCTTTCCCAGGCAGTGTCATTCAGCACCCCCTTTGGCCTGGACAGCGACGTGGATGTCGTCATGGGAGATCCCGTCCTGCTCCGCTCCGTCAGCTCAGACAGCTTGGGTCCCCCGCGCCCTGTGCCAGCCCGGACCCCCGTCCAGCCACCCCCAGAGCCTGGCGACCTGCCTACCATCGAGGAGGCCCTGCAGATCATCCACAGTGCCGAGCCCCGGCTGCTCCCAGATGGGGCTGCTGACGGCAGCTTCTACCTCCACTCCCCCGAGGGCTCCTCCAAACTGCCGCTGGCTTCCTCCTTCCCACTCGAGGGGGCCTCCAAGCCACTGCCCGATGGGCCCACCAAAGCACCCACCTACGTGCCCCACCCCGAGGGCCCCTTGAAACCGTCTCCCTGCCCAGCGGCAGAGGTGTCGAAACCGTCGGCCCTACCCGAGGGCTCCCCGAAGGTGGCAGCGTCGTCCCCAGCGGCTGGCAACTCTGAAGTGAAGATGACCAGCTTTGCTGAACGCAAGAAGCAGCTGGTGAGGGTGGAGGCCGAGGCAGGGTCCCCGGCGGCCACCCCCGCAGCACCAGAGGCCCTGAGCTCAGAGATGAGTGAGCTGGGAGCCCGGCTGGAGGAGAAACGGCGGGCCATAGAGGCTCAGAAGCGACGGATCGAGGCCATCTTCGCCAAGCACCGCCAGCGACTGGGCAAGAGCGCGTTCCTGCAGGTGCAGCCTCGGGAGGCTGGAGGGGAGGCAGAGGCGGAGGCCGAGCCAGGCCCTGTCCCTGCTGGGGAGCGGCCGGCGGGTGAGGGCCAGGGTGAGCCATCCCCACGGCCCAAGGCAGTGACCTTCTCACCCGAACTGGGCCCAGCGCCCCCCGAGGGGCTGGGGGACTATAACCGGGCAGTCAGCAAGTTAAGTGCCGCACTGAGCTCACTGCAGCGGGACATGCAGAGGCTCACGGACCAGCAGCAGAGGCTCCTGGCCCCGCCCGAGGCCCCTGGGTCTGCCCCGCCGCCCGCTGCGTGGGTCATCCCTGGTCCCACGGTGGGTCCCAAAGCTGCATCTCCCAGCCCTGCTCGGCGCACCCCGGCTGCCCGGCGCAGCCCCGGGCCCGGCCCCAGCCCGACACCCCGAAGCCCGAAGCACGCGCGGCCGGCGGAGCTGCGGCTGGCTCCCCTGACGAGAGTGCTCACGCCTCCCCACGATGTAGACAGCCTCCCCCACCTGCGCAAGTTCTCGCCAAGCCAGGTGCCCGTGCAGACACGCTCCTCTATCCTCCTGGCGGAGGGGTCGCCTCCCGAGGAGCCTGCGGCCCGGCCTGGCCTCATCGAGATCCCACTGGGCAGCCTGGAGGAGCCCTCGGCCGAGGACGAGGGAGACGGGAGCCCCCCTGGTGCCGAGGATTCCTTAGAGGAAGAGGCGTCTTCGGAGGGAGAGCCCCGGGCCGGGCTGGGATTCTTCTACAAGGTGAGAGTGAGTCACCGAAGCAGAGTGGGGAAGGGGTGGGGTGGGGGGGCACACGGGTGGAGGCGGCCAGCCAGGTGGGAGTGGGCACAGGCAAGGTGGGCGCAGCAGATGGATAGACGGGAGGGTGGACAGACAGATGGGGGCAGGTGGACAGGCAGGGCTGGGGTCCTCGGCGGCATTTCCTGCGGTCTCACGCTCTCCTGCACACTCTGCCCACCACGGCCCTGCAGGTCCCCCTCCCCACTCTCCCATGCCTGGTCCCTGTTCTCCATCCTCCCGGCACCCCCAGCCTGGACCCGTGGCCTCACCGGACCCGCCTCTGGACTGGCCTCTGCTGTCCACCCCACTCCTCCATCCCTGGCCACTTTCAACTGCGCAGCCAGAGAGTTGTTTTTTGTTTTTTGTTTTTGTTTTTTTTTTTTTACTGTAAACTGGACCTTGTCGGTCCCTTTGAAGCCCTCCCATAGCTCCCCTTGCTCTTAGAATACAAGTCTTTCCGTGGCCTTAGGCTCTGCTCACCTCTGACCCTCCCAGGCCCTTCTCCCCGCCCCATCCACGTCCCAGCCACACTGGCCTCCCTGTTCTGGGTCTGCTAGGCTTGTTCTAACCTCAGGGCTTTTACTCTTGCTGTTCCCTCTTGCCTGGAATATTCTCTTTTCCTCTCACCTTGTCATTCTCCCTCCCTGGTCACCTCCTCCAGAAAGCCTTGCTTAGTGACCCCAGGCTGGGATCATCCCTCCCCGCTCTGTAGACTGGTAGCTATTGTTTGTTTGTAATATTATTTATTTTGAGAGGGAGCAAGAGTGAGCAAGGGAGGGACAGAGAGAGAATCCCAAGCAGGCTCCCCACTGTCTGTGAAGCCTGATGCGGGGCTCAAACTCCTGAACCGTGAGATCATGACCTGAGCGGAAAGGAAGAGTCGGATGCTTAACCGACTGAGCCTCCCCGGCAGGCGCCCCACACTGCTGCTGGCTGCTTCTGGTGTATCAGGTTGTCTTCACCCTGGGTTAAGTGCTCTGTGTGGACAGCACCCGGGTCTGCTCCGGTCCCTGCTTCACCCAAGGGCCACGCATAGGGCTGTTCGCAAAGCAGGTGCCAAGTAGATGTCCTCAGACCACAAGTGAAAGGGTGGGTGAGCAGCTGGCCGGCTGGGTGGCCGGACACCCCCAGGGAGGGATGGCCCGCCAGACTCGGTGCCCGCCCCCAGGATGAAGACAAGCCCGAGGACGAGATGGCCCAAAAGCGGGCCAGCCTGCTGGAGCGGCAGCAGCGGCGGGCAGAGGAGGCTCGGCGGCGGAAGCAGTGGCAGGAGGCTGAGAGGGAACAGCGGAGGGAAGAGGCCGCCCGGTGAGGCTGGAGGCTGCCCGGGACCCCGGCCCCCAGGAGGGTGACCGTGGCCTGTCTGACTGCTTGGTAACTCTCGGTCTGCAGGCTGGCCCAGGAGGAGGCAGCCCCCGGCCCCCCGGCCCCTGCAGCTACCCCGGCCCCTGCCGCCAGGGCCCCAGTCGAGGAGGAGGTGGGCCCCCGGAGTGGGGACTTCACTCGGCTCGAGTACGAACGCCGGGCCCAGCTGAAGCTGATGGATGACCTTGACAAAGTGCTACGGCCGCGGGCTGCAGGGACTGGGGGGCCAGGCCGGGGTGGGCGGAGGGGCCCCCGGCCGCGCTCTGGTTGCTGTGATGATTCGGCCCTGGCACGAAGCCCTGCCCGTGGCCTGCTGGGTAAGGAGCCTGTAGGGAGGGGTGGGGCGCCAGGGATGGTGCCTGCCCAGTGCCCTTTTCCAGGGCTTATTGAGACCCTGAAAATGTGGGGGAGGGGAGGGCTGTACCTGGAGTGAGGGGGGCCCTGCCCACGCCCATTAGCCGTCCAGAGGGATGTGGGAGCTACAGTGGGGGTAAGGTGTGCTGGGCAGAGCTGGCCCAGAGTTCTCTCTGGGGCTTCGCGGACGAGGCCCCCTCAGATATATTAGGGGCAACAGCTTTCTAGCGGAGGTTTCCCCACAGCCTGCCGGGCACAGCCCCTGCCCCCACGGGTAGGGGGAGGTCTCAGTTGGGGTGTGCAGGGTGAGGGTCTGGGTAGGGCTGACCCTGTGTGCCTGCCACAGCCTACTAGATAAGGTCCTCCCCCCCCAGGCATTTGGGGGGACCGGGGCAGGGATGACTCCATGCCCTCTTCCCCCAGGCTCCCGGCTCAGCAAAGTCTACTCTCAGTCCACCTTGTCACTGTCAACCGTGGCTAACGAGGCCCCCAATAACCTTGGCGTGAAGAGGCCCACGTCCCGGTGAGTTGGGCAGGGGCGGGCAGGTGCACCGGAGTGTGTGTGTACGTCCCACTGAAGGGATTAGGGGACATGTTCAAGGGCGTGTGTGCGAGGCGGGGCTCTGTCCCGAGCAGGGCTGAGGCGTCTGAGGCTGGCGCACCCGTCTCCCACTCTGCAGGGTTCCGGGCTCGTCCCTTCCCTGGCCTCTCTGTACCTGGGAAGGCTTCACGCACCGCTGATCTCAGCCCCATCCCTTCCTCCCTCCCCCCCCACCCAGGGCTCCGTCCCCATCCGGCCTCATGTCCCCAAGCCGCCTGCCTGGAAGCCGGGAACGCGACTGGGAGAATGGTAGCAATGCCTCATCCCCGGCGTCGGTGCCCGAGTACACAGGTAGGGGGGCCGGAGGTAGCGCCCGGCTAGGCCCTGCGCGTCCCCCATCGTCCCCACTGACCACCCTGCCCCGCGCCCCCAGGTCCGCGGCTGTACAAGGAGCCCAGCGCCAAGTCCAACAAGTTCATCATCCACAACGCCCTGTCGCACTGCTGCCTGGCGGGCAAGGTGAACGAACCGCAGAAGAACCGCATTCTGGAGGTGAGCCTGTGCCTGGGGCTGGGATGGGGGGGCGGGCGGGGGAGTGGCAGGCCTGCCCCCTGCTGAGCCGCCGCCACCACCCGACCAGGAAATCGAGAAGAGCAAGGCCAACCACTTCCTGATCCTTTTCCGGGACTCGAGCTGCCAGTTCCGGGCCCTCTACACGCTGTCCGGGGAGACAGAGGAGCTGACGAGGCTGGCCGGCTACGGGCCCCGCACAGTCACGCCCGCCATGGTCGAGGGCATCTACAAGTACAACTCGGACCGCAAGCGTTTTACCCAGATCCCTGCCAAGACCATGTCCATGAGCGTAGATGCCTTCACCATCCAGGGCCACCTGTGGCAGAGCAAGAAGCCCACGACTCCCAAGAAGGGCAGCAGCACCCCCAAGTAGGCTCGTCCCAGTGTTCCCAGGGCGGAGGACAGCCTGGAGGACAATCAGTGGGTATTCCTGGGTCTCGTCTGTCCCCAACCTTGTCTGGGTAGGGCTGGAGCCCCTAACTTCTGTCCTGTCCTGCTGTGGGGGCTGAGCTGGGAGCTTCAGGGACTCAGGGCTCAGCTCAGTCCCCTGTCTGTCCTCCCTACCTTCTTGAATAAAATAATTTAGAAAGAGCCTGCATGCTGGCACCTCCCTGAGGCTGGTGGGGCGCCTGGTGACATTGCCTGAGAGGGTTTTCCACCTTCGTTTCCTGCCGCCTCAAGAGCCCTGATGCGTCTACTGGGCTGCCCCCCCCTCCCCCCCCGCACTTCCTCCTCCCTGCGGATGTTGTCGGCCCCTCCTGGCACTTGGTCTGCGGCCAGCTGCAAAGCCTGACCTTCTCTCCTCCAGCCACCTCCCCCTGTTTGGGCCTCTGGAAGGGATTCCTGTTTCCCATAAGCCCCACACGCAAGGGTCCAGGTGTGCCCTTGGCCTGGATGTGCACGTCTCAGATGTAGGCCCTACGCCGGGAGCTGAGCTCCTGGGTCTCCCTGTGGCCCGGCTTCACCAACCCTACCCGCTGTGCGATTCACCTAATGGCATTTCTGTTCCCTGGCTTCTCTCCAGCCCCATGACCGCCCCCCCCAGTCCAGGCTGACAACCTGGGCCTCCCCACACCTCCCGCCACCAGCTGATCCCCCACAGCCCACATGGCCTGTTTAGATCACAAATCTGATTATGTTCCTTGATGCTTAAAATCCCTTAATAGTTCAGAGCCCACTAATGGCTTCCCAGAGCTTAGGCCTAAGGACCACGCCCTGGCCCCCTGGCTGCCATCTGGGGCGAGAGAGAAGTACCTTGCTAAGCTCTCGGCCCTGGCCCAGAGTGAAGCAATTTGGAGAGGGGAGGCCGCGTATCTTTACCTGCTACTGTGGGAACCTGGGCAGTTGGGGGCAAGGCCCTCAAGGAGGCCTCGGGCGGCAGAGACTGGCCTCTGAGAAGAGAACTGGCTCTGCAGTGTGAGGGCGGGGCGTGTGCCCTGGCCGAGAGCCCAGCTGCCCCACCTCCTGGGCCAGCCAATCTGGGGGCGGGACCAAGGCCAGGGCACTACCCAGCTGGCAGGCCCCACGGGCACCTGGGCAGGGGGAAGGGTGGGCAGGAAAGAGGCTCAGACGGTGTATACAAACACAGACTGTATTGGGGGTCGGGGGGCGCAGGGCTGGGGTCAGTCCTCCTTCAGGCTCCCGAACACAGCGGCCGGCACGCTCTGCTGCTCCAACCGCACCTCTGGGGAGGGGGGAGGGAGGCAAGGGGGACACGGTCAGTCCAGGAGGGGGGCCCGCCCGCGCCTCTCCCCTAAACGGCCCCACCTGCCCGGCTGGCCCCTGACCGTTGGGCTCCAGGTCCATCTCGTCCTCGTCCTCGTCCTCCCCCAGCTCGATCTCCTCGGGGTTGGCCTGCTGGGCCAGCTCGGCCAGCTCCTCCCGTGACGCGTCGCTCCTGGGGGCGGGCGGGGGTGAGGGAGAGGGCACACCCCCTGGGCTCCCGGTGCCCCCGCTCCTGAAGAAGGGCGGGTTCGCGCCCCCTCCCGGTCACCCCCCACCCCAGCCCCCGCACCTCACAAACAGGATCTTGCTCTGGGCCCTCGGGGGCTGGTCCCGCTCGGCCTCGGCCGCCAGCTGCTCGGCCCGCTGCTCCAGCAGCTTCATGTCATCCATGCCGCTCTGCCCGGGGGCCAGGTCGGACACTGGTGCGGAGCGTGGGGTCAGCCACCAGAAGCGGGTCCTGCCCTCTCCATGCCTCCCCTCCCCATAGCTACGCCCCCGCCACGGCCCATGGGTCCACCTGCTTCTTACTGGGCACCCCCCAACCTGTTCGAGGACCCAGGCCTCAAGGAGTTCCCAGTCTCGGGGGGGAGGGGGGGGAAGAGGCAGGGGTGGACCCTCAACCCTCTCAGGCCAGAAGGTCCAGATTGGGCAGAGAGCAGGGAGACGGGCAGCGCACAGCTGCTCACCAGTGCCCGTGGCGCTGCCGGACACTTTGAGCATTTGCGAGGCCATGAAGTTGACCTGCGTGTTGTACGTGGCCTGCACACTGCGGCGGATGCGCAGCATCTCCCGGATGGTGTCCTCGTTGCCGTGCCGGACCTCGAAGTCCTTCCATGTCTGCCAGAAAGCGCCAGTGGTCTGGGGAGGGGAGGACACACGTGCATGAGCGAGCGGCCGGCCTCCCAACGCCTGCCTGCCCAGGCTCTCCCCCGGCCCAGGCTCTCCCTACCCGGGGGTCGCAGATCTGGGAGCAAAAGCTGTAGATGGCCCGCGCCCGGTCGATCTCGCCCAGCTTGCACTCCATGTCGGCGAACCGCAGACACATCTCCCGGGCGTGTTCGTCCGACAGCACCTGGGGGTGGGGGAGAAGGCAGAGCATGAGCGGGTTCCCTGTACCTGGGCCTCCAGAACGCTCCCTCGGGGTTCCCATGTGCGGGCACATTCAGACCCTCTAGCCACACCCCCCCACACCCCCGCAGGGTACCTCGATGGCTTTCTGGTAGATGCTGCGGGTGTGGGTGACCCCGTAGATCTCGGCCGCACGCTTGATGTAGATGTTGAACATGTCGTACTGCTGGGCAGGCTCCACGGCCCGCGTGGCGCGCTCGTACACCGCCATGGCGTGCCGGGCCAGGCCCCACTCCTCCTCCAGCTGGGCGTACAGCAGGTACAGCGCTGCGACACGACGGGAGGGGGTCAGAGGCTGGCGTCGGGTCCCGGACAACCCCTCCCCTGCCCGGCCTGCCTGGCTCACTCTTCGCGTATTTGGGAGGGCAGCCGTCCAGTGCCTGCTCGAAGAGGTCCCGCGCCCGCTCCAGCTTGCGGCCCCCGTAGCGGGCGATGAACTTGGTCAGGTAGGTGCTCCAGATGTCAGACACGTTGGGCCACTTGAACAGCGAGATACCACGCTCATACGCCTGCCCCGAGAGAGTGTGTTGCGCATTGGAACCCAGGGCAAGACCATGTGGCACCCAGCCTGCCAGAGGGGTCCCCATGTCCCCCTTGGGCTGGTCACAGCAGCCCCACCCTGTCCACCCCGCCCCAGGATGACGCCGCAGTCAAGGGGTCTGTACACCCCCTCAACAAACTGGGCAGGACTGGGACCCAGCAAGTCCCTGGTAGGTGACCTTACGGGCCAGGGAGCTTGGGGGGTCCTCAGCTCTGTGGACACTGGAGCCCAGGGTCCTGGAAAGAGGTTCACGTGCCCAGGCCAGCGTCTGTGTCACTTGGACAGGGGGTGGATATGTGCGGTGTCTGCACAGAACCAAAACCTCTCAACAGCGAGGCAAGGCCTCCCAACATGTGCACGCGCAGAACCTCCCGTATCTACAACCCGTGAGGCGCACAGAGCAGGGACAGCCCGCACACGCCCGCAGCACAGAAACCAGACTCGATGCCTGTTAGGAGGTGAACTGTGGCCCCCAAACTCCTTCCCAGGACCTCAGGATGTAACGGGACATAACTCAGACATCTAGTCTTTAAAAAGGAAACAAAGGGGAGACATGACACCAGACCCTAATCTGAAATGCCTGGAGGGCCTGGGAGACGAAGACACAGACACACTGGTGGGAAGACGTAGGAAGACAGCCACCCGCAGGCCGAGGAGAGGGGCCTGGGGACAGACCAGCCCTGCCCACACTGCAGTCTGAGATCTCCAGCCCCCGGGACGAGGACAGTACGTCTCTGTTGTACACAAGCCCCCCGTACCTTGAAGCTCTCCTCAAAGTACTTGTGCTCCTCCAGGAACATGGCGTAGTTGATGACGATCTGGGGCGTGGCGATGCGCAGATCCAGGATGCGGTCGTACACGGCCTTGGTGGACTGCGGGGTGGCGGCCAGTCAGGGCACGTCCCGGGGCAGAGACCACGGCCCTGCCGCCCGCCCCCCCCCAACAGCTCACCTGGAAGGTACCCAGGCTTTCCTCTAGGTCGGCGAGCATCGACCACACCTTCAGGGACTTGTACACACGGTTCTGCACGGGCTCCGAGCCGTCAAAGTACTCGGCGCGGCGAGCAGGCAGTGCGGTGGCCTTCTGTGGGGAGCCGGCAGCAGGGGCAGGGGCTCAGAGCCGGCAGGGCCAGGTACACGCACCCGCACCCCCACCCCAGGCTCGTGCTCACCCGCAGCAGCCGCAGAGCCTGGTCGTAGTTCTCATGCCGGAGCTCCAGCTCGCCACACTCACACCACACGCTTGCCAGGTCGTCCACCTGCTTGAAGCTCACCTTGGTGGCCTTCTCTAGGATGACGCGAGCCTGCCAGGGTGGGCAGAGGGCAGGCTGAGACCCTGCTGGTTCGGCCCCCGCGAGAGTGCACGTCTGTGCCTCCTGGGTCTTCTGGCCAAAGACACATCTGTACTTACACACACACACACAAATGCACACGCAGCGGGCACTCACGTCATCCAGCTGCCCGTTGTCCTCATAAAACTTGGCGAATGCGACCCACAGGGTGTGGGGCTTGCCTGTAGCCTTGAAAGGGTCCACCGTCTGCACAGCCTCCGTGTACGTGTTGATGATCTGGGTGGGAAGCACGGAGTCAGGCTGGGCTGTAGGGCCTGGCCGGCGTGGGGGGGTGAGAGGGCTGATCACACACCTCCCGGGGGCGGCCTTGATGCAGGGCCACACGCTTGTGCCACTCGTGCACATGGTGTGGGTTCTGGCGCAGCAGGACACTGTTGAGGAGCAGGGGCCGCCGGCCAATGAGCTGCTCAAAGCGGGCCAGGCGCAGCTCCAGATCCACGTCATCTGTTGGGGGCGGAGGGGGGGGCTGGGCCTCAGCACAGCGGCCCCGCCCCCACCTCTCTACCAGCAGGGCCCACTGGCCTGGGCCTGGCCAACTCACCCCACTGGCCACCCAGTCAGAGATGCAGCCCCAGTCCTGGCTGCTCACCCATGCTCTGCCCACACTGGCCCCTGGGCCTCCCTATCCACTGGCCCACGACTAACGTGGAGACACCACCCTCCTGTCGCCATCACTCAGGGCTCTCAGAGCCCTACCCCCCAGCCCAGCCCTCTCTCCTCACCCGCCCAGGCTTGCCCGGGGTGGTGGGGGCTCACCTTCCTCCTCCCGCCCCAGTTCTGAGGCTGTCTCCATCTTGGCTGCGATCATGCTCTCCTCAAACTGGGCGTAGCTGTCAAACACCTGAGTGAAGTCCCGCACGGTCATCACGGTCCGGATGGCCTCCTCGTACACATCTCGAGCCTGGGGGCACAGAAAGGGTGAAAGGGTGAAAGGGTGAAAGGGAAGTGCTGGCTGTGCTGGCTGGCCGGGGGGGGGGCGCGTGCCTGCCCGCGTAGGTGCAGGGAACGTGGCAGCGCTGCCTGGGGCACCGACGCTCAGCAGAGCCACAGCCGTCTGCCCCCTGCCCTGCCAGAGTGATCTGAGGCCGCACTCCTCCCCAGTAAATGGTGACGGTGACAGTCCCCGTGCAGAGGCACTGTGAGGCTTGAGGGAAACACGTGTGAGGTGGCTGACTTCCAGTTAAGACTTGAGAGGTGACCAACCCTGACGCCCCCACAGGGCCACACTGCAGGGACCCCGGCCTTGGCCACGGAGGACTCCACTGCTGCTGGGGAGCACCCCTGCCTGCCCCGCCCACTTCGGAAGCTCATATTCTCCCATCCACTCCTGCCCCTGAGCTTGGGCCCCATCCTCTCCACCCCTGTTCCCGGCTGGTCACGTCCCCCTCCCCCCCTCCCCTCCCTCTCCACACTGGCTCCACCAGCCTCCTGACTGGTCCCTCTGCCACCAGCATCAGCCTGTGGTGGCCCGAAGGGTTTCTGTGAAGCGCAGAGCCAGTCTCACCTCCGTCGTGCTCACACCCGGCCGCTGGCTCCACCCAGCAGAGCACAGCCAACCCCTTGGCTGCAGGGCGCTCCCTCCACTGGGCCGTCAGCGGCCCCTCTCTGCTCCAGCTCCACCCCCTCCATTCCCACTTCCCTGAGGCCCCATCAACCCCAGCCAGCCCCTCTGGGGACCGTCGGCCCCATGCACTCCCTGACCCCCGGGCTTGTCATTCCACTGCCTGACGACAAGCTAATGTGGACACTGACAGTAACACTGACCCCTCAGGAAGGACCCTGTGTCAGGCACCTGCCTGGCACCTCATTCCTCTCCCCTCGTGGCCCCCTATGCCTGTGCACCTTCTCGAAGTGGCCACTGCGGATGTAGTAGTCGGCCAGCGAGCACCAGAGCTTGCCCAGCTGGTCGGTGAAGCGGGTTAGGCCCCCACGGATGATGGCGTCCACGTTGAGTGACTGCACTTTGTCTGGGTTCTGGGAGATGAGATCACAGAGCTCGTGCCACAGCTGCGGGGCCAGGAGGAAGAGCATCAGCCTTGTTCCCCAGGGGGGCAGGCCCTCCTGCCCAACCCCACCCCAACCCCGCCCCAGGCCCACCTGGTAGTTGGACTTGCCGGCCTTGGACACAAAGCGCTCATCGTTGACCACGGTGGCCAGGCGCTGCGCGGCTTCGTCCAGCCGGTCGCTGGACTTGAGATACTCGATGTACTCCTCTGCGCTCTCGGGGCTCAGCTGCGTAGTGGCCAACCCTGTCAGCAGTCAGCAGACCCCCTCCCTGGCCTGGTGAGGCCAGCAACCCCCCACCGCCCTAATGAGGCGCCAGCCCTGCCAGCCCAGCCTTGGCCACACCTGTCCAACCTGGGCCCCGCCAGTCCGGCTTCAGCCCCACGAGTGCAGCCCTGACTAGTGGTCCAGCCGCGGACACCCCGATCCACCCCCCCCACCCCTGCCGGGGAGCCCCAGCCCTCACTGGTCTGCACAGACAACAACAGTACAGCCGGCCGTGTCCAGGCCCTGCTTTTACCCTAAACCCCCCAAACAGCGCTGTGCTGAGTTTCACAATGTACGACAGCCGTCAGAAGGGCGAGAAGGCGGCATACCGCCCCCACCCGGTTTCCACCTGGAAACATTCCCGGAGCCATTCTGTCTCCCCTGCCCTCCCATGGCTGCGGTTTTGCCAGTTTCAGCTCACGGGCATCTGTCTACGCAGGTAGGTCGAAAGCTCCATGAGGCAGGGACTGTCGTCACACTGTCCCAGCACCTGTCCCAATACTAGACACGCAGCAGGTGCTAGCTCGTTATTTGGAGAAAAATCCAATCGCACACAAAAGCCTGTCTCAAAAGCCTTTTCCCCACTTCCTGTTAGGTGACATCCCACAAGGGGCTAGCGTCCCAGTAGGCCAGTTTTGGGGCTCCCGCGATGCAGTTACTGGGCCTCCCCTCCCCCCAAGCTCACCTTGAGGAAGCGCCGGTAGCCCCGCACAGCGGTCTCAGGGAGCGGGTGCGAGCGCAGGAAGCGCAGGTACAGGGGCCAGATGCGCGAGTGCTGCGTAATGGGCAGGGCCCGGAGGGCACGGTCGAAGGTGCGCCGGGTATGAGTGACTCGGCCCTGGTCCATCAGGAACTGGCAGTAGTCTAGCCATAGACGTGGCATCTGGAGGTGTGGACAACAGGCAGGGTCTGAGCTGCCGGCGCCATGGCTCAGCCACAAAGACGGCAGATGTCCTCTGGCCAAGAACACGGCAGGACCCGGGACTCCCTGCTCTAGGACCTAGTCCAGCTCCACCTTGGGTACCTGGAGGCAACAGGACACCACTCCCACCCCCCCACCCCCAGCCCTGCCCTGGCCTCTGCCCCCCACCCCCACCTTGTGCATGAACACAAAGGCCCTCTCGTGGCAGTTGTTGACGTCTTCGTAGGCCGGGTCCGTCACACAGCGATGCTTCACCTGTGCGCGGCGCGCCTTCAGGTACCGGTACCAGAGTTTGTAGCTGGGGTGGGGGAGGGACAGACATCGACAGGTCAGCCTTTCACACCCGAACCCTTTGCCCTGTGCCACGAAGCAACTGTGGGGCCGAGAGGCCCCAGGGAAGGATGGAAAGTCTCCACGCTGGGGGGATGGGCTGTCAGGGGACGCGCACTTAGTCCCTGAAAGTGATCAGCTGGGACCTACTGGCCAGTCCCGTTTCGGCAGGATTAGGCAGGGTGGGGGCTGGGCAGGGCAGCGGGACGTTGCCCACCTGCAGGGCAGCAGCTTCAGGGCCCGCTCATACAGCTGATTGAGCCTCGGCTTCGGGGCACCTTGTTTGAACTCAATGTAGCGGAGCCAGCACTTGACCGAGAACTGGTTCCGCATGATCTCCTCCTCATAGGGGAGGTCCTCTTCCTCCTGCAGGAGCCGGAGAGTGGGCAGAGGAGAGACCTGCGCTCAGAGCTGGGGCACCACACACCCAGATACTGGGACGCAGATTTGGATTTTACTCCTCGAAATCCTACCACCCGCAGTCTGACCCGGGTCATCAGATTCCTTAACCCCGGCGTTCTAGGCCAGACTTGAGACTGTCACCCAGACACCACTCTTCTGGCCCTCAAGTCAAGCCAAGTACTCTCTGGCCCAGGTCACCATATTTCTTAGGCTCCCTGTGCGGTGCCAGACCTCACTCGGACCTGGACACCAAGCTCTACCTCCGCATACCACGCCTCTTCCTCAACTCTAGACTTTCAGCATCTCAGGCTCCCACTACCCAGGGTGTTGCTCAGCTGTCCAGAACTCAGAAACTGAACACGGAAACCTTATTTGAAATGAAACCAGGAAGCCCTGAGGGGGCACTCTCATGACCCACCATCTCTCTGTCAACTGCAGACCCCCAAAGAAAACAGCTCACTATTACTACCCCAGCAAGATTTTTCTCCAGCCCAATGAGAAACTCCCACAACTCAGCCAATGAGAAGCCATCACCACACTGAACCATCACTTTCACCTAACAGATTTTCCTGCAAAGCAGCCCCTTCCAGTTTACTCCTTTTTCTCTATAAAGTGACGTTCCTTGGGCATCTGGGTGGCTCAGTCAGTTAAGCATCCAACTTCGGCTCAGGTCATGATCTCAGTTTATGAGTGAAGGCCCCACATGGGGCTCCCTGCAGATAGTGCAGAGATTGGGATTCTCTCTTTCCTTCCCTCTGCCTCTTCTGTGTGCGCGTGCACTCTCAAAATAAACAAACAAGCTTTAACACAAAATAAAGTGATGTTCCTCTACTTCGTTCTCCAGGCTTGCCTCTGGTTTTACCATAGCTTGCATATGCTGAATTAAAATTCCTCTGCCATTCCTAAATAAACTCATTTTGCTGATAAAATCACTGGCAGTTTTATTTTCAGGGTTGACAGAAGCTAGACCTTTACATCAGAAGGGAAGGTATGGGCCAGCCCCAAGCCTCCCCAATACAACACACCTGTGAAGATTCTAGGCCTCCACAGGCACACCTCACAGACATTGCTGCTTCAGCCCCAGGCCACCGCAGTACAGTGACTATCACAATACAGCAAGCCAAATGAATTTTTTGGTGTCCTAACACACATATGTCTACACCACAGTCTGTTGAATGTGCACTGGCATTATGTCTAAAATGCATGCATTTGATTAAAAGATACCTCATTGCAAAAAAATGCTAACTACTACCTGAGCTTTCAATGAGTTGTAATCTTTTTTGCTGGTGGAGGGTCTTGCTTCAAGGGTGATGGGCTGCTGAAGGCTGTAGCAATTTCTTTTTTTATTTTTTAATTTTTGAGACAGAGAGAGATACAGAGTGTGAATGGGGAGGGGCAGAGAGAGAGCGGGAGACACAGAATCCAAAACGGGGTCCAGGCTCTATGCGGTCAGCACAGAGCCCAACGCGGGGCTCTAACCCACAAACCATGAGATCATGACCTGATCCGAAGTCAGACGCTTAACCAACTGAGCCACCCAGGCACCCCGAATCAGAATGTTCTTAATGGCACTTAGAATGGTGAATCTTTCCCAGAAAGTTTTCAATTTGCTTTTCCCAGATCAGAGCAATCACTATCTAGAGCAACTAGAACCTTATGAAACATATTTCTTAAATAATAAGACTTCAAAATGTAGGGGTGCCTGGGTGCCTCAGTTGGTTAAGCATCTGAACTTCGGATCAGGTCATGATTTCACGGTTCCTGAGTTCAAGCTCCGTATCAGGCTCTGTGCTGACAGCTGGAGTCTGGAGCCTGCTCCAGATTCTGTGTCTCCCTCTCTCTCTGCACCTTCCCTGCTCATACTCTGTCTCTCCCTCTCTCAAAAATAAACATTAAACAAAAAAAAATTTTTTTAATTGAAATTACCCTTTGATCCATCCGTGGGCTGCAGAAAGGATGTTATGTTAGCAGGTATGAAAACAACACTAATCCCGTTGGGCAACTCCGTCAGAGCTCTGGGGGGACCAGGTGCATCGTCATGGAGCGGTAACGTTTTGAAAGAAAATTTTCAAAAGTGTTGAGCAGTGGGCCTCAACACTGGATTTAAAGTATTTAGTAAACAGTGTTGTAAACAGACATCATCATCCAAGCCTTGTTACTACACTTACGCAGCACAAAGTGTATTTGGCTTAATTCTTAAGGGCCCTAAGATTTCCAGAACAGTCAATGAGCACTGGCTTCCACTTCAACCCACCAGCTGCGGTAGCCCCTAACAATGGAGTCAGCCTGTGCTTTGAAGCGCTGAAGCCAGCCAGTGACTTCTCCTCTCTGGCAATGCAAATCCCAAATGGCCTCTTCTCCCAACAGGCGGCTTTACCATTTATATTAATATTCTGTTCAGTCAGTGTACTCACTTCATTACCTTTATAAAAAATTTTTTTAGTGTTTTGGTTTTCTTTTTTTTTTTTTTTGAGAGAGAGACAGAGATTGTAAGTGGGAGAGGGGCAGAGAGAGAGACAGGAAGACACAGAATCTGAAGCAGCATCAAGCTGTCAGCACAGAGCCCGATATCCAGCTCGAACTTACGAACCGTGAGATCATGACCGGAGTTGAAGTCAGATGCTCAACCGACTGAGCCACCCAGGCGCCTCCACTTCATTAATTATCCTAACGAGATCTTCCGTTCGACTTGCTATAGCTTCTACACCAGCACTCACTGCTTCATCTGCACTTCTGTTATAGAGATGGCTTCTCCCCTTAAACCTCCAGAGCCAACCTCTGTCAGCTTCCAACTTCTGTCTGGAAACTCCCGGAGTTGTCTCAGCCTTTACAGAACAGAACAGTTAGGGCTTGCTCTGAATTAGATTTTGGCTTAAGGGGATGTCGTGGCTGGTTTGATCTATCCAGACCACTAAAACTTTCTTTGTAATAGCAAAGGGCTGTTTTGCCTTTTTTTTTTTTAGGTTTTATTTTTATTTCTGAAAGAGAGAAGACAGCATGAGCAGGGGAGGGTCAGAGAGAGAGGGAGACACAGAATCTGAAACAGGCTCCAGGTTCTGAGCTAGTTGTCAGCACAGAGCCCAACACAGGGCTCAAACCCACGAACCATGAGATCATGACCTGAGCCAAAGTCAGAGGCTTAACCGAATGAGCCACCCAGGCGCCCATTTCGCTTTTTTATCATTTGTGTGTTCACTGGAGTAGCGCTTGAAGTTCTTCAAGAACTTTTCCTTTGCATTCACAACTTGGCTGTGTGGTGCCAGAGGCCTGGCTTTCGGCTCCTCCCAGCTTGCAGCATGCCTTCTTCATTAAGCTTCATCATTTCTAGCTTTTGACTTCAGGTGAGACAGATGACTCTTAAATTCACTTAAGCACTTAGAAGCCACTGTAAGGTTATTTTCAACTTTTTAAATGTTTTTAAAATTTATTTCTGAGAGAGAGGGAGCGTGAGCAGGTGAGGGTCAGAGAGAGAGGGAGACACAGAATCTGAAACAGGCCCCAGGCTCTGAGCTAGCTGTCAGCACAGAACCCGATGCAGGGCTCGAACCCATGAACCGTGGGATCATGACCTGAATCGAAGTCGGAGGATGCACCAACTGAGCCACCCAGGTGCCCCTAAGGTTATTAATTTCAAAGTGGTTATGTCTCAGGGAGTAGGGAGGCCCAAGGCCAGAGACGGGCAATAGCCGGTGAAGCAGTCTGAACACACACAACTATTATGAACTTAACGGTTTTATAGGAGTGTGGCTCCTGGCGCCCCAAAACAAAAGTCGTGAAAAAGTTCGAAATATTGTGAGATTACCAAAACGTGACACAGAGACATGAAGGGAGCAAATGCTGTTGAGAAACAGTGCCAACACACTTACTTCATGCAGTGTTTACACAAATCTTTAATTCGTGTGAAGAAAGGAAGGAGGAAGGGGAGGGGAGAGAGAGAAGAAAAAAATCCCCCCAATACCTACAAACTGCAAGGAAAGGTCCTATGCCCGCGCTCCAAATACCAAGTCTTGGGACTCTTCAGAATCCCACTGGCCACTGCCTGACCAGCTCCACAGTTGAGTCCACAGTTCTACTCCAGACAACAAACCTTCACTGCAGAAACTATAACGCTGAGGGACTGACCTAGGCCGTTACGTAGAACACCAAAACTTTTCCGCAGAAACCGGAGCCCTGGCCTGGTCGCAACGCCTCTCCTTCAGACTCCAGACTTCTACAAGATTCCGCTGTGCGATTCCCCTTCCCCCTCCCCGCGCGCTCCTATTTCCACCCAAGGACCTGACCTCGACTGCAACTCTTAACTCAGACCACTTGGACTGCACTTCCAGACATTTGCTCCTGGCCAGCCTGGTCCGTATGTCCTGTCCTCGGGTAGACAGACTTTTGGCCCAGACACTCCAGACGGCCATGCCCCGAACCCCTGAAGTATCCAAGCCCGGGTGCTCCCACACGGGCCACCCCCGGCCCCGCCGCGGACTCACGAAAACAAGGTCCGGCCGATCCGGCCGGGAAAGACGCGCCATCACCACCATCTTCCGGGCTCTCCGGGGACGGGCAGTAGTCGCGCTATAATGACGTCTCCAGCCGAAGGCCCGCCCTTCAGGGCCAGACCTATTTCCTATTGGTTCAACCTTTCCCGAGCGCGCGGACGCCGTTTGTTGACTTTAGCGTAGACGGCGCCAGGGACCGGAAGCAGAGAAGAGGCGCCCGAAGATGACGTCATGTAGGAACTTTTCGGCCACTCAGATTCAGTAGCGGAGCCCGCGAACCCCCAACGAGCTGCCGTCTTGCTGGAGGGTTGACTTCGGGCGGAAGCGGCTTTGTAGCCTAGGAGAAGCGACATGGGGGTGAAGCTGGAGGTGTTTCGGGTCAGTGAGCTTTGGAGCCGGTGGGCGGCTGGCTTCTTCCCGGATCTGAGGGGAGGCTCTGAAAAGGGGGGATTCCAAGAGAGTAGGAAATCTGAGGAGACAGCGTCTGAGTTTTGAGAGGGGTCTTTAGGGATGGAAGCCTAGAGGAGGGGGCGCCGGTTAGGGGGCACTGGGAGGGCTGGTGGGAGGAAGGGCCTTTGAAGGGAGTGATCTGGGGAAGGAGTTCCAAGAAGGAAGGCTCCAGACGCTGGGGACGCTCATGGGGCTCCAGGTGGCGTATGTGTGTCTGATAGGGAAACGCCTATTCAGCGGAATAGACTGTAAATGGTGAGGCCTCCTGGGTTGGGAGGTATTTCAGGGATCCGACGAACGGGTGGGCAGTGAGGTCCCAGGCAAATAGATGCCTTTGATTGTGGTACGAGACTTTGTACTCCGAGTCGGGTGCGTGTGCGTTTATGTGTCTTTCTCTGAAGTGGATCTCCCAGACTCGGAGGGGGCTTCGAGGTCTCTTAAACTATTATTAGGGGCCTGGGCTTTAAGGTGTGCGGCTTCTCTACCCTTGATGGGCGTTCTGGGGTCCTTGGGGCTCCTGAGGAGGCACTCCTGGCTCTGCGGGAGGATTGCCCTCCAGGCTCTGAGCAACCCCTGCCCGCTGCGGGAGGGATTTAATCCCTGGCTGTGTTCATTTCCCCCCTGCCCTTCTAGATGACACTCTACCTCACCTTCCCCGTGGCCATGTTCTGGATTGCCAATCAGGCCGAGTGGTTTGAGGACTATGTCATACAGCGCAAGGTGGGCATAGGGAGAGCCTCCACGGGTTCATTCCGGGGGGTGGGGGAGAGCGTGGGCACCCCCCCCCCCTCGCTAGGGAGCACTGTCCGCCTTCCACGAGCCGACACTGCCCTGGGTGGGGGGCCCAGGAATCCCCTGGCTCATGCTACTTTGTCCCCACAGAGGGAGCTGTGGCCACCTGAGAAAGAGGACCAGGTAAGGAACTTGCTCTTCTGCCCCCTGAAGGGATGGAGGTGCCTGGGTCCCCGTGACCATAATGGGTTCGAGTGCAAATGTTGCCCTCCGTCATGCAGAAGAGGAATAGAGCAGACGGGCATAGGGTGTCCTTTCTGCCCTCTTCCCGAAGGATGAAGCTGATCTCACTTGGACCCTAGTTGTATCTGGCACAGGGCTACCAGTGTAGATGCTGAACTCTGAAGCTGTGGCCTGGGGGGAGTACGGGGCAGGCAGGGTGGTGGGAAGGGGGTCCAGGCCCCTGAGGGGTGTTTGTGCCCTCCTCCCCCTTCCTTCCTGTTCCACCCCCAGCGCCTGGAGCTAGAAGAATTCAAGGAGAGGATACGGAAGCAGCGGGAGGAGAAGCTTCTTCGTGCAGCCCAGCAGAGCCCCTGAGTCCTAGCCGCCCCCCCTCAGCTCACGAAATAACACACACACACGGTTCCTTGTTTCTCGAGGAAGTGTTTTATTGTCTGCCTTCAGGGGCCAAGCAGCGCAGAGGATGGTTCAGGCCCTCAGGGGGCTTGGGTCTGGGGCTGGGGGCTGCTGTTCCGGCGGAAGCTGAGAGCAGTCGGATCTTGGGGGGTGAGGAGGGGTTGGGGGCTGAGCGTCCCCGCTCGTTTCTGCACTCCGTCCTGGGGATGAAGAAGGGTCAGCAAGAGGGAGGGAGGAGGGGCAGTGTGAGCCGGAGGTGACACAAACACTGGGGAGGATGCGCGTGTCTCTCGCCTCCTGCCATTTGGCGCTACCGTCCCCTAGATTTTTTTTTTTTAACTTTTATATGTTTTCAGGTTTATTTATTTATTTTAAAAGAAAGACAGTGCAATTGGGGAGGGGCAGAGAGAGGAGTCAGGGAGAGAGAGACTCCCAAGCAGGTCTACACCATCAGTGCAGAAGCTGATTCGGGGCTCGAACCCATGAACCGCAAGATTATATGACCTGAGGGGAGCCTGGGGGACTCAGTTAAGCATCCGACTTCGGCTCAGGTCATGATCTGCGGTTCGTGGGTTTGAGCCCGGCATCATGATCTGTCCTGAAAGCTCAGAGCCTGGAGCTGCTTCGGATTCTGTGTCTCCTTCTCTCTCTGCCCCTCCCCTGCTTGCTCTCTCGCTGTCTGTCAATGATTTTTTTTAATTAAAAAAAAAAAGATTATATGACCCGAGCCGAAATTGAGTCAGACGCCTAACCAACTGAGTCACCTAGGCACCCCCCTTTTTTATTTTGACTTTTAAAAAAAACGTGCATGTGAGAGAGGGAGAGGGAGAATCTTAAGCAGGCTCCCGTGCCCAGTGCAGAGCTCAACATGGGGCTTGATCTCATCACCATGAGATCATGACCTGGGCTGAAATCAAGAGTTGGAAATCAAGAGTCAGGCATTTAGGGAGCGCCTGGGTGGCTCAGTTGGCTAAGCATCCGACTTCGGCTCAGGTCATGATCTCACAGTTCATGAGTTTGAGCCACACATCAGGCTCTGTGCCAACAGCTCAGAGCCTAGAGCCTGCTTCAGATTCTGTGTCTCCCCGTATCACTTCTCGGCCTTTTGGCTAAGATCAAGTGCAGATTCTATGTCTCCCTTTCTCTCTGCCCCTCCCCAGCTCATGCTCTGTCTCTCTCAAAAATAAATAAACATTAAAAAAAAAAAAAAAAAAGAGTTGGGGGCTTAAAGGACTGAACCACCCAGGCGCCCCCATCCCCCACCTTAGTTACTCAACACTTAGGATGGTATTTGGGTCTTAGGATAATATTTGGGGTCTTGATCAGAATCTGGGCTACCGTGATTTTGTGTGTCATAGACACACATGAGCGTATGGATGCATGTGTCCTCGGTATAAGCCCATGTGCCCTCTTCCTTGGAGGGAACTTCGCCAGGGAGGGGGGCTGTTCGTTCTCCTCCCAGAAACCGAGACCTGGAGGCAGGAGCCATGAGTTCCGGCCGTGGCTGACGTTAGCATGCCCCCTGCCTGACCTTGGGCCCCTCCAGAGCCTTTGTCCTCCCACCTGAAGTTGGGGATTGGATTGGCCAGGGTCCTGTGACTGGCAGGGACACAGGGTGGCACTCTTACCAGGCACTCAACCCTAGGGGGCAAGTCATGGGTAGGGGAGGGTGAGACCCCATTCCCTCCTGGGTGTGTGTGGGGGGGTGCTCGGCTCAGCCCCAGCAGAAGGTCACCTACCTTGGGGCCTATGGGCTGGAAGCCAGGCAGGGCGCTGATTGTCACCCGCTGGTCATCCATACGGCGGCCCTGGGTACTGGCCAGCATGTCCATGAGACTGTCCATCTCGGGTGCAGGGCCACTCTCTGTGTTGAGCAGGGGCATGTGGGGATGAAGGTGTACACAGACTCCAGGGGGCGCAGCCCAGCTGAAGCCCCCAACCCGCCTCTTCGCCCTCGCTCGTGCTCTCTAGGAAACGTGTCTCCCCCTCCCATCCCTTGCCCTGGGTTCCCAGGTGCTCACTGTCTCAGATTCTTGGCCACAGCATCCCCCCCCCCCGGATGGCCACTTCCCGGTACCCCTACGCCCTGCCCTGTTCATGCCTCCCAGACATCACGCCGCTTGCATGCACCCCCCCTGCCCGCTCTCACGGCTCTCGGAGGTCGGCCCCGGCCCTGCCTGCAGGGAGCACCGCTGCTCCTCCATCCGGTCGCCCTGCACGTGGGTCAGCAGGTTGAAGAAGCCCTCCTGGTCTGGAGAGCCAGCCTAGGGGACAGACACACTCAGTCCAGCCAGCCTCTCAGCTGGGAAGCCCTTCCTCCCCTCCCCGGCTCTCACCATGGTCCCGGCTGATGTGCTGCTCTGCGGAGCTGCTCAGAATGAGACCTGAACCTCCTCCCCGATCCTGGCCCCCGCCCCAGGGGCCCAGCCAGCGGGGCCCCTTCACGTGGTGCTGCCTCCAGGGAGAGGCTGCGGGTGCCAGCATCCTGACGTCCTAAATTGGGGCCTGGCGGCAGGGTGGCCTGGGGGCTGGGACGCGGGCCAGGGAAACATACGGGGGGCTGCCCCCAAACCTATATTCCCTCACCTCACAGGGGTCAGCACTGAGAGCCCTGACCCCTGCCCTGGGGCCGGGTTAGGCACTTGGACCCTCGTGCCCACCAGCACTTCCTCAGGCCGCGCAACTGGGTCAGGGGTCCCAAGAGACCTGCCTGCTAATTAGGTGGCCTACAAACGAATTTGTCTTGTCATTCACAGGCCCTTGAGTTGGGGGGCTGTGGGGGTGTGCTTACCTTGACGCCGGGGCCTGAGCTCCCATCCACCTTCTCTTCCTGGTCCATCATGGTCCCTGCTCCCCTCTCCCGGGTCCACCTCTCCGCTGGCCTCTAACCCGGCCTTGTGCCAGAGAAGGCTTTTTAAAAGACTGTGACATGGGGGGAGCGGATACCCAGCCCCAAATCCCCAGCTCATGTCCCATCTGCTCCCACCTGAGCTTAAGCCCCATAAAGAGGATCCAGATCATTGTTTTTGAAAGAGGAAGACCGTGCTGCCGGGCGGGGGGAGGGGGGGAGGTGGCAGGGGGACCTGGCTTTGGACCTTGCCCAGCAGGACTCTCTGGGCTTCGGGGACTTGTGGGTGGGGCTCAGCAGCAAGTCAGAGCAGCGTCCCCATGGTGGGGAGCGAGGGCTGGCTGCCCCCACCGGGAGAGAACAGGCCGCCCCGGTAGCTGAGGGGGGGGTTGTAGCCCCCCAGCAGGAAGCAGCACAGGATGGTCCCAGCCTGCTGGAGGGGTGGATGTCATCTGCAGGTGCTCGGGGAAGAGGCTGGACCTGAGGACCACTGAGAAGTCGCCAGGCCACACCTTCCCGTCACTGTCCCTGGGTCCAGGTGCCCTCCCATCACTGTCCCTGGGTCCAGGTGCCCTCCATAGGCCCCCAAGACAAGAAGGTCTGGGATTTCCTGTCCTGTCCCCAGTGTCAGGTTGAGCTATCTCCTGTGATCTGTCATCTCAGTGCCTGGAGACAGGAGGCAAAGAGGAAAGTCCCTGCCCCCTCCCCCAAGCAGCTAGGGCTTTCTTTCAGTGCCCAGGAGAGGATGCCAGGGGGAGTTCCCACCAGCACCCATCCCCTTCCCAAGACGCCTTTCTGGAAACCAGTTAAAATTTCTTCTCGGAATAAATGGGCCGCACTGTCCCCACACAAGCGCAAAACTTGGACCTCCTCCCCAGGCAGCACCCCCCCCACACACACACCCAGGGCCCACATCTACCCCCCTGCATAGCCCCAGGTCCTCGATGCCAACAGGATGCCCTGCTCCTCCGCGGGGGGTACTGGTCTCCCGGAGCCGCCTTGACAAAGGCACAAACTGGGTGGCCGAGAGCAACAGACATCGTCACACAGTTCTGGAGACCAGAGCCTGAAGTTGAGGTGTGACAGCGCCATGCTCCTGAAACCTGGGGGGGAGGGGGAGGGTCCTTCCTTTCCTCTCCCTGGGTTCTGGTGGCCGCAGGCAGCCCTTGGTGTTAGCAGGCTGGGAGCTGCAGGACTTCAAACTCTGCCTCTGTCATCACATGGCATTCCTCTGTGTCCTTGTCTGCACAAAGCTGTCATAAGACACCGACACCAGTCACATTGCACAAAGGCCCACCCTACTGCACGCAGCGTGGCCTCTTAACTAACTGCATCTGCAACGACTCCATTTCCAAATAAGGTCACGATCTGAGGAACTAGAGGTTAGGGCTTCAACCTTTTTGGGTGGGGGAGGGTGGACAGGACACCATGAAGCCCATAAACACCCTGATCCCCTTCACAGGATATAGTAGGGGGTGGTGGGCCCTGCAGACTTCCACCCTCAGGGGACAGGCTGAGAGGCAGGCGGATGGGGGGCTCTCCCGGTCTCCCTTTGCCCCTGCAATCCGTCTTTCCCCTCCGGAGCTGCAGGAACCCCTCTTTCCCCTGCTCAGAACTCTACCTTGGCCTCCGTTGTTCTTAGGAGAAAACTCAAACACCTCGGAGTACTGGAATGTCCTAAAATTGGCGATGGATGCACGTCTCTGAGCATGCTACGGGCATTCAGTTATACAGTCTCAGTGAGTAGAGTGTGTGGCAGGTGAATGATCGCTCAATAAAGCTTTGAAAGAAAGAAAAAGAGAACAGGGAAGGGAGGAACAGAGGGAGGGGAAAAAAATGAAAGCAAACCCCAAGGTCCCACCTAGAGTAGCCCGCCATCCTGGTTTGCCCGAGACTGTCCCAGTTTTAGTGCTGGAAGCCCTGTGTCTGGGGAACCTCTCAATCCCAGGCAATCAGACTGGCTTAGTCCTACCTTGTCCCACACAAGTCGAGCCACTGCGGCCCCTCCAAGCTCACCTCCCTCCCTCTGCTCCTCAGGACACATCCCCTGCTTCTCACTCCACCACTACGTGGCACTTGCTATCACATTGCTCTTATTTCCCTTAGAGCAGAATTACTTTCTCTACCCCTTCCAGTCAACTTTAAGTGCCACATGGCAGACCCGAGGCTCATTCACTGTTGCCTTTCCCATGTAAGTGACAAAGGTCCAGGAGCCAGACGAACCCTTAATACACATGGCCAAACGAAGGACTCAGTTCTGGACTTGGCATTCACACACGTGTATCACGCTTGAAATCCGAGACCTCTTTTGTCTGGGTGCTGCTGCCTGCGGTCTTTATGTGACAAGGTGGCCGCCCTTTGCTGGCGCACAGCCAGGAGCAGTCCGTGAAATTTCAATCACATGCGAATCGAGTGTGTGTGTAAGTGTGCAGGGGGTTGAGCTTGCCTCCAAACCCACGACGTCATCAGCAGACCAATGTGATGATCAGCCTAGGTGGGTGTGTGCACCTGGTGAGGCCGAGGCTCGATGACAGGTAGCCCTCCTGGGACAGAGTCCTAGCGTTCAGTTCCCAGCGGCCCTGTCCATCATGTGGCCTTGGACAAGGGTCCTGCTGTCCCCGTCACTCCCCGTCAGGGTTTCTGAGGAGACTGGGTGAGAATCTGGCATGGGTCCTTGGCACACAGTAGGTGCTGGCTTAGCCTCAAGCCTCCGTCCAGGCCTCCTCCTGACAGCCTGCTGCTGCTGCTCTCCGGGAAATGGAAGGTAAGTGGGTCACAGTCTTATGGCCCTGCGGCGCCGGAAGGGGCAAGCGCATCCGTCAACCACGGAGAAACTTCTGGCAGGCCGGGGGCTGCGTCTGCGCCCCTGCCATCCCGTTCTCTCGCTGCACACAAGCCAGGAAGGTGCGTCTGAGCTCATGTCTGTGTGTGTCGTCGGGGTGTGCCCCCTCTAGCGCCTTCACACTCGTCTGCGTGACACACCTGCCGGCTCCGCAAGGTACACACCTTCCTCGTCGAGAACCGAAGAGGGGCGGGGCCGGCCCAGCAGGGCGGGGTCCACGTGGGTGACGCGCGGGGCCACGCCCCCACCTTGGGACAGACCCGGAAGCGGCGGTGGCGCCCCTGGGGGAAGATGGCGCCCTCGGGGCTGAAGGCGGTGGTGGGGGAAAGTGAGTGCGTCTGCTGGGGGCTGGGGGCCGGGGGCCAGGGGTGCACGGACCCTGGGGCTCAGGCTGCGGGGGCCGGGCGGCCGGGCTGGGCGTCGAGCACCTGATCCTCGAGGGGGCGGGCGGGAACTTGGCCTTGCTGGGCGTCCCGGCTCTCCCGTGCCGGAGGGGAACAAAGTTGAGAGGCTGGACTCCGGGGACCCAAGGAGATCGGGCTAGGGGTAGCGTAGACAGGCACTAGGGCTCGCATTCCTGGACCCCTAGGGTGCCAGCAGAGACTGGCACCGCTGGACGCCCAGACTGCCGCGTCTCTGCGCTTGGCAAAGTCCGGGGGGCTGCCCTCCCGGACTGGGGCCGGGCTGGGTGCGCTGGTCAACGACCCCAGGTGGTGTGAGAGCTCAGGGTATGTGGTCAGGCCTATATCCAGGCCCAGGGGACGCCTTCCTTCTTGCGGGGTCCCCCACGATCCTCAGGCAGCGTGAGGACTTGGGCGACTGGGCCGCGTAGGTCCCGGCTCTTGGGAGAGGGGTGGAGGTTGTCCCCTCCCCCACCTCGGGTAGTTCCGGCTTCAGCACCTCCTTCCTGCTCCTTCCGCCCTGTGGGGCCTGATAACAGTGGACAAGACACTGGGCAGGCAGGGCTGCCTAGTCCCTCCTCCCTCTTCCTCCCCGTCCACCCCCCCCCCCCACTCGCTGGGCAGGGCAGACTCAAACCCCAGTACCGCAACCAAAAACGGAGCCTTCTACACAGGGGTTAATGCGGAGAGGGGAAACCACTGGTCCCATTTTACAGATGAGGAAGCTGAGGCTGCAGGTGGGGCGATGGGATGATCGCAGCTAGGCCCGCCTCCGAGCAGGGAGCCTGGCGTTCTTCAGGGACACTGATGGAGGGAGAGTGGGGGTCTGGCTGGAGAACTCGAGGTTGCCGATGGGGAGGCGAGATCCCTGCTCTGGAGGGAGGTAGACCTGTATGTGAGCCCTGGCTTCTCAGTTATTTGTTCATCTGACGCATATTTATCGAGTGGCCACTTAGCCACTTAGGGCTGAGAGTGCTTCACATGTTTCCCTGGCTGTAAATTGGGGGTGACACCTGGGGTGGTGAAAATGGAGGCCCAGCCCTGCTGCCCAGAAGGCTTGCGGGCGGGGCGAGGCCAGAGAATCCAGCGTCCTGAGCCCACCCTACCTCCCCTGCAGAAATTCTGAACGGAGTTATCCGGAGTGTCAAAAAGGATGGGGAGTGGAAGGTACGCGGTTGGCAGAATGCCTTGTCCTGACCCATGTGTGGGGGGCTGAATGGGGGACCCACAAGAACTCCTGGAGGAGGCTGCTGGTCCATGGAGTGGGGTCCAGTGCGGGGTCCTGGGACAGGGTGGCGTCGGGTGGGGGGTCCTGGGTCCTCCCAGCCAGCCAGCTCTTGCAGCGGTCAGTCCTGCTCACACCACTCCAGCCCCACCTCGGGGGCGGTGGCAGCCTCTCCTGCCCGCTCCTCTGTCCGTCAGCCCCTCTGTCCATCTATCCTGACAGGTTCTCATCATGGACCACCCGAGCATGCGCATTTTGTCCTCTTGCTGCAAGATGTCAGACTTCCTGGCCGAGGGCATTACTAGTGAGTGGACACCCCCACCCCGTGCCGCCCAGATGGGCCCTAAGTCTTGGATCTCCTAAAATTGTCCCGAGCTCCCAGGTGTGCAGCCCCCTACCCCTAACAGCCCTTCCCTTTCCTGAGCGTGGCCGCCTCTGGCAGGCAGACCCCCTCCCCACCCAGTGCAGGGCTCCCCAGTTGCGATTCCTAAGGGGTCTGCCTCCCTGACTTTGCAACCCCTGTGCGTAGAACCCCATGTAGGACCCCAAGGGTGAACTCAGTGTGAGCCCCCTGGAGGGTGTAACTTTCTATGGGGGACCCCCAGGGAGCATGGCCATGAACTGAAAGGTGCACAACCCTGCCCAGTAACTCAGCTGTGTGACCCATGGGCAGGTACCACCCCCTTAAGTGCCCGAGGGAGTACAGCTCCCCCTGCCCTCTCGCCCAAGGGTCCCACTCTCCTGAGTCCCAGATGCTCCGTGTGAGCCCTGGCCCCAATGCCACCTACGTATGTATGTCCCTTTCTCTGTTCCTACTAGTTGTCGAAGACATTAACAAACGGCGAGAACCCATTCCCAGTTTGGAGGCCATTTATTTGCTCAGCCCCACAGAGAAGGTGCCTATGTGAGCTAGCGTGTGTATGTGTGTGTGTGTGTGTGCGCGCGCGCACATGCCTCTGTGCATGTGTGCATATGTTGGGGGACAGGCAGTGGCTGGGGGGGGAGCCGGGGGAGGGGTCTGGAGGGCAGAGCCAGGCTTGGACAGTGTTCTGCCTTCCCCAGTCAGTGCAGGCCCTGATAGCAGACTTCCGGGGGACCCCGACGTTCACCTACAAAGCAGCACACGTCTTCTTCACCGACAGTGAGTGCAGCAGGCTGGGGGGTCAGGGCGTGGAGGCCGCTCTGGCCTGACGCCCCCTCTTGCTCACCCCAGCCTGCCCGGAGCCCCTGTTCAGTGAGCTGGGCCGCTCCCGTCTGGCAAAGGTGGTGAAGACGCTGAAGGAGATCTACCTGGCCTTCCTCCCCTATGAGGCCCAGGTATAGCCCAGGCGAATCCAGGGGACCTACCTGCCCACAGGGGAGGGGCTGCCTATTTCTCCACCTCCTGCAGGCGTTAGAAGCGCCCTGCGTGCCTGGCGCCACCCCCCACCATTAGCAGAGCAGGGAAGCCGAAGCCGCAGGGAGCTGCGGGGCGGGAGGCTGCTCGCCGGCCAGGTGTCCACCCACAGGGGCGCCCTGGCTCCCGTTCCCTCGCAGGTGTTCTCCCTGGACGCCCCCCACAGCACCTACAACCTCTACTGCCCCTTCCGCGTGGGTGAGCGGGCACGGCAGATCGAGGCCCTGGCCCAGCAGATTGCCACGCTGTGCGCCACGCTGCAGGAGTACCCGGCCATCCGCTACCGCAAGTGGGGACCCCAGCCCGATGCCACCCCCGACCCTGCCCCCAGCCCGCATGCAGCCTTGAACCTTACTTTTGACCCCTGCCCTGGCCCTCAGCCTGATCCCGACTCCCTTCCCTCACCCCATTGTTGACCTGCAGCGTGTGCCCCGCCCTTCCCAAACCCAGGCCCCCATGTCTGCCACCCCCCCCCCCCCAGGGGCCCAGAGGACACAGCCCAGCTGGCCCACGCCGTCCTGGCCAAGCTGAATGCCTTCAAGGCAGACACTCCCAGTCTGGGCGAGGTGAGGGGGCCTGCTGGGGAAGTGTGGGTGAGCCTCAGCCAAGGACGGGGCCAGCGTCCTCATCCCTGCCACCGGCTCCTCCCCCAGGGCCCTGAAAAAACCCGCTCACAGCTCCTAATCTTGGACCGGGCAGCGGACCCTGTGTCCCCACTGCTGCATGAGCTTACATTCCAGGCCATGGCCTATGACCTGCTGGACATCGAACAGGACACGTACAGGTGGGCGGACCCCTTCTCTCCCCCCCCCCATCACCTCCCGGGTCCCTGGCCCTCAGCTAGCCGCCCTGACCCGCTGTCTCCCGCAGGTACGAGACCACGGGGCTGAGTGAAGCCCGCGAGAAGGCCGTGCTGCTGGATGAAGACGATGACCTGTGGGTGGAGCTTCGGCACATGCACATCGCGGACGTGTCCAAGTGCGTGCTCAGGGCGGGCGCCAAGGGTGTGGGCCGCTCTGTACTCTGCTCCCCGTGCCCGTCCCCACTCCCGTCCCTCCTCCCCCATCGCGGGCCAGGTGCTGGTGAGCCCCCCTCTATAAGCCACCGCCCTCAACCGAAGCCCTCAACGTGGGCCGGCACATGGTTCCCATTCCCCAGCTGTGTCACCCCCACCCCAACCCCCTACTGCGGTCAAACCACAGTCTTGGCGCCAGCCCCCAGCCCCATCCCTGCTCGCTCTCTCCGCCAGGAGGGTCACGGAGCTTCTGAAGACGTTCTGTGAGAGCAAGAGGCTGACCACCGACAAGGTAGCGGCGGGCTGCATCAGGACGGGGCCCCGCCCTGTTTGCAGAGCTGGAGTGGGACCCGGGGTGGGCAGGGCGGGGCCTCACGGCCTCCCTGTCCCCAGGCCAACATCAAAGACCTGTCCCACATCCTGAAAAAGATGCCTCAGTACCAGAAGGAGCTGAACAAGGTGAGCATCAGCGGGGAACCTGGCCCCTCCCCCTCCCCCTCCGGGTCCCCCTCCCCCTCCCCCATCCTTCCCCCACCGACCCCCCCCCCCCGGGCTCAGACTCAGCGTCTGTTACCCCACCTCCCACCTCCCCACCCTCCGCCCCGCAGTATTCTACGCACCTGCATTTAGCCGACGACTGCATGAAGCACTTCAAGGGTTCCGTGGAGAAGCTGTGCGGTGTGGAACAGGTGGGGGTGGGCCTGGGGCAGGGGCGGGGCCTCGGAGAGGCGGGCCTGTGGGGAGGGGGCTGGGTCTGCAGGGGAGGAGCCTTGTCGGGGTGTGGCCCGAGAGGGGTGGGCCCCGTGCAGAGGCCGTCCTGATGCAGGGGTGTGGTCTACGGGGTGGGCAGGTGCATAGAGAGGTAGGGCCCTGGGTTGGGGCCCGTGGAGAGGTGGGGCCGTGTGAGGGGCGGGACCTGTTGATGGACAGGGATGAAACCTTTGGAGACCGGCAGTAGGATGGATGAAGCGGGTCCCTAAGGTGCTGCCGAGGACCCTGCGGGTGTCCCAGCCCTGGCCTCTTCCTTCCTTCCCCCCCTGCCCCGCAGGACTTGGCCATGGGCTCCGATGCCGAGGGTGAGAAGATCAAGGACGCCATGAAGCTGATCGTGCCCGTGCTGCTGGACGCCGCGGTGCCAGCCTATGACAAGATCCGGGTCCTGTTGCTGTACATCCTTCTCCGGAATGGTGGGTGGGGACCGCCTCTGGATACCCCCGTTCGCTGGGGTCTGCAATGATCATGGGATTCTCTCTACCCTATCATTTCCTTGACCTTGGGCCGCTTCCACTCCCCAAGCACACGGACCCCACAGATATGCCTCTCCGCCCTGGGAACCCCCCTCCATTGACCTGGGGGAACTTTCATCGACACGAAGGCTCCATTGACATAGAGACCCCCAAATCTATGACTCCTCCAAACTTAGCCCCCTCAACGAATTCCAGAGCTTCCCCCGTCTCTCCCCTCTGGAGTCTCCATCCAGAATTCGGGGATCCTCTTAGCACCCGCCCGAGTGGCTCCCTTGGTCCTCACGACACCCCCCCCCCAATTGCAGGATGCCCCCATCGCAATCTGGGGACCTCCTTTCACCACCACCTAGGAATCCCATGGCCACTTTCTGTCCCCCATGCGCTCTCCAAGCCGGCCCCCCTCATGAGAATCCCGTCCACAGGAGCCCACCCCCCCCCCATTCTTTTCCTCCAGGAGTGAGTGAGGAGAATCTGGCCAAGCTGATCCAGCATGCCAACGTGCAGGCACACAGCAGCCTCATCCGGAACCTGGAGCTGCTGGGAGGCACGGTCACCAACCCCGGGGTATGCTGGGAGCAGCCTGTGGGTCAGAGACCCGGCGGAAGGCACATGTGGGCGTAGGGAGGGTGCCCTTGGGTCACATGATAAGCAGGGTGGCGAGGTGTAGTCAGCCGTGGTCCTGGCGATGGGGTGGGGTGGGGGCATGGCCTGAGGCCCCGCTGGGCAGAAAGCAAGGTCAGGAGCATTGGGATCAGGGCACACGGTCGACCCTGGGCTCCTGAAGGTCTTGGATGGCCTCCCACCCAAAACACACACTCAGCAGTCTCCTGTCTCAGCCGCTCCGGCCTCCCTCTCACCCTCTGTGTCCCACTTCCCCTGACCCTGCCTCCGCTGCTGGGGCGGCCCTCATGTCCCCCTCACCTGTCCCTCATCTCTCTCCCAGCCCCTGTCTATCGCCCTGTCTCCCACCTCCCAGCCCCCCTGTTTTCTCTATGCGTTTCCACCTTCCTCTCCTTGCCCTGGTCTTTCTCTCTGCCCCATCGCTGGGTCTCATTTCTCTCCGTCTCATTTTTTTCTCTCCTCTGCCTCTCCTGTCTTCTTCCCTCTTTCTCCGTCTCCCCCTCCCTGCCCCTTTCTCTCTCTTTCTTCCCTCCATCTCTCTGCTCCTCTGTGCCATTTCTGCAATCTTTTTCTACAACCCTCTCCCCAAGCTGGAGGAGCCCCCAGCCCCATGTGTGACCCGCCTCCCTCTCCCCCATCCTCCGTCCCACCCGCCCGCCTGTAGGGCTCTGGGACCTCAAGTCGGCTAGAGCGGAGGGAGCGCTTGGAGGCCACCTATCAGTTATCCCGCTGGACCCCAGTCATCAAGGACGTGATGGAGGTACCGCTGGGGGGGCCTGACCTCCCCCGACCCCCCCCCCCCCAAGGCTCTGCCCGGCACCAGGCTGTAGCTCAGTTCTCTTCATGTCACGGTGCTAAGCCTCAGGGCTTAAGGGAAAATCCCTCATTATGGGCATCCCTCCGGCATCCGATCTGCGCCGCCGAGGGGTGTCCTAAGCCTACATCCAAATAATTGGGACCAGAGGGGCACCTCATTGGGGAGCCTTGTTTCCTGTGCAACCACTGGCTCCTTCCTCTGTCCCCTTCTGCTCTCTTCCCCTGCTCCCCCTTCACCCTCCCCACCATCCGCCCCTGCCCATCCTGGGGGCACAAAACAGCAAGGGCAACACACCCAGGGGATGGGGCTCCAGACCCCAGGCCCCACCCCCTGAGGCTCCTCTCCGAAGCCTCCCTCTGTGGCCCCCAGGACGCCGTGGAGGACCGGCTAGACAGAAAGCTGTGGCCCTTTGTGTCTGACCCTGCCCCCACATCCAGCTCCCAGGCTGCGGTCAGGTGAGGGTCCCAGGGGACACCCCCGCCCCCTGCCCGTGTTAGGTGAGGGCTGTGAGGGTGGGCGGAGCATCTTCTGCCTGGAGACTGATCTCTGCCCTCCTCCCCCTGCACAGTGCCCGCTTCGGCCACTGGCACAAGAACAAGGCTGGTGTGGAGGCGCGGGCGGGGCCCCGGCTCATCGTCTATGTCATGGGCGGCGTGGCCATGTCGGAGATGAGGGCCGCCTATGAGGTGACCAGGGCCACTGATGGCAAGTGGGAGGTGCTCATTGGTGAGTAGCTGGGACTGGGTCCCTGGGTGTTGGGGGTGGACTCCTAGATGCTTTGGGGTTTGCCAGTTGGGTCCCCAAAGCCCGGAGCCCATGCAGGACTTGAATCTGCCTGTCTCCCGAGTTTCCTGGGGGGCTGGTGCCGGGGCTGGGGTTCCCAGGGAAGGAGTCCCTTGGGGGGTAGACCCCTGGGTTTCTAAGAACTCCTGAGTCCTCGGAGTCAGAGCCTGCCGTCCCAAGGACCTCGGCTGGAGGTCCTGAGACAGTGCCCCTCCCCAACCCTCCCTTACCGTCCAGGCTCCTCGCACATCCTCACCCCAGCCCGCTTTCTGGATGACCTCAAGACGCTGGACCAGAAGCTGGAAGACATTGCCCTGCCCTGACCCGCTCCCCCTCCCCTTCCAGATAAATAAAGGCCTCCCTTCTCTCTGCCGGCCAGCACCCCCCTCGCCTTCTTTCTGAGGGAGCTGTACCGGGCCAGCCTCTGGTGGGCCCGCCTCCCTGACCTCTGACCTGGGTCTCAGGACCCACTCATGCTGCCAGGCTGCATCTTAAGCCGAGGCGAAGAGGTTAAAAATTAGGTTTGGTTTGAACACCGGCTGCTTGGCCAACTTCCTGGCTTCTCCATGCTTCCAACAGTCAGGGCCAGTAATGGAGCTTTGCAGAGGAGGTAAGAGATGGTGGCAGAAAGCTGATGGCATGACAGCATGACAGCTGGCACTAGAGTCATCTTGGCTGCTCTGATGGGACTCTTAGTGTTACTAAGCAGACTGGACCCTGGATGCCGCCCCCCACCCCAGGCACTGTCCTCATGGGACCATGGGAGCCAAACCAGGCTTGGGGTCTTCCCCAGCGCCCGGGGGCAGAGTCGGCCATGCCTGCTTCCCACCCCAGAGAGTTAGAACGCTGTTGCTTAAGCTCCTCCCCCCCAGGCTGTTCAGAGGGCACACGAGGCAAGTCTGGAGGCCGGAAGTCCAAGATCAAGGTGTCGGCTGCAGCCTCTCACCTTGGCAAGTAGATGCCCAGATGCCACTTCTCCCTGTGTCCTCACATACCCGTCTGTCTGTCAGTGTCCCGACCTCTTACAAGCACACCAGTCGTACTGGGTTACGGCCCACCCTAATGACCTCATTTTCACCCAGTCATCCTGTAAAAAGACTGTCTCCAAATACAGTCACATTCTGGGGTCATGGGGGTTAGGACTTCAACATGAATTTTGGGCAGATACAATTCAATCCTAACACTCAGCTGAAAGGAGAAATGACTCTTAGAGCGTGAAGAAGGCACAGGATGACTGTTCTCTCTGGGGCACAAGATGCAGAGCCGGCGCTTGGCAAGCAGAGGGGGCTGTGGGAGCCCAGGGGTACCCTAATGCACCCAGTCTGGGGGCAGTCAAGAAAGGCTTCCTGGAGGAAGGGGATGTCTGAGTTGAGAATGGAAGGAGGAGTCAGGGGCACCTGGGTGGCTCAGTCGGTTCAGTGTCTGACTTCGGCTCAGGTCGTGACCTTGAGGTTCGTGGGTTTGAACCCCGCATCGGGCTCCCTGCTGTCAGTGCAGAGCCTGCTTCGGATCCTCTGTCTCCCTCTCTCTCTGCCCCTTCCCCGCTCACACTCTCAAAAATAAACATTAAAAAAAAAAGGAGGGAGGGCACCGTGGACGCAAAGGCAAGAGAGTGAGATGGAGCAAAAAAGACATTAAGGGGTAATCAGATTTGAGCCACATGGGGCCTCTGGGGCCTGGGTGAGGATTTGGCCACTGCTGGTGTAATGGGGAACTACAGAAGGGATCTGAGCAAGGGCGGGTGGGGTCCGCATCTAATGCTGGCGAAGGGGTTCTGCCGGGAGGGGTGCCGGGGAGGGGGCCTGGCTGAGTGGGTACAGCGCCCCCCCCTCCAGCGTTGCTCATTCCCATTCTGTCACCTCAGGGCATGTGGTGGCCCATCCAAGATTGGGACCAGGAAGGCACGGTCAGACACAGGACACGCAGGGCCCTTCCTTACCGGCCCCGGGGGACATAGCCCTCATTTAAGTCACCCATCCTTTTGAGAATTCGGGGAAATCTAAGTGCATTTTTTCCCAGGAAAATCGCACACGCGGTTTTGCAGGTGGGGCCCTGGAGAAGCGCTAAACACTCTGGCCCAGCCTTTCTGCTTCTAGGATTTACGAAACTCCCACCAGGGCAGAAAGACGCACAAGGTGGGTCGAGTGCGTGGGGTGCGGGGCAGGGGTGGAGCGCAGACCCCTGAGATGCCGGCCCCAGATCCGCGGCTCTCCGCCAGGCCTCGGCGGGGAAGCCTTTTTTTTTTTTTTAATTTTTTATTTATTTCTAGGATAGAGAGAGAGCGAGCGTGATCAGGGGAGGGTCAGAGAGAGAGGGAGTCACAGACAGGCTCCAGGCTCTGAGCTGGCAGTCAGCACAGAGCCCGACGCGGGGCTCGAACCCACGAACCGCGAGATCATGACCTAAGCGAAAGTCGGACGCTTAACCGACTAAACCACCCAGGCGCCCCGTCTGCAGGGAAGTCTTTTAACCGGCGGAGGCGGAGTGGGAAGATGGTTACAAGGTTTAGTATTTAATCTCACTGTCCTGAGAAGACGCTTAAGTAGGTGAGCGCTGTGAGCAGCAGGGGGCGCTGTGGCCCAATTTTCCCGCTGCTCCGCGCTTTCGAGTCTGCACCTGGGGCTCGGGTGGCCTTAGCTGGAAATTACCAGAAGTAGGTCAGGTTACTCCGCTTCCCTGCGGCAACAAACCTTCCTTACACCGGCCTCTGCCCGTTACTTATCCCTAGGAGATGTTGTATCGTCTCCGACTAAGGACATTGTTTTTTACCGTTTTATTTATTTTTGAGAGAGAGAGAGACAGAGAACGAGTGGGGGGAGAGGCAGAGAGAGAGATGCAGAATCCAAAGCAGGCTCCAGGCTCTGAACTGTCAGCACAGAACCCGGTGCAGGGCTCGAACTCGTGAACCGTGAGATCATGACCTGAGCCAAAGTCAGACGTTTGACCGACTGAGCCACCGAGGCGCCCCAAGGACATTTTAATTCAACAGATGTTCACAGACCCCTATGGGCCACAGCCGCCCGCAGCGTCGGGCCCTGACCCCGTCCAGGCATCATGCCAGGCCCCCTACAGACATCACTCAGACTTCTCAAACCTTCCTAGGAGAATAAAGTCCAGCCTCCCTCTCTCTGCTTTAACAAGGTCCGTCCGCAACTCCACTGGCTCCCTCAGCCACAGCAGCTTGGGCAAGGCTGGATTTGCCGCTGTCTCTCAAACACACCACACTGTTCCAGCCACAGGACCTTTGCACCTGCTGTTCTCGTTGCCTACAATGCACTTTTCCCCAATCTCCATATCCCTCCCTCCTTCCCGTTTCAGCTCAAATGTCGCAGTGCATTATTTCCTCAGGACATTTATCCCAGCCAAGTGTGCTTTCTTGGCGGTTCTCTTCCTGTCCTGGGGAATGGCCCCCATTCTGGATTTGGCTGGCTGCTTCCTCGTGACCCTATATAACTGGTTCCTTGGCATCCGTCCCCACCATCCCCGCCGTGCGGTTTCCTCTGTCAACAGGTGGTTCGCACTATAGCCTAGATCAGGTTCAGCTGTAGGTCAGAATAATCTCTCCCTGGTGGGGCTGGCTACTTCCTCTTGCATCTCAGGGGCTCCATAATGTCGTGTCGCTGCAAGTGATCTGTGCGTTGGTGGGAGTGGGACATATGGCCCTTGGTCCCCACCAGTTCTCCACATAAAGGTGTCGGCAGCCATCAAGTTGCCTGGACCCGTTAATTCTTGAGGATTATTTCCAACCCTGTTCATCCTTTCACTGGAATCAGCTGGCATCCTTCTCAAATGACCTGTCCCTCGGCTACTCGCTGGACATTGAAAGTAACAGAAAGTAACAACCTGATACACTGTCTTAGGTATTCTCTGCAGGCTCCCTCGGAGGCAGCAGGATCTGAGCTTATCAGGGAGGTCTGGGGTGGAGACAGACCTCAGGGGGATGGGTGGTCACGTTGTAAGCAACTTGGAAGAATCCAGAAATCCCGGCTGCCATAATGACGGTCATCTTAATGATACTTTATTGCTATAATATTAGTGTTATTATTTAACCCTCTAATGGGGTCCAGCCCTGGGCAGGCTAAGTCGGAGGGCCCCACAAAGTGAGCAAAAAGGATTTGTCAGGCTAACATCTGCACGCCCCAGACGACGTGAGGACCGATGTTCTCAGCGTCGGGAATGCACCGCGTAGGAGTGCTCCACCCTTGCTGGCCGGGGCCCTGTTCTAGAATATCTTATCCAAGTCGCACAAGGAGGGGAAAGGTTTGTGGTCTCGAACTTGCACAACTTAAAGCAAATGTGAGGCCGCAGGGCAGGCTGGAGCAGCTAGCTGGGCGGGAGGCGTGGTGGCCCTCTGGTGACAGCCAGGACCCCCGCAGGGGAAGGGGCCGGGGAGGGAGCGCCCCACCCTTCACCTTCCTTGGGAGGAAGGGGCTCTGCGGCCCGGCCCGGGGGCAGGAACAGGAAGTGAGTGTGACTCAGTGAGCCCGGGAAACCTCCAGGCAGGGAGGGACGTGAAGAAGAGAGAGTGCCCCGGTCCAGGGGGGCCCAGACAGCGAGGAGGCGACGAGGCCAGCTTCCCTTTTCTCTTCTAAAGTTACTCAAAATCTTAAAACACAAGTTAACCAACAGCTGCCAAGAATATTGTGAAAAGGCATCTGGAGTGAAGAAATTATCTTTTGAGTGGGAAGGTTCTGCTCCCTCAGGGGCCAGAGATGGAGTCACCAGGGTTGGGGTGCGGGGGGGGGGAGGATAGGACAGACAGGGAGGGCCTGGCCGGGGCTCCACACCCCCCACCCCCCACAAAAGATTGAGGGGCGCCTGGGTGGCTCAGTTGGTTGAGCATCTGACTTTGGCTCAGGTCATGATCTCGTGGTTCATGAGTTCGAACCCCGCGTCGGGCTCTGTGCTGACAGCTCAGAGCCTGGAGCCTGCTTCGGATTCTGTGTCTCCCTCTCTCTCTGCCCCTCCCCCGTCTCAAAAATAAATAAACATTAAAAACATTAAAGAAAAGGTTGATATGTGGAATGTCAAAAAGCCAGGCTGGATGGAAGGCGTTTCTACAAAATTCTTTCCACCCACCCCCTTACTTGGCTCTCCACACACCCACACCCTGGTCCAGGTACCGCTCTCCCCACAGTTTGGGTGGGAACATGCCTTGGTTAAAAGGGAGGACTTTGGCATCGGACGAATCGGAGGCTCAAGTCTCCCCTTTGAAAGTGATTTGACCTCACCCAGGTCAGTTCTGCCCGCTGCTTGGAGAACTGGGGAGGCGGCGCCCGGAGAGCGTGGGGCCCTGGACCTTCTGGACAGACACCACCTCCCTTCTATCCCCTTCTATTCACATTCCTCAGCCCCCCAGTTCTTGATTACTCCCCGTGAGTAGGAATACAGGGACCATTTATAAAATTCTGTATTCTTTGGATTCCTTTTTATTTTTTTAATGTTTATTTATTTTTGAGAGAGAGAAAACATGTGCACGTATGCGAGTGAGCAGGAGAGGCCAGAGAGAGAGAGAGAGAGAGAGAGACAGAATCTGAAGCAGGCTCCAGGCTCTGAGCTGTCAGCACAGAGCCCGACGCGGGGCTCGAACCCACGAACTGTAAGATCATGACCTGAGCCAATGTTGGTGGCTTAACTGTCTGAACCACCCAGGTGCCCCTTTGAATTCCTTCTGAAATAGGGACATTTTACTTCTGTCATTTCTGTAACAGAAAAAGAAAAGCTGTAAGAATGTTCTCTCTTTTTTATTATTTTTTAAAATTTTACAGAGAGAGAGAGAAAATTTGAGCAAGAGGGGGATTGCGGGGGGGAGAATCTTAAGCAGTCTCCACACTCAGCAGAGTGTGATGCAGGGCTCGATCTTATGACCCTGAGATCATGACCTGAGCCAAAATCAAGAGCCGGATGCTCAACCAACTGAGTCACCCAGGTGCCCCTGTAGGAATATTCTCAAGACAATATTGCCTTTATTCTTTTTCTATGTATGTATGTATTATGCATGTATGTATTTAAGATTTTTTTTTAAGTAATCTCTCTACCCAACATGGGGCTCGTACTCACAACCCCGAGATCAAGAGTTACACACTCCTCTGATTGAGCCAGCCAGGCACTCCTCTTTTTCCTTTTTTAAGTTTATTTATTTATTTTTGAGAGAGAGTGCAAGTGGGGGAGGGGCGGGGAAAGAGAATGAGAGAGAGAGAGAGAGAGAGAGAGAGAGAGAGAGAATCCCAAGCAGGCTCAGCACTATCAGCACAGAGCCTGATTTGGGGCTCGAATCTACGAATCCTGAGATCATGACCTGCACCAGATCAAGAGTCAGACACTTAACCAACGGAAGTGCCCAGAAGACCCCTACCCTTCTTTTTTTTCTTTAATTGTACTTATTTACCTATTTATTTAGTTTTAATGTTTATTTATTTTTGAGAAAGACAGAGACAGCTTGAGAGGGGGAGGGACAGAGAGAGAGGGAGACACAGAATCGGAAGCAGGCTCCAGGCTCCAAGCCGTCAGCACAGAGCCCGACACAGAGCCCGACACGGGGCTTGAACTCACGAGCAAGATCATGACCTGACCCGAAGTCGGACCCTTAAACCGACAGAGCCCCCCAGGCACCCCTCTTCTTTTTAGTTTTTAAGTAAAGTGGGGACAACTTGCTGTGTGACCCCAGGCAAATCACTTAACCTCTCTGAACCTCAACAGCCCCTTTTGTTGAGCTAATAATTACATCTACTTGACAGGATGGTGGTCAATATGTACACATCGCTCCACAAACAGTAGATATGGTCATCTCAGAGCTCCCGAGGGGCCTCCACAATGGAAAATATTCTGGAAGGAGGCAAGAAGCCCAAGGAGCCCAGCCAGGGACAGGAGAATCACAGGTATTTAACTAAGGGAGTTAACATGATCTTTACCGTCCACCCTCAGGCTGTTCCTTGCCCCAAGGTGCAACCTGGCCCCTTGGGCTCCGGCCAGAGCCCACAGCTTATTGTGCCGCTCAGAACCCCCTTCTGCGCAGCAGACTCCCCGCCCCCCAGCCCCCCCCCCACCAGCTCAGAAGTGTTTGTAAATGAAGCCGGGCTCCCCAGCTCTTGCTAAAGAAACCTGGCAGTGTTCCAGGAGGCTTTACTTTTCTTTCATTCATGCGAGACAGGAAGCAAGTGTCGATGATTCCTTCCGGATTTGGCTCGGCCACCTGTCAGCTCAGCTCTGTCGCCAGGACAGCAAGCCACCGCCCGGCGAGGCGGGAAACCAGAAGCTCATGCTGCTTCTAGAGGCCAGTGTCCCAGGCTCCGAGGGATCAAAGCACTCCTTCAAGGAGAGATGTACAGCGACCGAGCCGAGCACCAGTGCGCACGGTTGTGGATATTCACAGCAGGTGTTACACCACACAGGAAAACCAGCAGCACGGGGCACAAAAATCTGCTCTCTCTGCGGACTCCAGAACACGGCCCCCCTTCGGATGGTTGGGAAACTCCTCTTTCCCACAACCATCATCTAAGTTAGAAGTATTTGGTGTTGGGGTCACCTGGGTGGCTCAGTTGGTTCAACGTCCAACTTCGCCTCAGGTCATGATCTCGCCGGCAGTGGGTTCGAGCCCCGCGTCGGCCTCTGTGCTGGCAGCTCAGAGCCTGGAGCTGCTTCGGATTCTGTGTCTCCCTCTCTCTCTGCCTCTCCTCTGCTCATGCTCTGCCTCTCTCTCTCAACAATAAATAAACATTTAAAAAATTAAGAGAAAAAAAGAAGCATTTGGTGTTAATAATCACACAGCTCTATACATTTGTGGAAACTCATAGACCTCAGTAAAAAAGGATGAAGTTTATGTAACTTATACCTTATATTTCAAAGAGACAGTACTTGGTAAAAACAAAACATTCGTGCCTCCTGCAGGTGTATGTGTTTGTCAAAATGCATCCAACTGAACGCTTAAGATAGATGCGTTTTATTTAACGAAAATCATACTTCAGTGAAGTGTGTGATTGTCTTATGGTACATTTTAAAGACTGGGCTCTGGAATTTTATTTGATAGCATGGGTTGCAAAATTGAGGCCATTGGAACTCAGTTTCATTGATAGAAATCTGGGGGGCCAGGTAAGAGGCGGTCAGTCGCTTTAAGTGTCCGACTCTTGATTTTGGCTCTCTCCTCTCTCTGCTCCTCCCCCTCTCGAGCCCTCTATATCAAAAATAAATCAGTTAACATTAAAAAAAGAAGTCAGAGGTAATGAAAATATTTTCTTTTTTAATACTTTTTTTAATGTTTATTTTTGAGACAGAGGCAGCGTGAGTCGAGGAGGGACTGAGAGAGAGGGAGACACAGAATCTTAAGCAGGCTCCAGGCTCTGAGCTGTCAGCACAGAGCCCAACGTGGGGCTCGAACTCACAAACGGAAAGATTATGACCTGAGTCGAAGTTAGACACTTAACTGACTGAGCCACCCAGGCACTTCTATTTTCCTTTCTTTTTCTTTTTTTTTTTTAATGTTTATTTATTTATTTTGAGAGAGAGAGAGCAAGCATGAGCAGGGGAGGGGCAGACAGAGAGAGAATCCCAAGCAGGCTTCACGCTGTCAGCGCAGAGCCCCGTGCAGGGCTCGATCCCATGAGACTTGAGATCATGACCTGAGCCTAAACCAAGAGTCAGATGTTCAATCCACTGAGCCACCCAGGCGCCCCCCCTTTTTTTTAAACTTTACTTTTTTAAGTAATCTCTGCACCCAACATGGGCCTAGAATTCACGGCCCAGAGTAAGAGTCGAATGCTTTTCCGACTGAGCCAGCCAAGCGCCCCGAAAATATTTTCTTAAAAGGCAAAAGGCACGTGGCCCTTTCCTGTTACTTAACTGAGGGTTTTCAAACTAAGATCCCAAGGAACCCTAAGGGTTCCTCATACTCCCCTCTGCTTTTCACCCAGCCAGTAGTCAGAGCCGCCTTCTTCTTCGGTGACCCTCAAAAGCTTCTACCTGAAAAGTTCTGAGATGAAATGATTTGAAGAATAAGAACTCTCAAAACATGACTTTTGCTGCCTCCGGAGCTACCCTCAGGCCCAAGCTGTGCCTGGGCATCTTCAAGGAAGGGAGCCTGCGATGTTGTTTATCCAGGCCAGGCTCTCTGCCATCCTGTCCCCTAGTTTGCTTTCAGTTCCTCAAAGCTGGTGCACCCTGTTCTTCCCCAGGGCCTTGGGACATGCCGTTCCTTCCACCCCGAAAGCCCTCCCTCACTGCTTCTCTTGCTTTTTTTTCTTTTTTTTAAATGTTTTATTTATTTTGGAGAGAGAGATAGAGACAGCATGAGCAGGGGAGAGTCAGAGAGAGAGGGAGACACAGAATCCGAAGCAGGCTCCAGGCTCTGATCTAGCTGTCAGCACAGAGCCTGACGCGGGGCTCGAACCCACAAACCGTGAGATCATGACCTGAGCTGAAGTTGGACGCTTAACCAACTGAGTCACCCAGGCGCCCCTTCTCTTGCTTAACTTTTGCTTATCCTCTGATTACTGCTCAGATATCTCTTCCTCCACAAAGCCTCTCTAGATTCTTCCACTGGGGGCCATGTTCTTGTCTCTTTTCTTTCTTTCTTTTTTTTTTTAAGTCATTTATTTTGAGACTGGGAGAGGAGAGACAGAGGGAAGGATGGAGAGAGAATCCCAAGCAGGCTCCGCACACTCTCAGCACCGAATCTGATCTGGGCCTCGGAGCCACAAACTGGGGGATCATGACCTGAGCCAAACTCAAGAGTCAGACGCTCAACCGACTGAGCTACCCAGGCGCCCCTTGGGTGGGACATTCTAATGTCAGAAGTTCTCCCCGAACCAGGTTCCTCTCCTTCAGGGGACAATTGAGTGGTGGAGTTTGAGGCTAACCAAGCGTTCCCTTGGTGTCTGTCTTCCTCCCACAGACAGGGGCAAAGTGCATGTGGGGGTGTCCCCTTGCTTCTCACACAAGCATCGTGCATAGCATCACGGCTGGCACATGATAGGTGCTCAGTAAGTATTGCCTACACTTTGGCCTATAGATACAGTTGTATTTACATAGGGATTTCACACACACATATCACTTTTCCTGAGATAAGACATGCAGAAAGAAATGGGTGCAGATCTGAGCATAAGCTCAAATTTTTCACTACATTCCAGAAGCCCTTTATCTGCCCTTTGCTCATCAGACTCCCCAGAAAACTGAACCTCCATCCTCATCTCCAACAGCTTAGTTGTGTTTTTTTTTAACTTTTAAAAATGTTTTATTTATTTCTGACAGAGAGAGAGAGAGACAGCTTGAGCAGGGGAGGGTCAGAGAGAGAGGGAGACACAGAATCTGAAACAGGCTCCAGGCTCTGAGCTAGGTGTCAGCACAGAGCCCGATGCGGGGCTCGAACCCACGAACCGTGAGACCATGACCTGAGTCGAAGTCAGATGCTTAACCGACTGAGCCACCCAGGCGCCCCTATTAACCGACTGAGCCACCCAGGCGCCCCTAGTTGTGTTTTTTCTTTTCTCTTCTTTCTTTTCTTTCTTTCTTTCTTTCTTTCTTTTCCTTTTGTTTATTAAATGTATATTTTTTATTTTATTTTTTTAAATGTTTTTTTTAAATTTATTTCTAGGAGAGAGACAGACAGCGTGAGCAGGGGAGGGTCAGAGAGAGAGGGAGTCACAGACTGAAACAGGCTCCAGGCTCTGAGCTGGCAGTCAGCACAGAGCCCGACGCGGGGCTCGAACCCATGAACCGCGAGATCATGACCCAAGCGAAAGTTGGATGCTTAACCGACTAAGACATCCAGGTGCCCCTAAATGTATATTTTTTAAACTTATTTTTGAGAGTGCACGTGAGCAGCGGAAGGACAGAGAGAGAGCGGGAGACAGAGAATCCCATTCTCTCTGTCAGCACAGAGCCCCATGTGGGGCTTACACCCATGAACCTGAGCCAAAACCAAAATTTGGACACTCAACCAACTAAGCCGCCTAGGCACCCATTTTTGGGTGCCTTTTTAGTAAATGAATTTGTGTGGTATGTTCTTCTTTGGATCTAGTTTCTTTCTTTCTTTCTTTCTTTCTTTCTTTCTTTCTTTCTTTCTTTCTTTCTTTCTTTCTTTTTTAATGTTTATTTATTTATTTATTTTTTAAATTTTTTTAATGTTTTATTTATTTCTAGGAGGGAGAGAGAGAAAGACAGCGTGAGCAGGGGAGGGTCAGAGAGAGAGGGAGTCACAGACTCTGAAATAGGCTCCAGGCTCTGAGCTGGCAGTCAGCACAGAGCCCGACGCGGGGCTCGAACCCACGAACTGCGAGATCATGACCTAAGCGAAAGTCGGACGCTTAACCGACTAAGCCACCCAGGCGCCCCTAATGTTTATTTATTTTTGAGAGAACATAAACAGGGGAGGGGCAGAGAGAGGGAGACACAGAATCTGAAGCAGGCTCCAGGCTCAGCTGTCAGCACAGAGCCTGACTTGGGGGCTCAAACTCACGAACAGCGAGATCATGACCTGAGCCAAAGTTGGGCACTTAACCAACTGAGCCACCCAGGCACCCACAGCCAAGATTGTTTTGCTCACAATTATATTGGTGAGAATCTTCTAGACTGTTGCATATAGCTGCAAACAATACATTGTGATCTCTCATTCATAGTCACTTCTGTCGTCCAGGGGTGGGCAATTTTTTTTTTTTTTTTGGTAAAGGGGCAGATATAGCTGGGTTCACCTCTGCAGGCCATAAAGTCTGTCTCTGTTACAACTTCTCGACTCTGCCACTGATCTAGGAAAGCAGTCTCAGACAATCTATAAAAAAAGTGGCCATGGCCATGTTCCAAGAACCCTTTATTTATGGGCACTGGGATTTGAATTTCATATGTCGCTAAGGATTACATTTTTTCCCCCAACGATTTAACAGTAAAAACTCTTTGGCAGCTGCTCAAAGAGTTAAACATAGAATTGCCACATGACCCAGCAATCCCACTCTGGGTATTTACCCCCAGAAAACTGAAAGCAGGGATTCAGAGATGCTTCTACACCAGTGATTACAGAGGGCATTATTCACAGCAGCCAAGAGGTGGAAAGAACACAATCCACAACTAAATGGATATACACAAGGTGGTGAGTCCACACAATGGAATATTAGCCCTAAAAAGGAATGAGGTTCTGGGGCGCCTGGGTGTCTCTGTCAGTGAAGCATCCGACTTCGGCTCAGGTCATGATCTCACAGTCCGTGGGTTCGAGCCCCACGTCAGGCTCTGTGCTGACAGCTCAGAGCCTGGAGCCTGCTTCAGATTCTGTGTCTCCCTCTCTCTCTGCCCCTCCCCTGCTCACGCTCAGTCTCTCTCGCCCTCAACAGTAAATAAACATTGAAAAAATAATAATTAAAAAACCCCAAAATGTGAAACCTTGCTTTGCCCACTGTCAGAAATAGACAATGGGCCCGATTTGTCCCCTGGGCTGTAGTTTGCCACCGTCTGTTGCGGATGTTCCATTGGAGGGAAATAAACCTTGAATGCATCCATCCCATTGTGGAAAGGCATCCGGGTGTGAATGCCGGCTGCATTTCTCATGCAGGGAAGTTATTTTTGGCCGTGCCTGCACTCCCCACCCCTGCAGGCAAAGTCCCAGTGCCTCGGACTGACAGGGTTTAAGGAATCCTGCCCCTGGTACTACCTCCAGGACCAATCCCAGCCGGATTGTGACATGGGAGGGCTCTTGAATGGGGAAACTGGCGGGGGGTGGGGGGGCCGGGCTTCCCACTCCTAGGCCCCTGGAGTCTGGCCTGGGGGCTTCCTCTTGGCCCCGGATGTGGGATAGAAGGGACGGGGCGGGGGGGGGGGGGCAAGAAACTTCGCCAAGTCAGGAAGCTCCTCATCCAGAAGCTTTAAAGAGGGAGGTGTGGCAGGGGCGTGAAGTCAGTGTCCCGGATTTGGCTTGCTGAGTCCATCCAGGGGGTAAGTGCCGGCTGCTTCTGCTCAGCCCTGAGCCCCAGCCCCGGGGGGCCATGGCAAAGCCGGGACTCCAGTCCCCACCCCCCATACGGGGACCAGGATTCCATAGCCCACCCGCTTTGTAGGCCCCGGATGAGAAGGGGTGACCCAGCTGTGGGTGTCTTCGTTCCTCTTGCAGCGCGTGCGCGATGAAGGCTCTGCCCCTCCTCCCCCTCCTCCTCGCTGGCCTGGCGCTGCTGGTGTGCGGCCGGTCTCTGTGTCCAGTGGAGGAAGCCATCAACGAGAAGGTCCACGATGCTTCCCACGCAAGTGAGGACCCTCGCTTCCCACCGCAGCAGGGCCTCCGAGGCCCCTGAGACTCCTGCCTTGGCGCGACCATCCAGCTAACCCCAACCCCAACCGTGATCCCACCCCAGACCCCCTCCAGCGCCGCCTTCAGCAGAAGCCCCAAATCCTCCGACCTCTATGACAGTCACCTGGTGACAGTCTGGGAGGTGGCGAGCCGCCCACCTGGCCCTCCACCAGCCACCTGGGCCTGACCCCGCGCCCGCATGGGAGTGGGGGAGGGGCAGCTAGGTCTCAGTCGGACCCTTCTTCTCCCGCAGTCCTGGAGACCCTGAGGACCCTTGGGCTGAGCTGCCGAACCGTCACCTCCAGGGGTGACCTGGCCACCTGCCCCTCAGGTGAGTGCCGAAGTCCTGTGTCCCGGCTCCCAGTTATATTCCCGGTGCCCAGTAAACCCTCCAAGACCAGCCTCGGTTTCTTTTTCTCCAAATGTTTCTTTATTTTGAGAGAGACTGAGGAGGGGAGGAGCGGAGAGAGGGAGACAGAGAGTCCCAAGCAGGCTCCATGGTCAGCAGGAGCCCGACGCGAGGCTCGATCCCACAACCCTGGGATCATGACTTGAGCTGAAACGGAGAAGTCTGAGGTTAACCGAGGTTAACCGACGCGCCACAGCCTCTGTGTCTGGAGGCTACTTCTCTAATTCCTGGCCTGCACCCCAGCCTTCCGCCCGCCCCGGCTCCGGCTCCAGGACCGCATTGCCTGGGGACCCCGGCGAGGCCAGGCCCCCAGCCTCCCCTCCCCCCGCGCAAGCAATGCGGGCCCCATTCCCAGGCGTTGGCGCCTCGGCTCGGGGCCAAGCTCGCTCCCCTCTCGCCCGCAGGCTTCGCCGTCACCGCCTGCACTTGCGGCTCCTCCTGTGGCTCGTGGGACGTGCGTGCCGAGACCACATGCCACTGCCAGTGCGCGGGCATGGACTGGACGGGGGCGCGCTGCTGTCGCCTGCAGACCGCGGCCTGAGTCGCCGCCGAGCGCCCGGCGGGCGGGCTGGGGGGCGTGGCCAGGCCCAGAGGGGGCGGGGCTGGAAATAAACCCCTGGAAGACGATGGTGAGGGTCTGCGCGCTGCGCTGTCTTTTGTGGGGTTTTGGGGATCCGAGCTGGTGTCTGCGAAAAGAGCGGAACACGTAGACGCTGGAGGGAGGCGGTGGCCAGGGGGACGCCTGTGACTTTCTTCTGACCATCCCCCTCTTCCCATGTTTCCCCCACCTCTACCTCGGAGAACAAGGCCTCAATTTCCTCTTAGGACACACACATTCAAGGATCATGGCCTCTTTCAGGAGGGGAGGTGGGTGTTAACCTTTGGGGCCATCTTGACGATCACCCTTGGGTCTCTGGCTTTCCAGGAAGTCGCTGGTTCATTCTGCTCCAGCCCCCACAGTGAGGCTTCAGGGGTCTAGGTCTGGAGGGGATGGGGACCCCTGCCCCCCATCCCTCATACACTCCAAGTCCCCAAACCCCCAGTCGCCCTAGGATCAAGGTGAACCCCTGAATCACCTGTCAGCCCAGAGTCCTGAGCCCCTATCCCTCACTCCCCAACCTCACTGAGAGTGGGTCCCTCAAGGCACAAAGCCAGGTCGTGGACAGGAAGGAGTCTTTGCAGGAGCTTGCGGAGAACTCTTACCTGAGGCCAAGAACCACGAGTTCACCTTTTCACGTTTGCAGGCGCAGTTTCGAGTAGTTAGTTACAACCTGTGCTATATACACCTTCATGGACACTTGAATATGAAAACAGAATGCAGGGTACCCGTCTGCTCTTTGGTGTGTCCCTGGCGCTTTGAAGAGGACATGCCACATAGTGGGCACTCAGGAAATGTCTGTTAACTAAATAACCACGTACACACATGGGCACACCCCTCAGGTGCACACACTCCATGTACACACACAGTTATACTTGACCATGTGCACACACAGTACACAACCCAGTTACTATGGTCACACAGGGATCCACCACGCCTACACACACACACACACACACAGAGGCACAAGAAGGGGCGTGCCTGTGGAAGGAGGAACAGACACGTAGACATATTTCAGCCCTGGACAGAGTCTCCTGCTTCCAACAAGTCCCCATCCCAGCCTGGATGACCTTGATCTCAGTCTGAATTCTGACCTAGAAGATGAGTCATGTGCAACCCCTGTACAGCTTCCTGGGGGCACAAATCCAGTGACTCAGAGTCCAGTTCCCTGGGAGTCCTAATCCTAATTTATTATTATTATTATTAAAAAATAATAGGGGCGCCTGGGTGGCTTAGTTGATTAAGCGTCCGACTTTCGCTTAGGTCATGATCTCGCGGTTCGTGGGTTCGAGCCCTGCGTCCGGCCCTGTGCTGACTGCCAGCTTGGAGCCTGGAGCCTGTTTCAGTCTGTGACTCCCTCTCTCTCTCTGACCCTCCCCTGCTCATGCTGTCTCTCTCTCTCTCTCTCTCTCCTAGAAATAAATAAAACAATTTTAAAAAATAATAATATTATTTAATAGTTTTAAATTCTCTTAAAACCCAGCCCCTTGAGACATTCAGACTCAGACTTCAGAACATGTGGTGCCCAGTCTTGAAAGGGACCCCGGACTTAAATGTCACAGTCCCCAGCAGCACGCTCCAGGGACCGGGAAAGGGGCCATGGTGTGGGATCCTGGTTTTCAAGACGATTGGGACCCTCCTTCCACCGCCACCCACCTCCTACCTGTCTGATCCTGGTGACCGTAAGCTGACATCACAAACACACTTGTTGCCCCTGGAGCCCACCCAGACCCCCCCCCCCAAGAGATTCCTCTCCTAGCTCCTCCCTCCTAACCCCACTGCAGCCATGGGGTTGAGGTGGGACCACTGAGTCAGAAGTGTGTTCAGGAGCAGAGAAGTTGAGTCTAGTACCTTGCCTGTCCCGCCCGCTCACTGATGTGTGTGGGGGGGTTACTCCTTTGTCCCCAGATTCTGACAAGAATGCCTCTTTACCTCCGAGTCCCACTCAATTGTCTCCCTGTATCTGGATCCCAAGAAGGTATTCTTCAGAGCCTTCAGTTCGAACACAGTCATTCTCTTGTCCCAGAGCGCACACTTGGACAGGGAAGCCCCTTTCTTAAGCCGCTATTTCCTCATTTGCCAACTGCCCAGCCCCCTGAGGCAGCCAAGATTGGTCTAGTTGCAAGTGCCACAAATGCCACCTTGAACTAGCATGAACAAAAGTAAAAGGAAGTTTCTGGGTTATGTAACTGAGAGGCTCGGGGTTAGAACAATGGATTCAGGTATGGCTGGATCCAGGTATCAAATGATGGCTTCAGGACCCGACTCCTCAGTCTGCTTTCCTCAGTGCTGACTTCTCTCTCAAGCTGGTCCTTCCCTACCACAGCTCCAGGCTTAACATCTTCCCAGTCTCTGAGAGCCCCAGTGGAGAGGAAACAGGAGGAAATGCCTTTTTTCCCTGGTAAATGCAGCGAAAGTCCCAGGCCAGAGTTTCATTGGCTGAAGCTGGCTCATTTGCCCACCCTTGTGCCAAATCTTGGACTCTGATTGGCTGGGCCTGGATCATGTGCCCACTCCAATCCAAACCAATCTCTGGTTTGTGGCTGGACTTGAGACACATATTCTTTCTTAAAAGAAAATTGAGATTATTACCCTGTGACAGGGGCTGGTCAGGGAACACCACAGATCTGACTGCTTGTGGGCCCCCAGTTTCACAGCTGCCATTTTGCCGGGGGGCCGGAGTCAGGACTTAGCTTCAACTGACCTTCAGTCCCTCAATGTGCAATGCTGTGGCCCCGCCCCCTGCACCTGTCCATCAGAGCAGAGCCAGATGCCCATTGGTCCCGGCTCCTCCTGGGCTGTTATGGCAGGAAAGGGCGTTGAATCCCTCAATTGATGACTTCTATTTAAGATCAGGGAGAGGCGGCGCCTGGGTGGCTTAGTCGGTTAAGCGCCCGACTTTCGCTTAGGCCATGACCTTGCGGTTCGCGGGTTCGAGCCCCGCGTCGGGCTCTGTGCTGACTGCCAGCTCCGAGCCTGGAGCCTGTTTCAGAGTCTGTATCTCCCTCTCTCTCTGACCCTCCCCTGCTCACGCTGTCTCTCTCTCTCTCTCCTAGAAATAAATAAAAATATAAAAAAAAATTAAGATCAGGGAGAGGAGCGGCCATCTAATCACTCTTAAACCAGGCTTCTCTAAGCAGACAAGGTTGGCAATAGTTTAGAAAACAGGGCATTGGGGCACCTGGGTGGCTCAGCCAGTTAAGTGGCCGACTTCGGCTCAGGTCATGATCTCACGGTTTGTGGGTTCGAGCCCCACTTCAGGCTCTGTGCTGACAGCCAGCTCAGAGCCTGGAGCCTGTTTCAGATCCTGTGTCGTCTCCCTCTCTCTTTGACCCTCCTCTGCTCACACTGTCTCTCTCTCTCTCTCAGAAATAAATAAAACATTAAAAAAAAAAACAATAGAGCATTATCCTCACCAAATCTTGGGGCACCATTCCGAAGTTATCTCAAATTTAATCACACGTTTAAAAGCTAAAAGAGGGGCGCCTGGGTGGCTTAGTCGGTTAAGTGTCCGACTTTCGCTCAGGTCATGATCTCATGGTTCGTGGGTTCGAGCCTCGCGTCGGGCTCTGTGCTGACTGCCAGCTCAGAGCCTGGAGCCTGTTTCAGTCTGTGACTCCCTCTCTCTCTGACCCTCCCCTGCTCATGCTGTCTCTCTCTCTCTCCTAGAAATAAATTAAAAAAAAAAAAAAAATTTTAAAAGCTAAAAGATAGTTCTCACACATAAAAGTCTTTTAAATTATCTTTTATTTCTTTTTGCAAAGGAAGAAAACTATAATGGTTGATGAGAGAGTATGGGGCAGGCTGAGCACAAGCTAGTAACCCCCTCACACACCCCCACCGCCGTCCCAGCCGGCCCATGTGGGATCTATGTGATATTCCTCAAACATTCTCAGCTACCCAAGAACAAAGGAAAGGGGTTTAAGTACTCGCTGTGGTGATGTGGGAAATTAAGGCAAATGAAAAATTAAATTCCCTTACTGCCTACAGTCCACTGAGAACTCCTTGCGACAGGCAGAGTGACCTCCCTCTAGGAGCTCAGCTGTCTTCAAGGATGACATTTTGCTAGAAGCAAAAAAGGACCTTAGTTTAACAGTATCCCAAGCTCGAAGATCCTGTAAGTCAAGTTCCTTTATCTCAACTGCCCCAAGATTTACGTTGGCAATCATACTCCAAGCTTATGGCCCCCTGATATACATCTGAGGGTCTCATGACTGAGGTTTTATTAAATGGTAATAAATGGTGTTTTCCTAGCAACAGCTCGCGCCTTAAGGTTTGAAAACTTGCTTCCAAAATTCCTTAGAGACTTACTCTATCCCTGATCCCCTCTCAAACGAGGGTATATAAATGAGTTACCCGTTAGGACCCCAGTGCAGCTCTTTCTGCCCAGGGGTTCTATCCCGCTGCTTTCATAAAATCACCTTTTTGCACCAAAGACATCTTTAAGAATTCTTTCTTGGGGCGCCTGGGTGGCTCAGTCTGTTGAGCATCCGACTTTGGCTCAGGTCATGATCTCACAGTCGTAGGTTCGAGCCCCACGTCGGGCTCTGTGCTGACAGCTAGCTCAGAGGCTGGAGCCTGTTTTGGATTCTGTGTCTCCCTCTCTCTCTGACCCTCCCCTGCTCACGCTGTCTCTCTCTCTCACAGAAATAAATGAAAAAACATTAAAAATTAAAAAAATAATTTTCTTGGCGGTCAGCTCTGGACTCCATGAATCCCCATCGCCCCAAAACTTCATCAATAGTCTAGACCAGCGCTGTCCAATCGCACAGCCATCAAACACTGGAAATGAGCCTTGAGTGTAAAAGCATCACACGTTTGTTTTCAAGGATTTAGTACAAAAAAGAAAAGGTCTCAAAGCCAAAAACTGAAAGGTCTCAAAATCCCAAACCAAAAACATCTCAGTAATTTTAAAGCATCGCCTACATGCTGAAGTGATACTATTTTAGGTATCTATGTTAAATAAAACACATTATTAAAATTAATTTAGTCTGTCTCTTTTTACCTTTTTAACGCGGCTGCTAGAAACTTTTAAATTGAAGATGTGGTTTACATTACATTTCTACCAGAAGGCGCTCCTCTAAACTTAAAGAGAAAATTCCCTGTACACTTCGTCTCATTCTTATCTCCAGTCTTCCAGGTCACAGACAAAGAGGGCTTTAAGACATCTAGACAGAGAGCCACCACATGAATGCATGAATATGGATATTTCTCTAGGGTGAGCACATGTCGGGCATGGCAATGAGCAAGCCTGGCCAATACGTGAGGAGATGTGTCACAGTATCTGGGGGTGTGTGTGAGTGCGGGTAGGTGAGCAGATGTGTGGATGAGAGTGTTTCCAGTTATTCTCTGTCTGGAGACTCAAGAAGAGGGGACACCACGTCCGGAGTTAGGTCAAGGCGTGGGTCTGGCCTCAGTCCCAGATTTGGGTGGGGCTCCAGTAATGGGTCTTCTTGCCTCACATCTGTTCCTTTCCTCCAGGGAGCCTTGAAGAAGTAGAATTCTTGGTGTGGAGCTGAAGGCTGGGCCTGGGGCAGAGGGGAGGAAGATGTGGGAGCCCCAGAAATCTTGTTTCCAAGCCCGGCTGCCCCAAACCTAAAAGGTGGGAATCCCAGGTGCCCCAGGTTTTCTCCCGAGAAGGGCAGGGGACAAAGTTCATTCAGGTACACACACACACACACACACACACACACACACACACAGCTTCCTGTAAAGTTCCGGATCATCCTTTAAAAGTTTTAAACTTTATTTATAGTGAGTGTAATTGACATATAACATTGTGTAAGTTTGAGGTGTTACAGGTGTGGATTTGATACATTTGTATGTTGCAATATGATGACCTCCATGGATTCCTGACCATTCTATTGTGTCTCTGGGTCTGTGGGCTTCTCTGCTGGGCCCTCCATGAGACCTCTGGACTCCTCAGACCCTCTTGATCTGGGACGGGAGGGGAGGATGCCCCCAGGTCAGAGGATCCCGGATCATTGAAAAGAGGAGGCTGACTGTCTCCTCCCCCCATCCCCAACCCGGAGATTTCCTCATCGGCCTCGACACCTTCCGGTGGGTGGGGTGTATGTGAGCAAATTGGCAGACTGGGAACCATGGGGTCTGAGGAAATCTACATGAACAGGAGGTCAAGATGCAGGCGGCAGCCTTCAAAGAGAAGAAACAGAAGGCCCCAGCCGATAAGGAAGGTTAGGTCCCTCAGGGTGGGGAGGGGAGAGGTCAGGAGGGAGAGATTGGGATGGGAGACGCAAGGGGCTGAAAGGTGGGTCGCAGGGCTCCCTTCCCCAACTCCAAGAGTTATGTGTGCACGCGTATCCCCCAAACGCTCACACATGCCCTCTCCACCTAACCAAGAGGCAGATCTTATTTCCCCATTCCTTCTGTTTTGTCCCCAGAGATTTGTTGTCTGCAGGGGGTTGGTTGAGCCAAGATCTCTGAGCTCCCCTCCAACCCTCACCCCTGCCCCAGAGCTCCTGGCAGGTTTCCATTCTCACCCACCCGCCCACAGGTGCAAACCCTGAGTATGAGAATATCACCTTGGCCTTCAGAAACCAGGACCAACCAAGAGGCAGCCATTCACCACCCAAGAATCGGGCCAAGCAGCCGCCTGCCAGCCCACACCGCACAGCCTCGGGAGGGGCCCAAGGTAGGATGTCACTGGAACATAGGGCGCCGGGTGGGGGTCTGGGGCACTGGTGGGGGGCGTGGCGGCCTCAAGGCTGGCGTGTTACAGTGGTGGGGGTAGCTTTGCAGGCGGCGATGATGATGCGAGTGGTGCTGGTGTTGGTGGAATTGAAGTGTTGGTGCCGGTTTGGGTGCTGTTGATGGCGAGGAGGTGACCACGCAGTGGGTCAGGAAGGAACCGCCTAGACAGGAGCTGATGAGCCGTGTTGGTGGGGACAGTCACTTGTGCTGGTAGCGACAGGCACTGAGCTGGATGGGGGTCAGTGACAGCTACTGCTGACGTTGTGAGTGCTGGTAAAGGGGATGGTAAGGAGGGGACCTGATGATGACAGCATTAGGGACAGTTCCCGGTGGCTGTGGCCAGAGTGCACGCTGGTGGTCGCAGTGGCTACAGTATTGGCAAGAGTGGCAGCAGGTGACAGAGCTCTGACGGTGTGAGAGTCGGTACCGATGGTCTGAGTGGCGGTGCTGGGCCCTGGAAGGTCACCTGTCTTGCCTCTGCCCCAGTCCCTGCCTGGTCTCGGCCGTCCCCGGACTCTGCCCAGGTCCCCCGTTGGCTGCACAGAGCCATTCTGAGCCTGTACGTTCTCTTTGCCCTGTCCTGCATCATTCTCATCGCCTTGGTCCTGGTGAAGAGTGAGTAGGATTTTTGGTTTCCCTTTCTTTTCTTTTTTTTTTTTTTTTTTTTGTTGTGATTTGGAGGATGGGAGGGGGCTGGGGTAAAGGGGGTCCTCAGGGGGTGGAGCAGGCCCAGTGTTTCCACCCTCCCCCGCCCCTCCTTCTCAACAGATTCCGAGGTGTCCCGCGAGCTGCTGGTCTTGAAAGGGGAGCTCCAGAATGGTAAGGGTGGGGCCTTGGGGAGGCCCAGGGGGGCTGGGGAGGGGAAGGAGGGCAGCGCTGCTGCAGACACGTCTGCTTCTTGCCTCAGTCTCCATCTCGGAGCAGGAGTGTCAGGAGCAACAGAAACGGGCGTGGGGCAGCGTCCAGCGGCTCATCAAGGAGGTCAAGCAGGAGATTGAGACGGTCAAGAGAAATGTCAACACTGGGAATGAGATAGTGATGACCTCCTTACCAGGTGCCCTTGCAGACCTTTACTGGGTGGAATTTGTCTCAGTCTGGGTGCTGAGGAGTTGGGGAGGGGTCAGCAGGGGTCTCGCCTTCCCGGCACGCAAGGTTTGGGGGGGGTGATGGACGTCACCCTCTGGGTGGGGATATTTCAATGCGTCTGGGACCGCCAAATACACGAGCTCTGCAGCAGCCCAGGCTGGGGGTGGGGGCGCGCAAGGAAGAGGCTTCCAATAAGGGTGAGGGCCTTGTCTGAGGCCCCATACCAATTTCCTCCTGTCTCCCTGTCCCCAGACATAAGCCAGATTAAGAGTAAATTACAGGAAATCTCCAAGGTACTGGAGAAGTTGTCACTCCCAAGTAAGTTCGGCCGGGGAGGGGGATGAGGAGGGAGTCACCGATCCGGCCCTGGTTCTCTCCCCGGGGGATGGGATCTCCCTGACCTTGGGTCTCCATCCTGCCCAGAGCCCACACCTCAATAAAGGAGAAGACATTGGCACCCTGGCTGCAGCTTGGAGGACGGGGCTGCTCCTCCCAGTAAAGATGGCCGCATGTGTGTATCACGGTGTGACACGAGCGACAACGCATGGCACAGTGGGCGGCTGTGTCAGCAAGTACCGCAGACGTGTGTCAGTGGGAGCTCGGCTGTTGGTGACACGTGCTGCCCTGTGAGCATGTGTGAGTGTCCTGTGGTGCGTCGTGTCTGAATGTGTCATGGAGCTGTGTGTCTGTGTGTGTGTGTGTGGCACCCCTTACCTCACTGTGATTGTGGGGGCTGCAGCGTGTGCCCTGTCACTACCTGTGTTGGTGTGTGAACAGGTGTGTGTCAGTGTGTGATGATCGTGTCACCAAGGGTGTTCGGAGCAGGTACACATGTGTGTCTACTGGTTTCCACACTCAACGTTTTGTCATTTGTGAAGATAAAGGCCAATGGAAAAGAATGTGGCTTTCAGATCTGTTACTGGGAGCATCTTGGGGGGCGTCGGGGACCTGGTGGGGGAGGGTCTGCAAACGTTGAGGGATGAAGAAAGTCACATAGTGAGCACGTGGCCATGATAACCTTGGGGAAATGAGAGTGTATAAGCATGAATGTCCTGAATGGGTCCTTTTGTGTTCATGAACTTGAACCCAGGCAGTAATAGTCTCTGTGCCCCCAATAGGGCTTGTGGCTCGAAATATACAATGTTTCCCTATGTGGGGAGCCTGGGGGGCTCAGTCGGCTAAGTGTTTGACTTCAGCTCAGGTTGTGGTCTCCCGGTTCGTGGGTTCGAGCCCCGCGTCGGGCTCTGTGCTGACAGCTCAGAGCCTGGAGCCTGCTTCAGATTCTGTGTCTCCCTCTCTCTCTGTCCCTCCCCCACTCACGCTCTATCTCTCTCAAAAATAAACATTAAAAAAATTTAACAATGTCTCCCTAAGTGTAGGTGAGCCCGGAAATATATCTGAACCCTTAAGCATGTCCCCACCAGTGTAACTACTCGCGAGTGTATATGCCCGCGTTCATGAGAGCGCATGGCCCCAAGTGCACTGTGCCCTGGCTCACGGACGTATGTCCCCTAAGAGAACATGTGTCCACAGGCAAACGTTTGTCCCTAAGACACGTGGACATGTGCACACGGGCAGACGTGTGTGTCCCTAACATGTGCCCAAGGATATACACGTGTCCCTAAGACCAGAGAATGTGTCCCCAAGGCACAGGCCAATAGACGTATCCCCAAGGGCATACATGTGTCCCTGAGACAGAGACGGGCCCATCGTCAAATGAGCAGCCGGCAGTTTGCCTGAGCGCTGGCCAACGCAAGCCAACCAGGCCCATGGCCTCAGGGCCACACCCCTCAGTCGGGAGCCCGGGACACGCGCGCCCCCTGGCGGCCGCTCTCTGGCATCTCCGTGAGCACGCGCGCTCCGCCCACGAGCCCCTTCGCCGCAGCGCCTGCGCACTTAAGGCCTTTTACGGCGCCGTAAAGCAGCTCGGCCGAAGCGAAGGCCGCAGTACCCTGGTGAGACCCCGCCCGCCCGCGACCCCTACCCGCGTCGGACCCCTTCCCTGGCCGCCCCGCCCCCCGTGGGCCTGGGGATCTTGGGCTAAGGTCTGGGCGCCCGCGATCCCCTGTCCGTCCGCTTCGGCCCACGCAAGGGGGTCCTTGAGGAGGGTGGGCTCCCTCCTCGGCCCTCTGCCCGGTTCACGCCGGCGTGGGGGGCTTGGGGTCCCCGCCTTTTCGCGGCTTAGCCTACTAGCCCCCATCACGCCCGGAGGAGGGGTCTCAACACTCGTCCCGTCTCACGCTCTCGGCCCTCGTGTAGTCAGCTGCGCACCTGGGGGGGGGGCGTCTTGGACCCCCTGGACTCCCTTCCCCCCTAGCCCTCCCATCCCCCACGCAGACTTTGTTGGGGCAGGCCCACCATCCCCAGACCCGGCCGGCCTCTGGCTCCTTCCCTGGTAGTAGGAAGGGGGTTCCCCGCTCCTTCTCTCGACCCCACTCTTGGCAGAGGCTTCACGCTTGAGTGGGCGAGGGTGGAGGGGAAGGGAGGGTGTCTCAGCGCCCTTGGGATCCTCCCCATCCGCTCCTGCTCCCCATACTCCCACCCTAGATCTGCTCCGCGGAGACCTTAGCGCCCCCTCGGTTTTCTCCAGCAGCCTTTTCCGGGGCTCTTCCCCCACTGCCCTTTGGCTAGGTGAGCTAGGATGGGAGGATCACAGCGCCCCCTCCTGGCTCCCCCAAACTTCGGGTCTCACAGTCGGCCTCTACCTTGTTTCCCACTGCCCAGCTGCCTTTCTGGAGGGCACGGAGATGGAGGGGTTCCCAACGCCTTCTGTGCGCCCCCCCTCCCCCGCCTCCGGTCTTTCTTAGAAACGCAGGCCCATCCACGTCTCAAGGAGGCGTGCTTCGTGCAGGACACATGGGCCCTGCCAGAGCCGTTTCCTCCTAGCTGGCCCCTTGCATACCCTCTGTTCGTCCCCCAAGCCGCAAACCCCCCGGGGCCATCGGTCTTGACGCACCCTACTGGCCTCTCCCGTTTCCCTGGCTTTCTGCAGGGAAAGATCCTCTCTAGAGGATCTGCAGAAGTCAGCGCTGTTTATGCTGGGGCGCTTGCGCGGACGGTACCCAAGTTTTCTCACGCCCCCCCCCCCGTCCCCTTCCTGCCCTATTCTGACGACCCCTCCCCCATGCCCTAGTTCTCTAGTTGCTCCCACACGTGGCAGAGGGGGCACAGAGGTCCTTTTCACGTAGGAGGTTTCCAGCGGCCCCTTCTGATTCCCCTCTTGTGCCCTCCCACCCCCCCCTTCCCCCAAGGGTGTAAACCTGCCTCCTTCCCCGCTCTCCTTCCCTGGCCAGGCTTCACGGCAGGGGGGGGGTGCTTTATGTGCAGGTGGATGCCCCCCTTTCCTTCCCCTCTTCTTTTCCTACGTGGGAGATCAGCAGTGGAGCACACAAAAAGGGTAGCGCGTTGTCCGCCACCCCCACCCCACCCACGTTTCCTTGTGTCCCTGCAGGGCGGCGGCAGCATGGAGGCGCGCTTCACGCGCGGGAAGTCGGCGCTGCTGGAGCGCGCCCTGGTGCGGCCGCGCACCGAGGTGAGCCTGAGCGCCTTCGCGCTGCTCTTCTCTGAGCTGGTGCAGCACTGCCAGAGCCGCGTGTTCTCGGTGGCCGAGCTGCAGGCGCGCCTGGCCGCGCTGGGCCGCCAGGTGGGCGCCCGCGTCCTGGATGCCCTGGTGGCTCGCGAAAAGGGTGCCCGGCGCGAGACCAAGGTGCTGGGGGCTCTGCTCTTCGTCAAGGGCGCCGTGTGGAAGGCGCTCTTCGGCAAGGAGGCCGACAAGCTGGAGCAGGCCAACGATGACGCGCGAACCTTCTACATCATAGAGCGGGAGCCGCTCATCAACACCTACATCTCGGTGCCCAAGGAGAACAGCACGCTCAACTGCGCCAGCTTCACGGCGGGCATCGTGGAGGCAGTGCTCACGCACAGCGGTTTTCCGGCCAAGGTCACTGCTCACTGGCACAAGGGCACCACTCTCATGATCAAGTTTGAGGAGGCGGTCATAGCCCGGGACCGGGCGCTGGAGGGCCGCTGACCCCGCGGGAGATAAAGAGTGCAGAGAGCCCCCTTCCCAAATGTGTCCTGTGTCATGTGTGGGGGCCTCAGAGAGCCACTCAGCACCTGGACCCAGGTCCCTGCCTCAGGCCTGCCCCGGAGGCCAGACCCAAGCCTGTTTGGGGTCCAGCAGGGCTGTGGTGGAGGGGGGCTTCCACATGGGGGTCGGGGAAGGCCTGGGGTGGTGTGGAGAGAAGCCTGCAGAAGTTGGTACTGGTGTGGCTGGAGGCGGGAGGGTGCTGATCCTCTCTGGGATCGCAGTTCGAGGCCGGCTGGAGAGTCGGGGGTGGAGGGACAGGGCGAAGACTGTTAGACCAGAGGCCGGCACACTTCCGTAAAGGGCAAGATAGTAGTTTATGCCTACCAGTCTCTGGCCAGCTACCCTGCTCTGCGGTGTAGACAGCCATAGGTCAAGGATTGGCTGTGGCTGTGTGTCTAGAAAACAGAGGGGGACTGTTGGCTGACCCCCGCTTTAGACCCTCGCTTCTCAAAGTGTGGTCTGCGACTGGCAGCTCCAGTACCTCCTGGGAGGTGGTGGGAACGCAGACGCGCAGGCCTACTAAGCGAGCGCGTGCATTTTGGCAAGTCCCCCGGGGGATCCCTGGGTGCCCTATTTTGAGAAGCAGTGCGCTAGAGCACAGAATCTGTACCAACTGGGGTGCCCGGGCCCCACCCCCACAGCTTCCGATTCTGCAGATCTGAGTGGGCTGAGGATTTGCATTTCTACAAGTTCCCAGGAACTGGTGGGTTAGCTCCAGGGGCCGCATTTTAAGAACGATGCCCCGGGGACCTGGGGAAATGGTTGGGCTCGCTTCAGAACCCCCTGGGTGCCAGAACCCCCTGGGTGCCGGTGATATTAGGAAGTTGATATTGATCATACGTGAACACATCCTTGTTTTTTTGTTTTTGTTTTTCATTTAAACGTTTTAAGTAACATCTCCACCTAGCCTGGGGCTTGAACTCACAACCCCGATCAGGATCAAGAGTCACATGCCTTACCTACTCAGCCAGCCAGGTGTCCCGTGTGTTCCTTGTTTAAAAAGAAAATCCGACACTTAAGGCAACCCTACATTTCCCTTTTGCCCACCGGCCTCGCCGGGTTCCTAAGAACTCCCCCTCCCCAAGGAAATCCTGCCAGACTTTTCTTGGGGAGACTTGTTCAGATGTCTCCTCCCCCTCCTCCTCCTGGACTTCAACAAGCATGACATGAACGAGAACTTGGCGGTGCTCTGGGCTGGGTCCCCTCACTGTTTATGGAGGGTTTAAGGGCAGGATGGACACAGATTTTCCATTGCTTTTTTCGGGTGCATTGTGGAGGTCGGCATGAGGTGGGGAGCCCCAAGGCGCCGGGTTTGGTCAGGGGGCAGTTTCGGTTATTCCAGCAAGGGTGATGAGGGGGGTGGGCTTCAGCCCACCTCGAAGAGGGCAGTGACTGCCAACAGCGTAAATGGAACTACCAAGCACCTGCTGTGTGCAGCACAGGGGACGGTCATGGTCAGGAAGTAGCTGTTGCCTGGGGCGGGGGGAGGGGTGGTCAGGGTGGCCGTCTGAATCTGTGGTGAGGGGTCAGTGCCTAGGAGGCCAAGGAGGATTTGAGGTCTGGAGTCCAGGAGGCAGGTCCGAGAGCACGGAGACAGAAGCCGCCGGCCGGGAGAAGTGAGGCAGGGCTTGCGGTGGCTGGGAAGCCCGATTTCAGAGGCAAGTGGAGACTTTGGGGTTAGCAGCCTGAGGTCCCCCGGGGACCCTGGCGAGGGTGGCTTCCAGGGCCTTCTGGGTGAGGGGCAGCTTGCGGAAGCAAGGGGCGGGACGCAGGAATGGCCCAGGCAGCCCCATCCAGAGGCCTGGAGGTGAAAGATACCAGAGTGGGGGGGGGGGGATGGGCTGGTCCCGAAGGGCATGATGCTGGGAGCTTGAAAGCTGGGAGAGGGCCCAGGGTCTCTCCCCGCCGAAGGTGAGGAGGGACTGACTTGTGGACAAGGGAGGGGCGCACCCCTGAGAACAGGCAGCAGTGGTCCGGCAGCCTTGGGCTGCAAATCAAGTCTCTACTGCAGTAGTGAAGCCCCTGGAAAGGTTGGGAGGGCGGGGTCGGAGGAAGAGGAACTGCACACCAGCCCTTGGTGCACCGGACAGACATGATGCTTCCCTCGTTGAACAGACCACGAAGGAGGTCATTTGCCCACGGACACACATTCACTACTCAACAGCTATTTATTGAACACCTACTGGGTGTCAGCTGCTGGGGTCCCAGCGGAGAACAAACCAAAAGCTCCTCCCTTCCTGAAGCTCACATGCTAGCCCCAGGCTGAGATCAGTGAATGACACACACAGATCAGTGAATGACAAGTTTGGCTGGAAGGGGAAGGGTTCTGTGGTGAGAAAGTAGATCAAGGGTTAAAGGGATCCGGAGTCAGGGGTGTCATTTTAAACAGGAAGGATCGGAGCCGGGATAGCCATCACTGAGGAGCTAGCAGGGGGTGGGGCATGTGCAAAGGCCCTGAGGCAAGAGCAAGCCTAAATATGTAAGGGTCAGTGAGGAGGCTGGTATAGGTGCTGGATTGGGGGAGGAGAGAGAGGAGGTAAAGCTGGGGAGACCAGGCAAGTTGCAGGCATTCTGCAATTGCAAAGCACCCTGTAAGACTGTGGGGTTTTTTTTCCCCCCTCTCTGAGCCAGAAGGAACTTCTGGAAGGTTTGGGACAGTGAAGAAGAGATCAAGGCAAGCTAGGGTAGGGGCTATACCAAGGCGGTCGCCGGAGGGGTGAGAAGTGGGCAGATTCTGCACGTGGCTTTCCCTGAGGATTTGGAGGGGGCAGTGAAGGGAACCTGTGGTGAGTGTCATCCCAACATTGGCCTGAGTGACCGGCAGAGGGGCTGGGAGTCCCCTTTGCAGAGCTCAGGTAGGTGGCGGTGCACTGGCCTGGAGGTCCAAGGAGGGGTCTGGGGGGGCAGAAATCGGGAAAGCAATGGCTAGATAACAGGCGCCCTAGAGCTAGCTCTACCTCTGCCCATTCCCGGTCCCAGGTCTCCTGGGTGCCACCGTAGGGGCCCTCCCCGGCCCCCTTGACCCGGGCCCTTGACTCCCAAGTCCAAGGTGGTCCAGGGTGGTCCTCCCCTCACGGGTTCCCCTCCAGGGGCCCAAGAATCACATGAGACGATTCGGTTCTTCCCTTTCTTTTTTTAACATTTATTTATTTTTAGAAAGAGAGAGATCACATGCAGGGGAGGGGCAGAGAGCCAGAGAGAGAGACAGAATCTGAAGCAGGCTCCAGGCTCCAAGCTGTCAGCACAGAGCCCGATCCGGGGCTCGAACCCACGAACTGTGAGATCATGCCCTGAGCCGAAGTCAGACTCTTAACCAACTGAACCGCCCAGGCGCCCCTGGTTCTTCCTTTCCTAGGCCAGGAATTGGGGGTAGGGTGGGTAGGCAAGGGGTTTAACGAGAGATGTCCTGTGATCCTGGCCCACCTCCCACCTCGGCCTCCGGGACTGACAGGGGCTGGTGCCACCTGCGCCTTTCAAAACCTGTGTCAGGGTCATACCAGCACCTTAGGACCTGGGTGACCGGGCCACCCATGGGCCTGCTAGCATTTACTGAGTGCCTTCTGTATACCAGGCCCATTCTGAGCAGCCTCGGCTGGAGGATGAGGCTGCCAGGCCACCGCCCTGCCCTGCAGTAGTTTTAGGGTTCTAGGGTGTTCTCTGCCCCACGGGACCCCAGAGTCTTCATGTCCAGCGCTGTCTAGGAAATGCTCCTTGTAATAAAGTAGAGAGGGAAACTGCTGCCTTGGATACTCAGATGGCCTCAGGCACCATGTTCTGGAACTCCCGGCTCCCATATCCAGAGACCGGATCCAGAGAGGCTCCTGAGTGGGGCCATCTTTGCCCCCATTTTATTGACATGGGCTGGGGGCTGGGAGACTGGCTGCCCGAGCCAGGGGTCCTCTCCCTGGGGTGCTAGGGCAAGGGGACTGCATCTGGGGAGGCCAGGGGTGGGGTGGGGGTATGGTGCTGGCTCCGGCAGACTGTGGGCGGGCTTGACAGAGGAGGCTCACAGGGGTCTGAGGCTCCCCAGAAAGTTCTAGAGGTGGGTGCTCTGAGCTCTTGAAGGCAGGGACGTGGGGACAGCCTGCTGGGCTGAGGAGCAAGGGACAGGCCCTCCAGGCACCGGCAGGAGCTGGGGAGGGGTCAACAGCCCTTCTTCCGCTCGGGCAGGAGAAAATGTTGCTGGAACTTTGGCCATGGAAGAGGCATCCAGACTGTGCTTGAGGGTCCTTGGGGGCCCCTGCTGTGGGCGTGGCTATTCCTGTGTCTGAGCTGGGGGAGGGCATGGGGGGTGCACCTGGCAGGTGGGCAGGGGGTCATCAGCATCTGAGTCTCCAAGGACGTCCCAGTGAACCTCGGGGGGCCAAGGCGGCGGGTGGGCGGTCAGCATGTGGCCAGCCGGTCACACACCCACCCGTCCAGCCGGCTGCCACAGAAGGCATCATTCCACTGCCCAGAGCCCTGCATCATCACGCAGTCCTCGCCCTGGCCCTGGTTGTTGGGTTCCCCCGGCCGCCAGTTGCTGGAGCAGAGACTTGAGGTCAGAGAATGGAGTAGGGGGTGGGAGCCCTACTGCCTCCTGCCTGGACGCATCCCGCCCCCCATCCTGCCCCCCTTGGATTCCCACCCGAATGGATTCTTGGATTCCCACCCGCAACTCCCTGCAGCCCAGGAATACCTGCTTCCCACATCCCCCCCACACCCGCCCATTGCAGAGAGGCACCCCCTCTCTGAGTCTGAGCCTCACCTGTAGTTCAGGGGGTTCTTGTCCATCCAGATAAACTCCCCCTCTATGTCCAGGTCCCGGAGGCCAATCCAGGTGCCCTTCCGGTTGGCGTGTTTGGCCAGGAAGTCCTGGGGAGCAGGACAGGACTGGAGGGGCTGGGGGGCTGTGCCTTGGGCCCCCCTCACCCCACCATTCAAGAGGTCGTGGGGATACACACGCCCCTGCCCCCTGCCCGCCATGCTGGCCACGCCCTCTGCAGAGCCCCGCCCACCTGCTCCTCTTGGCTGTGGATGCTGACCAGCCGCCCCTGCAGTTTGCTGCAGGCGAACCGGGCCTGGATCCACTTCTTGGCGCCCTCGCCGAAGTAGTAACACTTCCTCTGGAAGTTGACCCACTTCTCGGGACACGTGTTACACGTGGAGCCTGGGGTGGAGGAGAGGCTCAGGGGTGCGGTGGTGGTGGGCGCCGTGCTGGGCGCCGTGACGGGCACCGTGGTGGATGCCGTGGCGGGCACCGTGGCCGACGCCGTGGCGGACGCTGTGGCCGGTGCCGTGGCTGGCACCTTGGCGGATGCCGTGGCCGGCACCGTAGCCGGCGCTGTGGCAGATGCTGTGGCTGGTGCCGTGGCTGGCACAGTGGCGGATGCCATGGCCAGCACCGTAGCCGGTGCCGTGGCTGGCCCCATGGCGGGCCCCGTGGGTACAATAGGCAGAGTGGGTGGCAGCGTCTGTCCTGGAGTCACTCTTGGGATCCGGGCTGAAAGCAGACCAGGAACTTGCGGGTGCCTTCTTCCCGGCCAGACCAGCCGCAGTGAGGGAGCACCTCAGCTGCCTGCACCAAATACCACCCCCAGCCCCCCAACGCGGATGCGCGTCATCGACACTGTCATTGTAAATACCTCTCGGCCTGTAGCTCTTCAGCCTCTGCCAGCACCAGCCCCGCAAAGAAACCCCCGGCCCACAGCATCACCACGTCGCCAGCTCGGTGGCCCGTGGCACCTCAGCCACCAACGACATCACCACAAACGCTTTCACAATCAGAAGCACATCAACCGCCAACACCATGGCCACGAACCCCACCGCTGTCCGCGGCACCTTCATTCCCACCGTCATCACCGCAGGGACCCAGGATTGCCGGCAACCTCATCCACTGCCACCAGCACTGCTGACACCATCTTCTTGGTCCACACCCCTCGCCAGCCATGGCTTGATCACCAGGGCCCACCAGGCGAGGCTGCGGTTGCCGGCATTGTGTGTCCTGGGCACTGTCTCCACTACCGGCTCCAGGAAGGGCCCTGCTCGCCATTGCTGCCAGCCCCCCCCGCCCCCAAACTAGCAGTGGTGACCAGGTTTGGGGAAATTGAGATGATTTTCGTCTAGTTGGAGGGATTGGTCAGCTTATGAAGGAGGGTGCTGGAGGGCTGGGTCCGCATGGGCTTGACCTTGGCAGCCCTGGCCTCTCTCCTCCTGCCCGCATCCCGAGGAAACTCTTAGGCGCTGATACCACCACCACCCAGCACTCCCAGATGGGAGGTTAAACCCACTCTTACTGGGTGGATTTACTCTTGATTTAAAATAGCTTTTCTTGGAATGGCGTGCAGAGAGGGCTCCAGAACTTTGGTGGACTTTTTCTTGAAGGGACCTGGGGCCCCCAACCTCTATGGGGAGCACGGCTGGATGTATTGCTCACACACGGGCCAGTGACCAGTATGTAGCCACTGGTGCGGGGGAGGGGTGGGGTGGGGAACATTAAAACCGGAAGCGGGTATCTCTGGGCAGGCGAGGAAAATCTGTCCGCGTGTGGCGCTGTCATCCAGAGACAGCCCTGGAGCTGAGCTCAGACCCCAGGTCACCCTGGCGACCGGGTAGGAAGTGGGAGGCCATCCACCCACGTGAATGTGGTCCAGAGCCCTCCCCAGAGCACCACAGCCGGGTTTCTGGCTGGGATCCCCACAGCCACAACGGGCCCCAGGGGGCTGTGCTCCACACCAAGCACAGAGCCTTCCTCTTCTCTTGGCCAGCTAGGGCAGCCGGGGCTTCCCAGAGGTGGAAAGTAAAAAATCAGGGGTGGGGGTGCAGGCGGGGAGGGCTTCAGGGCAGGAGCGCCCGGGTCCTGTCCCAGGGTAAAGGCACACCCCTGCAGCTTGCCGGGGCCACCCCTCAGCCCAGCCCTCGTCACCACCAGCATTGCCCCCGTCGCTGCAGAGGGGACCCCTCTGTGCCCCCTGGCTGGCTCAGTCTTTCAGGAGGGGTGATGATGACCCTCGTTTGAGCCACAATGGGCAGAGGAGGGAGAGGCAAAGTGAACCCAGAGACGGTAAAACACAGGAAAGCTTTTACCTGGAGGAGGAACAGAATGTGGGGGCCCCCACCCCCTCCGCTCCAGGTCCGCGAAGAGAGGCGGCTGGACTCAGAAAGATACTGCCGTGTGTCCCCCATGGACCCTGACGCGTGTCATGTGCGCCCCTTGGCCACATGTTCCCACACACCTGTTGCGTCACACGCACACACCAGCACACCTCAGGCACAGACTCATAAGCACACTCACCGTTGGACACTTGCAGCTCTATCCACAGCTTCTCCACCTCCTCCTGAAGCCTTTCCAACGAATGCAAGGCTGTGCGTCTCTCGTTCAAGCCTCGATGATTGGGTGGGGGACAGTGGTCAGAGACGAACTTGTAGCGCGCACCCCCCCCCCCACCGCCATCCTCCACCCTCCACCCCGTCCCCTCCCAAGGCTCACTCTGGGACTTGAGGTTGCTCAGGTCCGAACGAAGGCCATCCAGGTTCCGGGAGAGCTCAGAGTCTGACGGGGATGGGGTGGGGTCAGGGCTGGGGGTCCCCGAGCCCGGCCCCCAGTCTCAGGGTCCCCCCCCAACTCTAGGACCCCCGACCCCACCAATCTCTCACCCTGAGCTTTCATTCTTTTTTGCTCAGCTTGGATTTTCTCCATGTTCTGTGACACCTGGGCGGCTGGGTGCAGAGAGGGGGCTCAGTGGGAAGCAGGTCTTGAGGGCCGCCCCTCCCCCCAGCTCTCCCGTGGGTCCCTTTGTCCTCTTAGCCTCGGTGTTCAGGGTCACCTGCTCATTTTGCCATTCACAGGTGGCCTAGAGCACCGTGTCCACGTTAGTCCAGCCCCCCCAGCCCCCCGACTCCTCCTACTCCTGAGCCGACACCACTCACCCTGGGATTTCTGGGCCATCTGGTCCCCTCTTTGTCTCTCCACGTCCTTGGAAACCTGAGAGACTGGGGCCGCAGGAAAGTTGTGTCCTCAAGAACCAGGAAGGCACGTCCCCAGTGCCTCCCTTCCCTGGCCCCTGGGTGCAGGGCCCCCTCACATTTTCACCTTGGGGGCAAAGGCACCCAGGAAGACACAGGCAGAACGGAAGGAACACGTGCACCCTTCCCCCCACCCAGAATGCGTTGTAAAAGCCGCCGGCATTTCGGGAAAGCTCACTGGAGGCAGGTGTAAAGGCTTCACAAGTCTTAGCCCCGAGAGGATGCCCACTTTACAGGTGAGGGAACTGAGGCCCGGAGCCATTACGTAACAGCCCATCGGGCCCTTCGTGGAGCCCCGCCTCTCCCAGAGGCTCCGGGTCTTCACCCCAAGGGGAGGGGAGATTCAGGCTGACCCCCGCTTCCCAGTGGGGGGTACTGCAGCTCAGTCTTTCTCTCACGTCCCACAGGGGCCAGCTGGCAGAAGCAGGACAGGACCCCCCTCCCTGCCCTCCCCCTCCCCCTCCCCCTGTACCGTTCTGGGCAGTGGTTTGTTCTAGCTGTTTCAGCTTCTGTACAGCGTCCCAGTCTGGGGGGGGGAGACAAGAAGAGGGGAGAAGACGGGTTTTCAGGTGCCCCCGCCCACGCGCGCCCCACCTGCCAGCTGGGGAGGGAGGCCTTGGGTATACACCACTCGGGAGGGGCAGAAAGGGTGGGAGACAGAGACGCTGGCCGGGAGGGGGGCAGAAGGGGCGGGCAGAAGAGGCTCAGAGGGCTGGGGACAAGGCAGGAGGCACCCTGATGGGGACACTGGACTCGGAGGGTCGTGAGGTCCCAGCGTCTGGAAGTGGGGTTCTGGGAGGGAAGACAAGAGAGGGGCTGCATGGGGCTGGGGGTGTCCTCACGCCAAAAGAGAAGCAGCAGCAGCAGCCCGGCCCACAGCATGACCGTCACCAGCCCCAACAGTGCCATCCACGTCCCATGCCCACAGCACCGCCGCTGCCTTTTGGGAAGGTTTGGGAACTCTGTGGGGAGTTGGGGGGGGAGCCAAGGAGGGCAGGATGAGCCTGGGCTTGGCTCCCCGTCACCCACAACCCCTGAGTCCTGAAGGCCTGTCCAGAGCCCACACTAGAGCCGCAGATCTCAGTGGACCCCCAGCCTCCTCTGCACACCTTCCCTTCCATGTCCCACTGGTGCCCCCGCCCCGACTTCGTCCATCTCTGCATCTCTGAATCCACCCCTCCACCCGTCCAGCCCTTCTTCCCACACCCCCGAGGGCAGCAAGCCCGACTTGGGGCCAGGCCAAGAAAGGCAGCCAGGGCCAGGAGCTGAGGCCCTTCCTCCACGGGCCCCTCATCAGATGGCCGACTGCCACCCAGCTCTCACTGTGACCCTGTTCCCTTGCCCCCTCACACACCAATGCTAGATCTCCAGCCTCCGGCCCAGAAAGCTGGGTCCTCCCGCCCCTCGGACCTTCAGCTCTCACCCCGTGGCTGTCCCCGACCCTGCGCCCCGTCCCTGCACACAGGACCCTGGGTCTCAGGTCTTCTTCCGTATCCAAGCTCTTCCCCAGCCCTTTCTCTGGATGTCAGACCCCCCGGAGCCTCACCACAATCCCTGGGGCCCCCAAGACTCTACCTTGATGGCCCACTGTGGGTCCAGGCCCCCTCCCCTCACCCTGGCTGTGAGGATTCATCATGCTGAATTCCACTTGCTCTGAATCCCCGTTCTACTTGGCCTCCAGATCGATCAGGCTCCCAGCACCCGAGCTGGAGCCGTACTCTTTTTGTTGGAGGGCGTTGAGTCAGGGCGGGGAGGGGCCTGCGGCTTCCCTCTCCTGCTTGGCTCTGTGCCCAGAAGGCCAGTCAGGGCTCACCTCCCCTGCACCCCTTGCTGGGCCTTCTTCCCAGAGAGACCCAGGAGCCCCTCTCCTCTCCTGGCTGAAAGGTAGGAGGCCAGGTGCTCAGTTTTGCCAGGGTCAGCTCCAGAGTCCTCTCACCTGAGTAGACGTGCTCCTCCATGGCAGCCTTGCTTGGATTCTCCCAGTGACAGGCTGCTCACCACCTGACAAGGCAGTCCACTTAATGGGTAACGTCGCAGCTCTGGTGGGGGTCTGGGTTCTAAGGAACATTAAGGTGAGATGTCAGGCCTGGTTACCACACAGGACAGCATCTGGGACTTGAGGAGCGCAGTGACCATTGGCTCATTTGTTTCGTCCGTGACCCGGAGTCAAGGTGGCCTTTCACTGGGAGATGCAGCTGGTGTGTGGAGGGTCACGGGCCTGAGACCAGAGGGGGGCGCCCCAGAGCCAGCACAGGCAAGGTACACAGCAGGTGCCTCATAAATGTAGCAAAGGACTGAACCTCAAAACCAATTTTCTCATCCATAAAATGCCAATATTACCTACACCATAGGCTGGTGGTGTGCTCTCCATGAATGTGTCAAGTGCTGTGATCAAGGTCTGGTTCGTGGCAGTAAAAAATATCATCATCAGCCTGTTGCTATTGCTGCCAGGCCAACTTGGCTTGGGACTCAACCTTTCTGAGCCTCAGTTTCCCTGCTATAAAACGGGAGTGATGATCGTACCCAACTCACGAGGTCATGGTTGGATCACATGAGATGATAACATATGGGAGTGTTTCAGCAAGGTGCCGCACACACACAATGGGTCTTCAGATCCTAAACATTTATCAGGCATCTACTGTATGCTGGGTCTTGCTGGGCGGTGTAGAAACTCCGTCACCAGACCTCAGCTTCCTCCTCCGCAATGCGCCCAAGGCATCTTCAAAGTCTCTTGACTTTTAAAAAAAATGTTTTAAGTTTGTTTATTTATTTTGAGAGAGAGAGGGAGTGAGCAGGGAGGGACAGAGAGAAAGGGAGAGGGAATCCCAAGCAGGCCCCATGCTGTCAGCACAGAGCCCGACTTGGGGCTCTAGCCCATGAACCGTGAGATCATGACCTGAGCCGAAATCGAGAGTCAGAGGCTTAACCAACTGAGCCACCCAGGCGCCCCAAAGTCCCTGGACTTTAAAGCACCTGTTATGTGCCAAAAAGCGTGGGTTTGGTTACAGTCTGCCTCTCTTGCTGTGTGACCACAGGCAATTTGCTTTCCCTCTCTGAGCCTTGAGGAGGTGGAGATGTGGGGCGACCAGGCTCTGATTTGTGGCGGCTCAAACTGGACCTGGCGCCATCATGGAAGATGCGTCACCATCCTGGAGCCAAGCCTGCCTGAGCCCGAGCTGGACACATCGGGGGGCTGAGTCCTGGCTTCTCCCAGGATGAGCGACTTTAGTTTGCTCATCTGTCAACTAGGGGCAACAGTACCAACCCCACCGGATGAAGAACGATGGGTGTGCGAGGCCCTGGCACACAGCAGGTGCTCAGTTAACCTACTGGCGGGGAGCTGGGGAAACTGAGGCCCTGAGAAGGTAAGTAATTTGTCCACGCCACACAATGGTAGGATGGGGACTTGAACCCAGGACATGTGCAATCGGAGCCCCTATGATCAGCCCCCGGGGCACCCACGAAGCTCATCTGTTGTCAGTCATCGCCAGGCGCTGGCTTCAACTTCCCCGACCCAGGACCCCGCACATCTGCTGACTCTGTCCACGCTGCCCCCTGCCCATCCCCCTTCCCTCCCTTGAGACTCAGCCCCAAGGCCACTTCTTTCAGGGAAGCTTTAATGTCCGCTTCCCACCTCTGGCCCCGACACACGCAGACACACAGAGGGTCACGTATGTGCTCACATGTTCACACACAGTCACGCAGTCGCGCACCCACACGCTCACAAGTATCACGCACTCACATTGTTGTGGCCGCGGCGCTGTCCCGGGCCGCTGGGGCGGATTGGAGAGGCCGGCGGGGCCACGGGCGCTGGTGAGGTGCTGAGGCTGGAGAGACAGTTTTCTTCTGAAAGCGGGCCCACCCACGGCTTCTATTTTCACAGATCTAATTATGGGCTTGCCACCTGGTTAACCATACTACTCGCATGGCCTCCCCACAACTGGGTAAAGTCCGTGCTATTATTAGCGCCATTACTCAGGTGAGCAAAACTGAGGTTTTAGCAGAGATGCTAACCCACATTCCCAGAGTGCTGGGGGAAGTAAGTAGTGGAGTCAGGATTGAACTGACGTGGCTAAGTCATTGTGCCACAGTGTCAAGGAAGAGGGGAGAAAAAGAGAGAGAGAGAGAGAGAGAGAAATGGAGAGAGGGATGAACAAAGAGGGCCGGAGGGAAGAAACGGATCCATGAGATAACATTCTGGTCAAATAGTAACGATTTTGTTACATGGTTGCATTTAATAGCAGTGTGTGGTGGGGGACAGTTCCCGGTGTCCGGGGTGCATCAACACATTGAATGTTGGCACTTTATGAGGTAGATGCTTCTGTTCTTAATGCCGCCTTCTTGGTGAAGAATGTGGAGCACAGAGAGGTTAAGTAACTTGCCCAAAGTTATGCAGCTCATCAACGGCAGAGCCGGGACTTGAGCCCAGGCAGCGTGGGTCCCAAGTCTGCAGCCCTAACCACCATGCACCTCGCCTTGTATTTATGGGGACTCCTGACACCTCACACCCTGCCCTTCTTCCCTAAAATGTGTCCTCTGGTCCTTACCCCTCTTTCCACTCTGAACCCCCATGCCTGGAAGGGCTACCTCCGTCCTCCGGGCTTGATGCCTTGCCTCTTGCTCTGGAAGATGCACACCAGATGGGGGAGGGGGCTGGCCCTGCATGTCCCCTGGACTTTGCACTCCAGGACAGCAGGGACGGTGCTGCCTCATGTGTCACACTGTGTCTCCAGCATGGAGGGGTGGCCCTCAGTACATGTCTACTGACTGAATGACTGTTGGGTTGAGGCTGTTCATTCAGGGCTTCTACTGTCCCTCTCGACCTTGATCTGGACTAATTGTGAGGACTTGAGCCCGCGGCATGGTTTGCCAAGTGACAGGAGATGGTCACTGTGAGTGGGGAAGAGAGTTGTCAGGTGGGCACCAGAGAGAGGTCACTGGGGCTGCTGTGTAGACAGAGGCAGCAGGAGCCCTTGGGGGGTGTGTGGATCCTGAGTGTCATCATGGGGCCAGGTGGCGGTGGGGACATTGGGGAGCTGTCACCTGGCTCAGGAGCCAGAGGAGGTGTCTGGGGCGGTGGCTGCGGGGACGAAGAGACGGGTGTGAGAAGAGATGGGCCTCGGTGATGGGTGAGGTTGGGTGAGGTTGGGGGGCGGGTACTCGGACTGCCGGGGTCTCAGTCGGAGTGTCTGGTGGACAGTCAGGCTGTCCTAGCGCCGAGGACACAGCAAGGAAGAGGAGAAAGTTTGGGAAGAAGGCTTGCTGGGTCGCAGTGAAGACACAGGACGGGGTAGGGGGTGTCGAATCGAGGATGGGGAGGGGATGCAGGTCGGTGTTCTGAGCTCCTGAGAGCTCTGCAGCCCAGGTGCCTAGCCCCAGTCCAGACTGGTGCCCATTGTGTCCACCGTGTCCTTCCAGAGGGTTCCACGGCTCGTGCAGAGTGGAACTTAGACAGGAGGATGCTTTGGGGGTGAAATCTCAACCCCCCTACTCGGGGCTGCAGTAACCCTGTCACGCGATCGACCCCTCCCTCTTCCCTTCTGCGGTATCGACCCACGGCTCTGCTCACTTCAAGGGAAAAACAGGAAACCGTGCGGATGTGGGCCCCCATCCGAGGGTGTCGGTTCTTCTTTCGCGTTTGGGATCCTTGAGGCTGGGGCAGCCCCCTTCGCTCAGCACAGACCTGGCTCTGGACTCAGTGGGAACGACTCAGGGCTCCTGTGACAACCATAAAGGATCCCCAAGCGGGTTCCCACCCTTGCCACGGCCCTGACCCTATTCAACCCCGGCTCACCGCCAAGGAGGTTCGGATCCCCAGCCCTCCTCACCTGTGCCCTGCGCGGAAAGGAGCCAAATTTAGAACCTCAGCACCTAGGACAGGGCCCCAAGTTCAATGCAAAGATGATGAAGGAACAGCCACCCTGACCCCAAGCCCATCCTGGTGGCCCAGCCCCAGGCTCTCCCCACCTGATCAGTCTCTCCTGTTGCTGCAGAATGGAGTAAGGAAGGAGGGAGTGTGTGGAGCGGGAGGGAAGTGGGTGTGTCGAATCCTGGAGGGCTTGCAAGAGGAGGTGGCTTTAAAACCGGGTTTCTCATGCTCTGTTGACACTGGGGCCGGATGATTCCTTGTTGGGGCGGGGACTGTCCTGTGGTTGCAGGGTCTTTAGCAACATCTCTGGCCTCTACCCTCTGGCTGCCAGTAATAGACCCCCTCCCACCTAGTCACGACCGCCAGAAACATCACCAGACATCGCCGAATGCCGTCGGATGGGCAGAATCACCCCCCAGTTGAGAAGGAGAAGGTGCTGGCTTGAGGCTTGAACACACTTTCTCTCTGTCTGTCTCTCCATCTGCTGTGGACGGATGACCTCTCCTTTTTCATTTATTCAACAACCATTATTTGAGCACCTACTGTGTGCCAGGTTCTGAGAACAAAGTCCCAGTTCTTGTGAGGGAAGTTTCATTTTTCATTGTGATAAAATATATAGAACATGCAATTCACCATTTTCATCATTTGCAGTGGCATTAAGCACACTCCCACTGGGCCACCATCCCCACCATCCATCTCCAGAACTTTCCATCTTGCCAAACTGAGACTCTGTCCCCCTGAAACACCAACTCTGCCTCGCCCAGCCCCTGGCTCCCACCATCTACTTCCCGTCTCTGTGGAGGGGACTCCACTTAGCGTGAAGTCCTCAAGGTTCATCCACGATGCAGCATGAAAACAAAGTTTAAAATTCACAAATCCACAGGTCAGTTTTAGGTGCCGGAAAAGCTGGGTTAGGGTCCCCGGGGGAAGAGCTAGTTTAGACTGGAGGGGACGTAGGTGAGGTTGGATTTTCCTCCCGGTTTCAAGCTGGCTGCCAGAGGCCCCCACTGGGGCTTTGCAACCACAAAGCCCTGAGCTGGTGCCCCTTCCCCTCCCCCCCAGCCCGGGAAAATCCACTCAGTCTTCTCCCAGAGGCCCCGGGTCCCAGCGAGGGGCTTGCCCTGCCACTTCCCCCGACCTTGGCCGTGTGGCTTCCGCAGTCTCTGCCCTCTTTGGGTCTCAGTGTCCCCAACGGAGGAGAGCACTGGGCTTTCGGCCCTGGAAACCCCATGGTCCTGGCCTCCCTGACAGGCTCGGAAGCCGTATCACCGCCTGCAGGACCCGGGTGTTCTGGAAAATTCTGCAGGACTGGGGTTGGGCTCAAGTGACAGCTGAGTGAGGGATACTGGTGTGGCCCCCAACACGCAGGCACACAGAGACACACACACGGAGTGATGTGATACCATCACCGCAGAGACACGTGGTGACCAATAATCACTACATGACTTAACCACAGACACACACACACCCACCCACCCACCCCCCACATACACACGCAGGTCCACATAAAACACACACAAAATACAGATACACACACAACCCACAGATACAAGATAGACACACCCAATGTGCACAGAAGCACAAGTAACATAATCACATGTACCAAAACACCCCCCCCCAGAAATGCACAGAAACAGGGGCGCCTGGGTGGCTTATTCGGTTAAGCGTCCGACTTTCACTTAGGTCATGATCTCGCGGTTTGTGGGTTCAAGCCCCGCGTCGGGCTCTGTGCTGACTGCCAGCTCAGAGCCTGGAGCCTCTTTCAGAGTCTGTGTCTCCCTCTCTCTCTGACCCTCCCCTGCTCACGCTGTCTCTCTCTCTCTCCCCTAGAAATAAATAAAGCATTAAAAAAAATTAAAAAAAAAATAAAAGAAATGCACAGAAACATATACGGAAACGAAACACACAGACATACAGAGAACATTCCAGGCCCACGCAGCACATGCAGACAGCCACAGGCATACACAGTCACACAGACACACACACACAAGGGTGCCTTTTGCAGGCTGTTCCAAAGGAGAGGCTGATGGGAAAAAGTAGTGCTCTTCCACTAGCCGCCCTCCCGTTTGCCTCTGCTCTCCTCCCCGCCCCCATGCGTGCCTCAGTTTCCCCTCAGGGACTTCTCACTGCCACCCCAATCCCTCCTGACTTCCCACATACTGATCTTCCGCCCAGCCCCCTCCCCTGAGCTTCATTTGTTCCTGCACTCACTCACTCACTCACTCGTTCAGTTTGCTCAGAGGCCTCCCTGCCCCCCCCCCCCCCCCCCGAAGTCCCCACAGCCCTCTGCATTCGTCTTTCCCCAGCCCCGAGCTCCTACATTAACCGGGCATCTGCCCCAGGACTGGGAGCCGCCCAAGGGCAGGACCTGGGCCCCCTTCCTGGAGGAGCCGGGGGGGGGCTAGCCCCCCCCTCACTCACACCCCTCATGCTCCCCTCCCCGACCCCCACCCCTGCAGTGATCTTGTCAACAGGAAGAGGGAAGGCTCCTGTGGAGTGGGGGGAGGCTGGCTCTGCATTTTCATCTTCCTGGAGCCTTGTGGTCTGGAGCCGGGCTGGTTTCGTTCCTGTGCGTTGTTGGGACGAAGAGAGAGGTTGGAGGGGGCTCGGGGGGTGGGGTCCAGAAATTGGCTTGTCCATGTCCTTTCTTCAGAAGGCCTTCCTGGGCCCACTGCCCACACCTCCCTGCCCCCCTGATCCCAGCACATCCCCAGGGACCCAGGGCTGGGCCAGCTCATCCCAGGAATTGCACGAACATTCCAGGCCCACACGGGGAGATTTGGGGATTTCTTTCTGACCATGCCCACCGCTCTCTGATGGAAGAGGGTATTGTGTGGGGACCAGGCTGAAGGATGGCTCCCAGCTCCTCAGGAATCAGGCCCCAGGTCCCCAGCCCCTCAGAGACCCAGGCTCAGCCCCTTAGGGACCTAGGAATTCAGGTCCCCAGGCGTCTCCCTCAAAGACCCAGGCCCCCAGCCCTGTAGGACTTTGGTCTAGATCCTGTGTTTTTTCTACTCCATTGAGCCCTTCTGCACGCAGGTTCCCTAGCTGGGCCGGCCCAGAAGGTGTGCTGCCCCCTGCTGGGCACATCTGGTCACTGCCCCCCACTGCGTGCCCCCCCCCCCCCCGGGTGGGAAGAGAAGGCGGGTGGGGTTCCAGCTCCACTCCCTTTCCCTGCAGGGTGACTGTATCCTCTCGGGCCTCAGTTTCCCCATCTGTAAAGCGGGAATAAGCACAAGCCTCCCTCCCACACAGGTCCTCGTGCGCGGAAAGCCTTCCGCAGGTGCCGAATAGAGAGAAGCCCACAACATAAGGCTCCTCCCTGCCTGAAGCCGCTGGCACGTCTCTCCCGTGAGCACCCCCCCCACCCCGCCCGGTGAAGGCCCCTCGAAGGAAACCCCAACTCCCCGCAGCCAGCCAGGCCCTGGGTGGCTGGCACCTACTTCTCCTGCGTGGTTCCCCCTTTCCTCCAGCCACACCCTCAGGCTTCTTTGGGGTTCGAGGCCTCTCTCGGTGGCCCTTCTCCGTCTTCCAGGTATCTGCTCTCCGAGGGAGGTGACCTTGGCCAAGGTGGCCCCTAACTCCTCAGTCACCCCCGTAACCGTCTCTATGACCTGCCTCCTGTGTGTGGACGTGTGTGGTTTGCTTGTTCGTCACTGGTACCCGCTGGGAGGTGAGCTCCAGGGGTGGGAGGGGCAGGACTGTCACCGCGTCCTCAGCCCATGTCACAGCCCTGTGAGTTTCCTAGGACTGCTCTAAAGAATTGCATGCACTTCCTTGGCGGCATTAAACCGCATAAATGTGTTATCTCACAGATCTGGAGGTCAGAAGTCCCAGCTCGGGCCTCACTGGGCTAAAATCAGGGCATCCACAGGGCTGCCCTCCTGGAGGTTCGAGGGGAGAATCTAATTTCCTTGCTGGTTTTTCCGCTTCTACAGGCGCCCACACCTCCTGGCTTGTGGCCTCTTCCCTCCAGCTTTCAGGTCGTAGCAGAGAACTTCCAATCCCTCGCCGACTCTGCTTCTGCCTTCTCAGACTCTGATTTTCCTGCCTCCCTCTTGTGTGTGTGGTTTTTAAAATTAATTTATTTTGAGAGAGAGCAGGGAAGAGGCAGAAAGTGAGAGAGAGGATCCCAAGCAGGCTCAGCACTGTCAGCGCAGAGCTCCATGCGAGGCTCAAACTCACGAACTGTGAGATCATGACCGGAGTGAAATCAAGAGTCAGGAGAGGCGCCTGGGTGGCTTAGTCGGTTAAGCGTCCGACTTTCGCTTGGGTCATGACCTCGCGGTTCGTGGGTTCGAGCCCCGCGTCGGGCTCTGTGCTGACTGCCAGCTCAGAGCCTGGAGCCTGTTTCAGTCTGTGACTCCCTCTCTCTCTGACCCTCCCCTGCTCACACTGTCTCTCTCTCTCTCTCCTAAAAAGAAAGAAAGAAAGAAAGAAAGGAAGGAAGGAAGGAAGGAAGGAAGGAAGGAAGGAAGGAAGGAAGGAAGGAAGAAAGAAAGAAAGAAAGAAAGAAAGAAAGAAAGAAAGAAAGAAAGAAAGAAAGAAAGAAAGAAAGAGTCAGGTGCTTGACTGAGCCCCCCAGACACCCCTTATTGCCTCCCTCCTATAAGGACTCATGATGCTGACTCCCCCCACCCCGAGGGGAATCCAAAATGGCCTCTGTCTCCAGATCCTTGACTTAATGAATCCCATGTGTAAAGTCTCTTTCACCGTGTAAGGCCACGTAATCCCAGGTTCCAGGGATTGGGGCAGGGACACCTTTCGGGGAGCCATTATTCAGCCGATCACAGCACTCTAAAATGCCGTTGTTATTATCATCCCATTTGATGGATGCAAAAACAAAGGCACAGAGAAGGAAAGTCATGTGCCCTGGCTCACCCAGTGAGTAAGTGGCAAGCACAGTCCAAGTGGTTTTGGACTCTGGGCTTCCTGTCGACTTCTCTGAGACTAACCCACTTGTGCCTTCTGTGTCTGGAGCTGGGGGTGGGATGGGGGTGAGGGGCTGGGGCCAATGGGGAAAGGGCTAGCAAGAGCTTGAGGCAAGTGTGTCCTTCTCTACCTTAGGGGCCTCCCCAGACACCTCGGCCAACCTGGTAAGAGGCCTTGGGATCTCAGGGGGTTTCCTAGGATGGCGGGGGGGAGGCTGGAGTTTGGAAAGAACAATCTATTCTGTCACAAGGCCATTTCCTGGGAAAGTGGGGTGATGGGTGGGGCCGGTCCTTCCAGGAAACCTGGCTGGGCTTCAAGGTCACCACTAACTTGCTGACTCAGCCCCAGACAGTGTGGTCATGTGTCACTCAGGGGGTTATTGGTGGGGACACCCACTGGGAAAGAATCAGAGGGCACGGGGGGGCTCCCCTCCATGCCCCTACTCCCTGCTTCCCAGCACAAGACCCCTTGGCCTCTCCAAGACAGACCCTCATTCCCCTCCCCTCCCTTCCCCCTCAGACTAGAAGTGCAGGGTCTGGGGCATTGTTTTTCCAGAATGTTCCACCTGCAACCTTATCATGGGAGCACACCATCTTCTATCCCTCCTCATCACCTGCCCCTCTGCTCACCAAGCTGTGAGCCCCAGAAAGGCACCAGGCACAACCTGAACCCCAACATTTCGTTATGACAATTTGCAAGCACACAGAAAAAGTTGAGTTGAAGAATGAAAAACCCATCCCTAGAGCGCACGGTCAATATATTACAAATCAATTCATCTCCCCACCCCTTAATCCATCTTGTATCTTTCTGCGTTTTTCAAAGGAAGTTGCAGACGTTAGCTTATTTCCCCCTAAAACTCTAGCCCACAAAACATGAACTAGAGTCCGATATTTGTTTGCCATCCTTCTTCCTTTTTTCCTTGGGAGTAAAATAGAACAAAATGTGCAAATCCCAGGTGTGTTTTCTTTGACCTTTGACCAATGCACTCGCCTGTGGAATCCAAATCCCTAGGAAGACACCAGAACGTTCCCATCCCTTCAGAAAGTTCTTTTGTGGCTCTTCCTAGGCAATCCCTGCCTCTGCTCCCACATAACTATTGTTCTCACATTTCCTCTATCCCGGAGTAGTTTTGCCTGTTTCTATAATCTCATATAAATGGACTCATTAAGTCTATAGTATTTTATAAATGGCTGCTTCCGCTCTGCCTGTTTGTTTCAGATTCCTCTGTGTCCAGAGACCCTGACCTCTTGTTCTCCACTGGAATTCCTGTGCCTGACATATTATAAATGCTGAAAAATGTTTATGGGTAGGGAAATAATTGTACTGAGTGAATGAATGAATGAGTGGATGGATGAATGAATGAATGAAATTGCTCCTGACTCACAAGACAGTTGATCTGACTCCTTCTCTCCAGCTTTTCTCACCAACCTCCTCCTTGGTCTTGGTTCAGGGGCTGTAATACCAAATACCCCCCATCCTGCTTCCCAGTCTTATCTTCCATGAGAACACGTATTATCAGGCACATGTTAACATCAGCTTCCTGCTTTCCCCCTTTATCTGCCTCAACTTCCAGCATCATTTCCTCCCTTCCTGTTCTTCTCTAGATAAACTCCCCCACCTGGCTCTGGAACTGCTGAAGTCTTTCCTGGGTCAGAAATACCCTCCCCAAGGGCCGGAGCTCCAAGACGTTGCTGAGCATTGGGGCACAAAATGGCGCAGCCCTTTTGGGAAACTGGATGTGTCTTATAAAGTTAAACATTCACCTACTACCTGATCCACTCCTAGGGACTCACCCGGGAGACGTGACCATTTAAATTCGTCAAAAGATCTGTCCAAGAGTATCCGCGGCAGCTTAGTTCATAGTAGTCAACATCGGCGGCAGCGCCGACACCTGTCAACAGGTGAATGGATGCACCTGCTGTGGTCCGGCGACTCGATGGAAGACGAGACAGGGATGAAAAGGAACAGACTGGATGGACACAACGGCATGGGTGAATGTCAAAAGCATCATGCGTGGACAAAGAAGCCAGACACAGAAGACTATATACCGTGTGCTGCAATTCAGATGACATCCAGAAAAAACAAGTCTAGTGGATCGTGATGGCCAGCAGAACGGCGGCAGCCTGGGGCAGGGGGTCGGGAGAATGTTAGGGGATGATGGAAATGTTCCGTGTCTGCCGTGCAGTGGGGAGCACGTGGCTGTGTGCCTTTCTGGAACCTCATTTTTTAAAAATGTTTATTTACTTATTTCTGAGAGATAGAGACAGCATGAGCAGGGGAGGGTCAGAGAGAGAGGGAGACACAGAATCTGAAGACAGGCTCCAGGCTCTGAGCTGGCTGTCAGCACAGAGCCCAACGCAGGGTTCGAACCCACAAACCGTGAGATCATGACCTGAGCCGAAGTCAGACGCCTAACCGACTGAGCCACTCAGGCGCCCCTCTGGAACCTCATTGAGTTGTAAGCTTGAAATGGATGCACCACATTTTTAAAATTGTTGACAGGCGCCCCGTGTCTTATCTGTTTTTAAGGGTGCAGTGTGGTGCTTATACTTAACAGGGGCGTTAAGTATTTTCACATTGTTGTGCAACCAATCTCTAGAAGTTTTTTGTTTTGCAAAATGGAAACTCGCACTCATGACACAACAGCTGTCCGTGTCTCCTTCCGTCCCAGGGACTGGCCATCAGCATTCGGCTTTCTGTTTCTATGAGTTGGACTATTCTATGGATGCCTCGCGGGAATGAAATAATATACCATGTGCTATTTTGTGACCAGTTGTATTTCACTGACCATAGTGTCCTCAAGGTTCAGAATGTCAGAATGTCCTTCCTTTTTTTAAAGTTTATATTTATTTTGGGGGCACCTGGGTGGCTCAGGTGTTAAACATCTGACTTTGGCCCAGGTCACAATCTCATGAGTTTGAGTCCCACATTGGGTAAGCCTCACTTCTCTCTCTCTACCTTTCTCTGTCTGCCCCTTGCTCACTTTCGCTCTCTCTCACACACACACAAATAAAGCTTATATTTATTTTTGAGAGAGTGACAGGAGAGAGAGAGACCAAACGGGAGGGGCAGAAAAAAGAGAGAGAGAATCCCACGCGCTATGCTGATGGCAAGAGTCAGATGGTTAATCAACTGAGCCACCCCGGCGCCCCAGAATGTCCTTCCTTTTCAAGGCTGAATCATATTCCATTTTACAGATGGACCCCATTTTGTTTATCTCTTCATCTGGCACTGGACACTTGGGTTGGGATGGAGTTGCTGGGTCAATGGTACTCTGTTCCTGATTTGGGGGGCGGGGGGACTGCCATACTGTTTTCCACAGCGGCGGCACCATTTTACTTTCTCACCAGCCATACATGAGGGTTCGCTTCTCCACACCCTTGCTGACACTTGTTATTTGTTGTTGCTGTGTTTTGATAGACATTGTCCTAATGCGTGTGATAAGTCGGTGCCTTTTATTGTATATCAATTATACCTCAACAAAGTTGATTTTTAAAATGACTTACAAATTTGTTTTTGAGAGAGAGAGAGAGAGAGAGAGACGAGTTGGGGAGAGGAGCAGAGGGAGAGAGAGGCTGTTAAGCAGCTTCCACAGTCAGCGGGAGCCCACCTCAGGGCTCCATCCCACCTCAGGGCTCGATCCTACGACTGTGAGATCATGACCTGAGCCAAAATCAAGAGTCGGTTGCTCAACTGACTGAGCCACCCAGCTGCCCCTAAAATTATTATTTAAAAAAAAATATTTTTGTAATGTTTATTTATTTTTGGGAGAGAGAAACAGAGCATGGGGGGGAGGAGCAGAGAAAGAAGGAAACAGAATCCAAAGCAGGCTCCAGGCTCTGAGCTGTCAGCACAGAGCCCAATGTGGGGCTCGAACCCACGAACCGTGAGATCATGACCTGAGCCTAAGCCAGACTCTTAACTGACTGAGCCCCTAAAATTATTTTTTAAAAGAATTATACGGGGAGCAAGTGCAAACCAGGACCACTCAAGATGTGGCCACCGTAGTCAAGGTAGGAGGCGAATGAGTATTGTCAGCTGATGGGAAGTTACAGTTAGATCTCGAGTGGTGAATGCCATGTTATGGGTGTTTAAAGTCTATTACTGGTGTTTCTAGTGGCTTCTGAAGTCAAGGTGTCAGCAGAGTGCCATTGGCCTTGAGGCTCTAGGGGAGAATTGGGTTTTTATCCTTTTTGGAGTGGATGGGAGGTTAAGACATTTTTTAAATTAAAGAAATTTTAAGTTTATTTACTTATTTTGAGAAAGAGCTGGAGAGAGGGAAGGAGGAGGGGCAGAGAGAGAGTGGGTAAGAGAGACCCAACCAGGCTCTGTGCTATCAGCATGAAGCCCAATGCGGGGTTCAATCTCATGAACCGTGAGATCCTGATCTGAAACCCGAAACCAAGAGTCAGACGCTTAACTGACTGAGCCACCGGGGCGCTCCAAGACCTTATTTTCTAAGAACAACTTTAACTTCACAGCAAAATCGAGCAGAAGATACAGACACTTCCCATATAATCCCATCTACTCTGCGCACAAGTGTAGCCTGCCCTGTCATCAACACCCCCACCAGGGAGATACTTTGTTACAGCTGATGAACCTACATTCACAGGTCCTTACCACCCAGAGCCCATAGTTTACATTAGGGTTTGATTTTGTACATTCTTTTTTTTTTATGGCAAGTTTTCTTTTTTCTTTTTCTTTTTTTTAGTGCTTATTTATTTCTAGGAGAGAGAGAGAGAGAGAGACAGCGTGAGCAGGGGAGGGTCAGAGAGAGATGGAGTCACAGACTCTGAAACAGGCTCTAGGCTCTGAGCTGGCAGTCAGCACAGAGCCCGATGCAGGGTTCGAACCCACGAACCGCAAGATCATGACCTAAGCGAAAGTCGGACGCTTAACCGACTAAGCCACCCAGGCGCCCCAAGTTTTCTTTTTTTAAAAAAAATGTTTTACTTATTTCTGAGAGAGAGAGAGAAAGAGAGAGAGAGAGAGAGAGAGAGAGAGAGAGAGAGAGAGAGACACAGTGAGCAGGGGAGGGTCCGAGAGAGGGAAACACAATCTGAAACAGTCTCCAGGCTCTGAGCTAGAGGTCAGCACAGAGCCTGATGCCGGGCTCGAACCCACGAACCGTGAGATCGTGACTTGAGCTGAAGTTGGACGCTTAACCGACTGAACCACCCAGGCGCCCCAGCGTTGTACGTTCTATAGGTTTGGACAAACATATAGTAACATGTGTCTACCATGACAATATCATACAGGGTAGTTCCACTAAAAATCCTCTGTGCTCCACTGATTTCTCCTCCCGACCCCGCCCCCCAGCCCCCAGCAGCCTCTGATCCTTCTACTGTCTTCATAGTCGTGACTTTTCCGGAGTACCATACAGTTGGAATCATACAGTATGTAACCTTTTCAGATTGGCCTCTTTCACTTACTAATGTGCATCGAAAATTCCTCCGTGCCTCTTCATGGCTGATAACACGTTTTTTTTTAGCACTGACTGAATGACATTCTATTATCTGGATGTACCATCTGTTTGTCCACTCGCCTTTGGAAGGACGTCTGAATTGCTTCCAAGCTTTGCCAGTGTGAATAAGGCTGCCATAAACATTCGCGTGTGGGTTTTCATGTGGACATAAGTTTTCAACGCCTTTGGGTAGACACCAAGGAGCACAATTACTGGCTTTTATGGTAAGAGTAGGTTTAGTTTTGGGGCGCCTGGGTGGCTCAGTCGGTTGTACGTCCGACTTCGGCTCAGGTCATGATCTCACGGTTTGTGGGTTCGAGCCCCGGTTCGGGCTCTGTGCTGACAGCTCAGAGCCTGGAGCCTGTCTTTGGATTCTGTGTCTCCATCTCTCACTGACCCTCCCCTGCTCACTCTACCTCTCTCAAAAATAAATAAAACATTAAAAAAAAAAGAGTAGGTTTAGTTTTGTAAGAAGCTTCCAGTCTGTCTTCCAAAGCGGCTGCCCCATTCTGCACACCCACCGGCAGCGAATGACATTCCTATTGTCCGCATACTGGCCATGTCCACATCTTCGCCAGTATTGGTGGGGTTCGTGTTTGGATTTTGGTCGTTCCCATAGGTGTGTTGTGGTCTCCCTTGCCTTCTCGGACTTCTGAGGTCCTCCCACATCCTGGCTCACGGTGCCTCCTTGCATCTTTAAAGCCGGCAATGGTGGGCCAGGCCCTTCTCAGGTCATATCACACTGACCATTTTTTGTAGCCACGTCTCTCTCCTGGATACTCTCCTGCCTTCTTTCACTTTCGAGGACGCTTGTGATTACATTGGGCCCACCTGGATCATCCGGTGATGTCTTCACCGCAGGGTCCTTAATTTAATCACACATGCCTAGTCCCTATGGCCATATAAGGCGACACATTCATAGGTTCAGGGCACTGGGACACAGACAGCTTGGGGAGATATTGTTCCATCCACTACAGACCTGTCACGGTGTTCTCATCAATTACTGTTGTGTCCCAGGCACATTACAGGTATATTTCAGATCCTACGGGGCGCTGTCGAGCCTTGGGGTCTCCAGGAATGGAGGTCCGTCTTTAAGACCGCTGACCTGGCCAGCCAGCCTCTCAGCGGGGAAACATCACAGGGCTTCTTGGTATTCAGGTCTCTGCCTGTATCAGCTTGAGAATTTAGTCTTTCTGGCGAGACTGATTCTCTAGGAAAACAAAAGCCAACCAAAGGCTGAGGTCTGTTCTGGGATTAGCGCTAGGCTCCAGGGATGCCTTTCTTCCCAGGGAGGTTGAATCTTGGAGGAGGGAGGACCTGGGACCAGGAAACCAAAGTTGCGTAACTTAACCCTGACCCTTTCCTGCAGGGTCTTCGTGAACCAACTCAAGGCTGACACGTGGGAGCCAGGCAGCGGGGATGCAGTGCCTGTGAGCTGACCAGGACAGGGCATGGCAGATGGCACAGGGCACAATAGACGTCTCGAGGGCAGTTACGTTGCTCTCTGGGCTCCTACCCAGGGCTCCCTCAGGCCCCAGACCCCAGTGTCTGAGCTGAGGGGCTTGCTCCAGCCAGAACCAGGTCTTTAAAAGATTCCTGGGCAGGGGCACCCGGGGTGCTCAGTCGGTTCAGCGTCCAACTTCAGCTCAGGTCATGATCTCGGGGTTTGTGTGTTCAAGCTCCGCATCGGGCTCTGTGCTGACCGCTCAGAGCCTGGAGCCTGCTTCGGATTCTGTGTCTCCCTCTCTCTCCGCCCCTCCCCTCCCCTGTCTCAAAAATAAATAAATAAACATTAAAGAAATAAAATTAAAGATCCCAGGGCAGCTCCTGCTTAGCTCTGGGGTCTCCCCTTTCTGCCTCAACCACAGTGCCCATTCGGCTCCATTCCCAGGAGAAACATCTGGGCCTCTTTGCCCATCTGTGCTGTGGGGTGTCTGTCCCCCAGGGCATCGGGGACTCTGCCGGTCAGGTTGTCGGCCAGACTTGAAGTCCAGCTGTAGGCTGTCAGTCGGTCTCTGTTGGTCTTCAGTTGGCCAGGGGTCTCCACCTGCTTGTGAGTTATGTTAGCCTAGGATCTGTGAGTCCCCCAGACCATCATTAACCCACTCACCAAGCACTTAGACACCAGGCAGATTTTCTGGCTCCTGGCCTCCCTGTGAGCCTGTTTGTCAGCTGGTCACGTCTTGTGTGAGGCTGCACAGTGGCCCTGAGCCTATCCAGGTCCTAATCCCTGGAACCTTGACTGTCATCTTACATGGCAACAGCGGTTTTGCAGATGTGGCTAAGAATTTAGAGGTGGGAAGATGTAGATCTTTAAGAATGTGGCTGGTCTTTGTCTCTTGCTCCTGGAAGGGATCATCTGCACCCTTGGGATTTCTCGAGTGCCAGGAGTGTCTTTGTCATCCGTGGGGTCCCCTTGGACCACACCTGAATTATACGGAGGGGATGGCTCAGGGTGGGAGCTGGTCATGCCAGAAAGACCAACCGTGAGGGTGAGACCTTCAACCACCTGACCTTGAAGAAAGGAAGGGGCTGGAGATGGAGGGCAGTCGTGTGGCCACTGATTCAATCAACAGCGCCTTCGAGATGAAATCCCAGTAAAAACTCGACACCAACGCTCATAGGAGGTTCCCGGTTGGTGAAAACATCACTGTGCCGAGAAGGTGACATGTCCTGGGTCCATGGGGACCGAACACAAAAGCTCTGTGTTTGGGACCCTCCTGGCCGTTGCCATATCATCTCTTCATTGGGCTTGTCTCGGTGTGTCCTTTATAATAAAGCTGTAAGTATGTAGTGAACTTTCCTGAGTTCTCTGAGTCATTCTAGTGAATTATGGAACCGGGATGGGGCGGTTCAGAGGATTGAGATCCTCTGAATTTGTATCAGTTGGTCAGAATCAGTTAGTTCGAAGAGTGGGTGTCCTAGGCAACCCCAAACCTGCATCTGGTGTCTGCAGTGAGGGCAGTCTTGTTAGGACCTATACCTTTAGGAGCACCTTGCTGGCTCAGTCGGAAGACCATGTGACTCTTGATCTCAGGGTCATGAGTTCGAGCCCCATGTTGGGTGTAGAGATTACTTAAATAAATAAAATTTTATTTTTAAATGTTTATTTATTTACTTTGAGAGAGCGAGAGAGAGCAAGGCCATGAGTGGGGGAGGATAGAGAGAGGGAGAGAGAGAATCCTAAGCAAGCTCCATGCTGCCAGCGCAGAGCCAGACGCGGGCTCAAACTCATGAACTATGAGATCATGGCCTGAGTCGAAGTCAGATGCCCAACCAACGGAGCCACCCAGGCGCTCCTGAATAAATAAACATTTAAAAAGACAGGTGAGGGGGGCACCTGGGTGGCTCAGGTGGTTAAGTGTCTGACTCTTGATTTCAGCTCAGGTCACGATCTCACAGTTTGTGAGTTCAAGCCCCGCGTCAGGCTCTTCACTGACGATGCGGAGCCTGCTTGGGATTTTCTCTCTCTCTCAAAAATAAGTGGACATTTAGAAAGAAAAAGAAACTATACTGTTCATCTGTGGGTGGCATCTATGCTAAGTCAGGGTGATTAGTGCCAAAGTTGCTTTGCAAGATCAAGATCACAGGGATTCATCCTGGATTATCTGGGTGGGCCCTACGCTGCAAATTGCAAGTGTCCTTGTACGAAGGGAAGCAGAGGGAGATGTGACATGGAAGGCAACGTGATCGGTGAAGCAAGTTCCTACCCTACCGATTCTGAAAATGGAAGAAGGTGCCAGGGGCCAGGGAATGTGAGGAATGCAGCTCAAGAAGCTCGAAAAGTCAAGGAACCCGATTCTTCCCTGGAGCTTCCAGAGGGAGCCTGGCCCTGGTGACCTCTTGATTTTTGGCCCAGGAAAACTAACTTTGGACTTCTGACTTCCAGAACTGTAAGAGGATGTGTGTGGTCTGTAAGCTGGCGCCCCACGAAACTCATACACCCCTCCAAGCCGACTGTCTGGAAACCCATCAGTCTACTGGCCAGCAGTCCACTAGGTAGTTTGTCTGTCCGGGACTCAGGTGGCTTCTCCGCCTGGTGAGTGCCTAGCTCTGGGCTGCAGTAGTAGAGCATCCAGAGAAGGGTCGGTGTTCGCAGAAAGGTCTCCCCTGGCTGGGCGGGGTGGGGGGGTGTGTGCAGGTGGTTTTCCCTCCTCTGCCTGCTCAGTCGCTGCTCTCAGGGCTGGGCGGCCTGGGGGTTCCCGAGCTGCCCCGGAGTAAAGGCTACTAGCCTGTCCTTCCCCTCAGTTGGACCCGTCTCCGCTGGAAATTCTGGGAGAGCCCCTGTGTCTCCAGGACGGGAGCAGGACACTTTGGGAGTGCAGGGTGAATTCACATCAAAAGTCCCCGGCTGCTAAAGCCAGGCTCAGTGCACCCTGCACCCCCCAAAAATGGGCTCCGCCATCCTCCCCAACCCCTGCTTGCAAAGACCTTCTTTCCCAGCTCCTCGTGCTGAAATCCCATTGGTGCTCGAAGGACCATCTTCTCTGCAATGTATTTCCTGATCACTCCGCCCAGTGGTCACGAGCCTACCAACACAAGACAGAAAGGACTTGCTCCTCAGGTCCCGGCATGCCGTCTCCCACCTGCCTCAGGGCCTTGTCTCAGACTGCCTCATCTCCACAATGGGGTGACAGTGTTCCAGAGGCGTGCCTCCCTCCAGATGCCTCGCGCGTCACTCCTTGCCATCACTGATCACAGCATCATCCCAATGCCCAGCGAGATCGGAGAGCTGGGTCTGAGTCATTCCATGTCCTAGTGCCTTACAGCCATCCTGGCTCCGTACGCGTTACTCCTTGACTCCCTGAGTGTTGGGGCATCTTAGGACCAGAAGGTCACTGACAGAGGTCAGGGTCACTCACGGGGATAAATATCAGGGCCTCTGGGATTATACGTAGAACAGCTCACCAAAGCCATGAACCAAGATTCATTTCTCAAGATTTATTGATGCTTCCTAAGTGCTGCGAAGACAGCTCACAAAACCCCCTGTCTGTAAGGCTTCCCAGTCTGGGGGGAAAGATGCAAGAACACCAAACAGCTCGGTCCCTGAATTGCCCGGCTTTGGCTAGGGAGGGAGGTGGGGTCAGTGGACCCGGTGGTTTGGGTGCGGTGGAGGCTAGGTTAGGACCACCCGAGGGCTTGCGGTGAGGCTGGAGCGGAGGTCCCAGTGCCTGTACCAGACAAGGCTGGGAGGGATGGTTCTCCGTAGTCAGGGATGGAGAAAAATAAAGAAATCGATGGAGGTGGGCGGCGCGGGGAAGGGGAACCGCTCAGGGATCGGCCACGGGCGGTGGGCGGGGCTCTCGGGGCGCGGGGCGGGGTCAGCAGCTGCGCCTCTTTTCACAAATCCAGTTGTCCCTCTCGTTGTCGCACGGTGCGTCGTTCCACATCCCGGTGCGTAGCATCATCACGCAGTCCTCGCGCCCCATAGAGTCATTGGGCTCCCCCAGGTTCCAGTGGCTGCGGAGGTTTGTCGGGGGGTGTTTCTGGGAGTCTGAGGATGGGCCTGGCGTCCGGCCCTGGGATCTATCCTGGTACTGCTTGGGTCCAATTTAGACACCCCGCGGGTCTACTCTGAGCAAGCACCTGGGAGATAACTTTCTAACTCCCAGAATTTAAACGCTCCGCCAGGGCCTGGTGTCCAGCCTGCCCATCCCACAGAGTCCCTGAGATCTGGCCAAAGCACTGCCGCTAGGGTCTGACCTGTCCCTCTCCCCAAGTCCCTTCCCTCACCTGAAGCTGAGCGGGACTCCGTCTACCCACTGGTAGCCCTGGATCTGGCGCCCGCGGCGCACGGCCCTCAGGCCCAGCCAGTAGCCGCGGCCATGCGTGTTCCGACTCAGGAAGCCCTGCGCGGGGAAGGAGACAGCCATCCGAGTCTGCCTCGCCCCCCGCCCCGCACCCCTCCCGGCCACGCCTCCTCAGGGGGGAAGGGGACTGAGCCATCCGAGTCGGCCTCGCTCCCCGCCCCGCATCCCCCGGCCAGGCCCCCTCAGGTGAATTCCGCCTCCCGCCTGGGACCTCGGGGGCTGCACACCTGCTCCTCCAGGTCCCCGACTATCACCAGGTGCCCGCCTTTGCCCGCGCAGTAGCGCTGCGACTCCTCCCACGTGGCGCGCAGGATGGAGAAAAGGTAGCAGGCGCCCTGGAAGGGCAGCCACGATGCGGGGCACTCCTCACAGGAGCCTGCGGGAAGGTCAAAAGAAGGTCAGAGAAGTGAATTGCTCCCGGGTAGAACGGACGGAAAAAACTGGGGGGAGGTAGGTCTAGGGGCGCAGCCGCAGAGGATAGGCCACGGTCAAAGGGCAGGACAGCTCTGGTCAAGGAATCCCAAGGCCCACAGGTAGGGTCCACTTGTCCCCTCCTCTCTCCCCTCTGTCTTGCTCACTGTTCCCCAGCCGGGCGGCCTCCAGAGCCCTGAGCAGCTCGCTGCGGATGTTCTCGCGGTCCCGGCCCGCTTCAGCCAAGCTCTGGGTCACTGTAAAGTCAAGGGAGTCCAGATTATGGCTCAGGTCAGCGTCAGGAGGAGGGTCATAATTAGGTAAAGGTCAGCATCCATGTCCGTGGTCATGGTCATGGTCAAGAACGACATCACAGGCAAGGACTGTTACAGCTGGTTGGGGCCAAGTTGCGGTTGGGGTTATGAGTTGTAGTTGAGATCAGAGGAGGTCGGAGGTCAGGATCACAGGATAGGGTCGCGGTCACCCAGGACCTATCTCCAGGATAGGTGTCAGTATGTGAATCAAGGGTCGAGTGACAGCCAGGGTGAGGGATCAGGGGTCGAGGCAATGTCCAGCTCTCACCGCGATCGCTCAGTTCTTTGAGGGCATTTCCCTGCTCGATCAGCTTCGCCTGCGCCTCCCCCAGCTCCGCGCGTGCCCTCTGCAGCAGCGTCTGTGTCCCTGAGCCTGGGAAGGAGGGGGGAAGGGAGGGAGGATGCGCGCGGGACGTCCATGACCAACCCGCCCCGCCCCCACCTGCTGCAGATCCCACCGCAACTCTCGGGCTCCAAGCCAGGCCCAAGCCCCGCCCCCAGCACATACGTCTTACGGCAGCCCCGCCCCCAGCACACACTTCTTACAGAAGCCCCGCCCCCAGCACCCACGTCTTACGGCAGCCCCGCCCCCTGCACACACGTCTTACAGCAGCTGTTGCAGGCTCGGAACTCCTCGTTCAAAACACCCAGCGCCGCCTTCTGATTCGAGGCTGGAATGACCCCCGCACGCCCCCCACACACTCCAGGTCATCTGCGGGGACTCACAGGACACCCTTCCCCACTCTCGGGCCAGCCCCCGGACTGAGGGGTCGTCACCCACCCTGTCTCCAGGGTCCTAGACACTCCGGCCCCGCACATCTGGGGGGTTAAGAGTCACCGAGTGCACGCACCGTTTGTCCTCAGCAGGTCCTGGTGGCCGAAGAGCGCCCCCCGCTCCGTGGAGGCTGTGGAGAGAGGCTCCTGCAGGCGGGGCCGGGGGACCCCGGAGCTCTCCCCTGGCCCAGGGGGTGAAGGAGCCCCCGTGTCGGGACGCGCAGAAGGGGCGGCAAGGCGCACAGTGCACGTGATGTGCACACACACACACACACACACACGGAGGAGAGACAGACACACGGGGACATGCACACACATTCATGCATGCACACGCATACACAGGTGGGTCACACAGGCCAAAGGCATGCACAAGCTCTGTTCACTCATGTTCACACTCCGACCCAGGCAGGGGTCCGGGACCCTGCTGGAGCGACCTGAGACAGAGGCAAGGTCTTTGCTCCCCCCGGGGGGACCTCATTATGCGTCACTCACCCTGAGAAAATAGGATGCTCAGAATGAGGGCCCACAGGACTAAGGCTGCCACCAGCACCAGGACCAGGAAGAAGAGTCTCCGTCCCCAGTGTCCCCAGCGCCCTGGGATAACACAGATGGACTCTGTGGGTCTCCCCTGCACCAGGACTGCCCTGGACCTCTGGGCCCCTGAGGACAGAGCCCTCGGAGCTTGGCTTCCTCCCAGGGAACGGAGATTCAGAGAGGTGAAATAACTTGCTCGTGGTCACACAGCTTCTGAAGTGGCAGAGTCATAATTCGAATTCAGGTCCAGCTGGTTCTGGCGCCTGCGATGTCTCTCCTGCACCCACTGCATGGACCCCCTCTTGGCTGTTCCCCTTCCTTCTCCCATCAGACCCCAAACCTCTGGCCTGAGAGACCCCAGGGGGCCCAGTGAGGGAGTCTCATCGCTCATACCTTCAGGGGCATCCTCGAGCCCGCCGCGCCACTTGCTGTACCGGGCAGTGTCCATGGTGAGTGGGCACCCAGCCCTGGGCATAGATATAAATGTAGCCCCTGCTGGTCCCGCCTCCTCTTTTCCTTCCTTTCCATCTTCCTCTCAGTTCCTGGTGCCAGGGATTCATTGACCAATCACAGTGCAGGGCCCTGTCTGTGGAAGGGAATAGAACTCTAAGAGAGTTAAGGAGTCTGGGGCACAAAATTCAGCCAGAGGTGCTGGGCTCTTGATACATGCAGCAGGCAAGTCGGGTCAGGCATCTGGAAATGTGCAGCAAATTCTCCGAGCGGAATCCCTCCAACAGACGTGTAGACCACGTCTCCACTGAACTTGCCATAAATATGGCAGCAATTTTCTACCCCTGGGTCAACGTGGACACGTCATGACCTGGTGGGGCTTTAGTGAAAGCAGACTTCCCTTAACTCCAAGCGAATGGCTGTCCTCACTGTTTGGGGGTGCTGTCAGCATGTTTCTGGAAGTGGTGAGTTTGAGACCATGGGGAGAATCTGGCTGAATGAGGGGCGAGATGAGGGCTTCGGTGGGTACCTGGGAGGGGTCTGTCACCGGCTCTTGCTTTCTCTAAATGAGAATCCAGAGCCAAGAGGAAATCCTTTAAGTACAGTGGGAGAAAATGGGCCTCATCCAGAATAAGGAGATGTAAAATCTCACCTACGAGCCAGATGATAACCTCAGGCAAATCATTTACCCTTTTCTTCATCTTTAGCATCAACAGGTGATAAAGCTTTCATTCACCCAATTCATTATGTTTCTGTGGCCATGTAGAAGACAGATGGGGAAGGGACCGGGAGACGGGGAAAGAGAGAGAATCCAAAGCAGGCTCTGCACTCGAGGAGGGGCTCAAACTCACAAACTGCGAGATGATGACCGAGCAGAAGTCGGACGCCCAACCGACTGAGCCACCCAGGCGCCCCTACCATGGATCTGCTTTTTGTCTTTAGATTTGTTTGCATTTTTCTAGCATTTGTAGAAATGGCACCATACAGCCCTTCGAGATTGGTTTCGTTTGCTCAGCATAATTATTTTGATTCATCCATGCGGCTGCAGTAATACCTCATTCGTTTTTTACTGCTGAGTGGAATTTCGTTGCGTGGATATGCCAGCCTCATGACCCACTTGCCTGCTGGTGGGCATTTGGGCTGTTCTCGGTTGCAGCCATCGTGAATACAAGTGCTGTGAACTTTTGGGAGCAAGGATTTTTGTGCACGTATGCTCTCATTTCTCTTGGGTGTATACCCAGGAGTGGATGGTGGCGTTACATGGGAGGCATGTGTCTCATTTTTTTCGAAACTGCCAAGACTATTTTCCAAAATGGTTGTGCCATTTTTCATCCCAATGAATGAGAGTTCCGTTTCCTCTGAGTTCTTGCTAGCACATGGCATGGTTAGTCTTTTTAATTTGAGCCATTCTATTATTTGCATGGTGTGATTTTAAGTTGCATCCCCTTGATGATTAATGATGTGGAACATCTTTTCACGTGTTTCTTTGCCATCTTAATATTTTATCTGGTGACCTGTCTCTTCTGATCTTTTGCCCATTTAAAGAAATAGATTGATCTGAGAGAGCAAGATGGTCACTCGCAGCTTTATGGGAGCCATCCGAGGAAACTGGGCCAGGGTTCTCGTTCTTGCTGTGTCTGCTCAAACTGGTACAGTGTGATCTGGAAACACGGCTCAATATGTGCGACCAGTGTCTCCATCAGTATGTGAAGGATACAGGCTTCACCAAGTTGGATTAAGTGAACTTCCTTGCAAGGATTATCCAAGAAATCTACCCTAACTGCAGGTATCCAAGATACCTACCTTGATGTTCACTCATACACACACACACACACACACACACACACACTTCAATTAGGAGTGTTTGTTTAAAAACAATGAGCTGAGTGGCTCATTCGGTTAAGCGTCTGACTTTGGCTCATGTCATGATCTCACTGTCTGTGAGTTCGAGTCCTGCGTCAGGCTCTGTGCTGACAGCTCAGAGCCTGGAGCCTGTTTCGGATCCTGTGTCTCCTTCTCTCTTGCTGCTCCCTCCCCGCTCATGCTCTCTGTCTTTCAAAAATAAAAAAACACCAAAAAATGTTTTAAAAATGGGTTGCTTATTTTCTTATTGTTTTGAGAGTTCTTTAGAATATTCTGGTAACAAACCTTTCATCACATATGTGGTTTTCCAATCTTTTCTCCGAGTCTGTGGCTTTTCTTTTCATTCCTTTAACAATGGCTTTCAAAGAACAGAGTTTTAAATGTTGCCAGAATCCAATGTACCTGTTTTTCTTCTATGGATTTTGCTTTTGGTGTTCTAACGAAGAACTCTGCCTAATGCAAACATTTCTCCTATGGTTTTTCCTAACAGGGTTTACATTTGGAGTTCATTTTGAATAAAGTGCAAGGTCTTATAATTGAAATTCTTTTTTTTTTTTTTGGTACATTAGCTTGAAATGTTGTTAAACTAGAAGCAACTCGAGGTCTAAAACAGTATAGCTGAGTGGGAAAGAGCAGGGCTCTGGAGAGAGAGGAGCCTGGGCTTGATTCTTGGTAGTGTCACTATAAGCCTCAAATTCCTCCTCTGTAAAATGGAAGCAGTAAAGGGCTATCAGCACCCTATCCACATTCCCTTGGCATTTACTTATCTCCTTGTAAACTCCTGGAATTCTTCGCCTGAGGATTTTTTTCCTCTCACCCAAGTGGAGGGCAGGTTGGGAGTGCAAGACAGCTAACACTCTGGTTTAAGAGAACTCTGAGTCATGTGTTCTAAACTACCTTCCGAAGATGCCCAGTGGGATTCAGGTCCAGTACACACAACATACCCCTTATTGACTCTTTCTTGTCTCTCTGTCCCATTTCCCTTTCCTCTTGGGACCTCTAGGATCACCTCCCAGGGAAATGTCAAATTTTCAAATTCTTTTTTTTTTAATATTTATTCATTTTTGAGATAGAGACAGAGCATGAGCAGGGGAGGGGCGGAGAGCAATAGAGAGAGGGACACAGAATCCAAAGCCGACTCCAGGCTTTGAGCTGTCAGCAAAGAGCCCGATGCAGAGCTCAAACTCATAGACTGCAGATCATGACCTGAACTGAAGTCCAACGCTTAACCAACTGAGCCACCCAGGCGCCCCGCGAATTTTCAAATTCTTAAGCTCTGCTTCTGGGGTTACCCAAAGACTCCGCGCAGTGACACGCTCAGCCTGGTGGGGATCCGTAGGAGGTAGCTGTTCTTGTCGCTGACATTATCATCTTCTCTCCGTCGTTGCCATCCAAGTTCAGTGGGACCCCTAGTAAATGGAATTATCCATGTTCAGGGAGAGAGTTGGCCAGAAAAGATTTAAGAATTGCTGATTTGTGGCTCATTTCCCTGGGGGGCAAGTGAAAAGAATGACCAGCAAGATGATGATAACACGAGATGGCCTCTACTTGAAAAATCCTGGCCACAAATTCCTCCCCTCTGGGTACACCTGCCTCTCGGGATGTGACTGTGAGTCCTCCTAACCAGAGGTGGAGTCTATTCTCCTGGCCTCGGGAATGGGCATTACCCCCGTGACTTGCTTTAACCAATTCGTGTGCGGAGGTGGCAGCCCGTGACTTGCCAGCTATTAGGGCCCCAGGATGCTTGCGGCCTCTGCCTTCCCACCACCTGCCGCCGCGTTCGGGAGCCTGGCTTGGCTTCGGGAGGTGGAGGGGCGGCGAGGACCCGCCATTGGGCCACCCGACCGCAAACTTCCCTTGACCCTTCCAACCGTTCTGTCTTCCGAATCCAACAACCCAGCTGATTCTAGGCAAGGCCAGGAAAGGAGCCACATCAGTCAGGCCACGGAATTGTGAACAATTGCAGATGGCTGTTGTTGTAAGCCACCGGGTTGGAGGCTGGGGGTTGTACGGCCGCGGCTAACTGGAGTGGCCGTGGCCTTGACAAGTGAACCTTTGTGCCCCAAGCGGACGCTGCAGCTCTGATGGAGTCTGGGATGAGCCGGGGAGGGGCGTCCTGGGAAGGCAGCGGGGGCGTCCGGGGACATCTCCAGACAGAGGACAGGCAGCTCTTTTTTACTTCCGGCATCAGCATTCTTGGAAGCATGAGTCCCCAGAATCTCGGCCCCCACTCAGGCCCCCACGCAGCCGGCGAGCTTCTGACCCGCAGCTTCCCCAGTGCCCGGGCTTCCCTGCTCCAGATGCTTCCTCTTGGAAGCCGGGATTTTGTGGATTTCTCTGGGGTGTGTTTACATAAGTGGCCACTTGCAACTTCCTGTGGCTTCTGGGATGCCTGCTCATGTGCCTCGTGAGCTGCTCTCTGTCGGAAATCTTTCTAGGCACTGGAGATTCAGCAAGGTCCAAAATTGGCAAAACTACTGGTGTTTATGGAGATTACAATCTTGGGAAAGGAAAGACGATAAATAAACAAACCAGTATGTGCTGGGGACTATAATGTCACCAATGGATACGTATATACTTGTACTAAACTGTCCCCTCCCTCTCCCTGGGGATAAAACGTAAGGAGATGGTGATGGGGGGCAGCTGTTTTAGGTAGGTTTGGTCACGAAAGGTCTTTCCGAAAAAGCAGCCTTTCTTTGGAAAACAGTTCCTCAATTAAACATAGAAGTACCGTAGGACCCAGCAACTTCACTCCCAGGTATCTACCCAAGAGAATTGAAAACATGTCCACACAAAAACTTGAGGATGGATGCTGAGGGCACCATGATTTGTAATAGCCAAAAAGCGGAACTGAGCCAAATGTCCATCAACTGATGAAAGGATAAATACAATGTGTTATATCCATTCAATGGGGACCATTATTCAGCCCTAAAAAGGAACAAAGCACCGATGTGTGCTATAATGTGGACAAACCTTGAAAACATGCAAAACAAAAGAAGCCATACACAAAAGGTCATATATTGTAGGACTCCATTTATATGAAATGACCAGAAGAAGGAAATCTATAGACGTAGATACCTGATTAGCAGTTGCCTAGGGCTGGAAGTGATGAGAGAAACTAGAAGGTGATGGTTAAAGGGGTACATGATTTCTTTACAGATTTATTAATTTATTTTTCTATTTTAGAGAGCGTGAATGGGGGAGAGGGGGAGAGGGAAAGAGAGAGAGAATCGTAAGCAGGCTCCATGCTCAGCAAAGAAGCTGATGTAGGCAGGGCTCGATCCCATGACCTGAGCCAGAATCAAGAGCGAGCCAACCAGGCACCTGGGGGTACTTGGTTTCTTTTTGGGATTATGAATGTTCTTACACTAATTGTGGTGATGGATTCAGAAGTGTGTGGATATCATAAAAACCTTTGAACGCTAAGGGGGAATTGTATTGCGCATGAATCGTATTTCAAGAAAGCCAGAAAAAGAAGGGAAAACGTTGAAGCAGAGATCCAAATGAAGCAAAGGAATAGCCTGGAACTTACTGAAAGAAACACACGCCAGGGGCGCCTGGGTGGCTCAGTCGGTTGAGCATCCGACTTCGGCTCATGTCATGATCTCGCGGTTCGTGGGTTCGAGCCCTGTGTCAGGCTCTGTGCTGACCGCTAGCTCAGAGCCTGGATCCTGCTTCGAATTCTGTATCTCCCTGTCTCTCTGACCCTCTCCTGCTCACACTGTCTCTCTCTCTCTCAGAAATAAATAAGAAATATTAAAAACAATTTAAAAAAAGAAAGAAAGAAAGAAACACACGCCAACCAGAGGGAGCCGTGGAGACGGGCTGTGCCCACCTATAAGGGGAACGCGGCCAGTGGGTGGTGAGCAAGGAGAAACTCATGGAGTTAACTCTCGTTTATGTAACAAATACTCCTTTAATGACTCCTAAGTCCTGAGAGTGAAGAGCACGAAGCCAAAATCTTAGGTCTCACAGAAGTCAGACCTTAAACCAAGAATTTCATTTAGTCTGTTACTAGAATAAAATGTCCCATAAATTCATTTCTTTTTCTAATTAGTGGCTTCCTCCCTTACTTTTCTTATGTCCAGGTAGCTCGGATTTTCTCTCTTTTCTCTTGAGTTGTCCCAGAATCTGTAAGGGCCCTTAAAACCAAATATCTGAGGAGGGGGAACAGAAAAGCCTTTCCCCTCAAATGGAAATTGGATCTTACCTGTCCCTACCCCAGTTCTGCTCCAAAACATTCAGTGGTGCTCCCGCAGCCTGGCACCCAGGGTCTGAGCCGCGAATGGAATGGTATAGACAGCCTTCTGGGCCCAGATCCCCACAGACCAATGCTGTATTTCTTTGCAGGAAGAAGATTCCATTCCCTCCATGAGCACGTGGCCTGATACCCCGTCATCCCTGGGACTCAGCCCCTCAGGTCACACACAGCAGCCCCTCTTTAATTCATTCAACAGATTGGAGTGCCTCGTGTGTACCATGCTCTGTTGAAGGTCCTGACTAAGACAGCTGAGCCCAGCCCAGATGGATCTAAACCAGAATATTTGAAAAGCAAAACTTTGGTGAAAAAAATCCAGGTAGGAAGGGTTTCTTTTTTTTTTTTTTTAATAATTTTTAATTTTTATTTATTTATTTATTTTATAGTTTATTTTTGAGACAGAGGGAAACAGAGCATGAGTAGGGGAGGGGCAGAGAGAGAGGGAGACACAGAATCAGAAACAGGCTCTAGGCTCTGAGCTGTTGGCACAGAGCCCAACGCCGGGCTCAAAATCATGAACTGCGAGATCGTGACCTGAGCCCAGGTCAGACGCTTAACTGACTGAGCCACCCAAGTGTCCCAATTTAAGATTCTATGTTTTATTTCTTTCTGAGAGAGAGAGAGAGACAGCATGAGCAGGGGAGGGGCAGAGAGAGAGGGAGATACAGAATCCGAAGCAGGCTCCAGGTTCTGAGCTGTTGGCACAGAGCCTGACGCAGGGCTCAAACCCACGAACCCTGAGATCATGACCTGAGCTGAAGTCGGACGCTTAACCGACTGAGCCACCTAGGTGCCCCTGAAGTCAGATTCTTAACCAACTGAGCCATCCAGATGCCCCATTGTGTGTTTTTTAAAAAATATTTTTATTTATTTCTAGGAGAGAGGGAGAGACAGCGTGGGCAGGGGAGGGTCAGAGAGAGAGGGAGAGACAGACTCTGAAAGAGGCTCCAGGCTCTGAGCTGGCAGTCAGCACAGAGCCCGATGCGGGGCTCGAACTCACGAACCGCGACATCATGACCTAAGCGAAAGTCGGACGCTTAACCGACTAAGCCCCCCAGGCGCCCCCCATTGTGTTTGTTTTTAAAAACTAATTTATTGGGGCGCCTGGCTGGCTCAGTTGGTTAAGTGTCCAGCTCTTGATGTTAACTCAGGTCATGATTTCATGTTTTGTGAGTGCAAGCTTCACATTGGCCTCCGTGCTGAGAGCACAGAGACTGCTTGGGATTCTCTCTCTCTCCCTCTCTCTCTCAAAAAAATAAACAAAAAAATAATTTATCAAGTGAAATCCTTAATTCCTTCATGTTCACTCTCTTGTTTTCTATTTCCCTCTTCCTTCTCCCCCTTCCCCCGACCTCCTTAGTTAAAAAATGTCTTTAAACTTTGAACTACTTTTACTGCTTCTCATTGAACTTCACTGTGGCTTCAGATTGTGTTTCCCATCTCCTGAGATTATGAGTATCCACTGGATGTTGATACATTCTTCTGGTTTGCTTTCCTGTAAATTGTTTGTATCCTTCATCTGTTGTTTTCAGGAAGTGGTTTGTTTTCTTCTTACTAATTAATAGTAGTTCTGGGGGCGCCTGAGTGGCTCAGTGGGTTAAGCGTCCAACTTCGGCTCAGGTCATGCATGATCTTGGGGTTTGTGAGTTTGAGCCCTGCATCGGGCTCTGTGCTGACAGCTGAGAGTCTGGGGCCTGCTTTGGATTCTGTGTCTCCCTCTCTCTCTGCCCTTCCCCCCCTCCCAAAAGTAAATAAACATAAAAAAATTTAATTTATAGAAGTTCTGTATGCATCACAAATAAGATGCAAATATCATCTCACCGGTGATGGCTAGTCTTTCTATTTTCCTTAGGGTGTTTCAGAGTGCTCGTCACTGAGTAAAACTTGGTGGCCACCTACTCTGAAGCAAACGAACGATAAGCTCTAGTGTCTAGGTATCAGTAACCTGGGGTCTCGCAAGGCAGCACATGGACTCATAGTACTGTGACATTTATGTTAGTCACGCACAGCCATACCACGTCCATATATCTGAGGATGCGTATCACACTATCACTGAGGTCAGAGTAGATGCCTATGGCCCAGAGTGCGGAAGAAGTCCGACGTTAAAAGTCAGCAGTGCTCAGAAGACAATTCAGAGCTGATGTCGATTCTTTTTCCCCCAAAATGGGAGGGTCCTGCACCTCTTCCCAGAAGTCCCCTTCTTCCGAGACTCAAGGCTCATCTTGCCTTTCTCATCAGAAATGGAGCCCGCGTCAACAGGCACCGACAGCTGACTTAGCAGCAGAATTTCACTGTGGGGCAGAACTTTCGGGGAGGGCACACCCTTCTCTGGGACTCTCCAGGACAGCAGTACTCAGGAGGGGCGTGGGCTCAGTGGGAGGAAACGGTGAAAAAAAAAAAGCCGCAAGGATTGCACCATCTCATCCAAATAATGTTCTTGGGAAAGGGTGTAGATAGGATTGATTCTTCAGCCTTTACGGAGGGAGAATCAGTGAAAGCTGTTTGGAGGAGCCAAGGTGGTCTTCTGGAAGTGGGCATCAAGGACATGTCGAGAGAAAAGGGTCTGTCCTGCAGAGGGCACAGGGGCACAGCCAAGGGCAAGAGACAGGATGCTGGGTCTGTCTTGTCTGTGCCTGTGGCAGAAGCTGCCTCGGGGAGGGATGGGGTGGGGGCGGAAGCTATTCAGCCTCGGGAGGCAACCAGAAGGCAACCCACCCCCGTGCCGTGCCCAGAATTCACCGAAAGGGGAATTAAAAGGGAAGGGAGGTTCCTGGCATGAGGCTGGCCACAGACCTTTAACCACCAGTCCTGGACCCAGAAGAGGGAAGGGAGACCCATTGGGTTGGGGTGGGGAGGCAGAATGTGACCGGGGATTTGAAAACAATGTGATGAGTCTAGGAAGCACAGAGAATGTGAGGACCGCTGGAGGCATCTGACTCAGCCTAGAGGATCTGGGAGGGCTCCCTGGAGGAGGTGAGGTCTGGAGGAGTCAGAATTATTTTGGAGGAGATGTGTGGACGAAGGAGCGTTCTCACTATGATATTAGCACATGCAAAGTTCAGGATTGGGACCCTTGGAAAGGCTGAGACTAACTCGGGGGCCGTAGTCTGGGGCTGCAGTGTCAGCTGGGGCTGGGTCACACAAGGACTTAAATAGCAGGGACCAGGGGTTTGGAGTAAAGTGGGAACAAGGCAGCGGCACCTGGGGGGCTCAGTCGGTTGAGCTGACCCTTGATTTCTGCTCAGGTCATGATCTCACAGTTCCTGGGATCAAGCTCCATACCATCGTCTATGCTGACAGTGTGGAGCCTGCTTGGGATTCTTTCCCTCTCTCTGCTCCTCCCCTACTCACGTGGGTGTGTGTGCGCTCAGTCGGTTGGGTGTCCGACTTCGGCTCAGGTCATGATCTCGTGGTTCGTGGGTTTGAGCCCCGCGTCGGGCTCTGTGCTGACAGCTCAAGCCTGCATCCTGCTTCGGATTCTGTGTCTCCCTCTCTCTCTGCTCCTCCCCAGCTCATGCTCTGTCTCTGTCTCAAAAAAAAAAAAAAAAAAACAACTATAAAAAAAAGTGAGAAGAAGGTAGAAATCCCAGGGTTCAGCATCAGCATCAAGGCTAAGCACTCGTGGCTTCAATTTTCTCTAGAGACGGGAGGCTCACTACTCCCCAGGGAAACTGGCTCAATGCAAAGGCTATGTTATGCATTGCTTGCGGCTGTTAGTCTCGGCTTTGCTTTTTTTATTATGAAAAAAAGTAAGCACACACAAAGGCATGCAGAAAAAAAAGCTAGAAACATGAAAACCTGCTCGACTTCCACTCGGCTTTACCAGGTTTTGACTGCGTCACATACTTAGATCCTCTTAAAAGGAAATAAATTGTACTCTCTCCTCCTGATCTCCACCCTAACAATCAAGGTGGGAAGGAGAATCCCACGTGGGAACTTCTCATCGTAAGCTCTTGCCTCAACGTCTGTGTAGAGGGAGGGGGAGAGGGGAGACAGGCTGAGTGGGGGAGGCCAGGGGCTGGAGCAGTGCACAGGCCCGACCCCCGTGCTCTCCAGAGCTGGATACGCCATCAGATCCTTTGGCAGCAGGAGAAAGGAAAAGATGGCCATGCAGGGCACAGTCTGTGCGGCCAAGGCTGGAGAAATCCCTGAGAGACGTCTACACGTAGGGGAGTAGGAATTGGGAAATACTACCTTCCCCCATACTGGAAACTTTGCTTTGGGGACCCAGGAGCACGTCGATCTGGGGACCCCAAGCACTGGTATGTGCAGCCTGGCCATCTGTGTGGTGCTGAAGAGGTCGGGCTTGGGCATCAGATAAGAAACTCAGGACGTGCTGCGTTAGGGAGAGACACCAACGGTCAAAGCGAAGGTCAGGGTGCCCGTCCCCGCAGAAGGACGATGGGACCGCCCTCCCGGACACGTCAGTTCCGGCTTTGATCCAAAAGGCCCCTAAAAACTTTTCAGTGGGTGGGGGGAGGGGAAATAGTAAATAAATTGTAACCGACAGTCCTGTGTCCTTCTCCGGTCTTAGTTCTCTCTTTTCTCCCCCGAGGTGACCGCCCTCGCAAGCTTCGTGTTTACTATGTTAAAAAACACTTTATGCGTTTAGACAATAGATCCGGTGGCTTTACCCATGCGGAAGCCTTCTGTAAGTGGCACCGCATGTTCTGTGTCCTTCCACAATTTATCTTTTGTCTCCTCCACACTACAAGATCTAGCTCTCAACACTCAGTCTTCATTTAAAAAAAAAAAAAGCTAAGCATTTGTGCTTAGTAAACAAAGGACAGGATAAAACTTGCATAATTTGATAAGCGCCAAATTTCCAGGAACCCGCAGTACTGTCTTCCTTTTTATTTTTTTTTAACTTTTTAATGTTTATTAATTTTTTGAGATAGAGAGAGAGAGAGAGAGGGAGGGGCAGAGAGAGAGGGAGACACAGAATCTGAAGCAGCTCCAGGCTCTGAGCTTTTAGGACAGAGCACAACGCCGGGTTCGAACTCACGAACCTGTGAGATCATGACCTGAGCTGAAGTCGGACGCTTAAGCGACTGAGCCACCCAGGCGCCCACAGAAGTGTCTTCCTTAATGATAAATTCTGAGGAGCATTTTTGATAACAATCAAGAACAAAAGAAAGGTGTCCATCTTGCTATTTTGTCAACGCAAGAAGAAAATAAAAATAAGTAAGATCCGTACATATTGAAAAGGTTGACAGTATTTTGCAGCCCTGATTAATTTTCTCGAAAGTCCTGGCGATGTAACTTCTGGATTCATTAAAGGGTGAAGCAAGACTGATCTATAAAGGGAGCAGCCTTCTGATGACCAAGCAATGAGCAGTTGTAAGAAAAACTCTTGGCTATTAATCCTTCCCAAATTAATTTATAAATTCAGTATCATCCCAATAAAAATCCTAAGTAGATTAAAACTTTTTTTAATGTTTACCTCTTCTTGAGAGAGAGAAGAGACAAAGCGCAAGTGAGGGAGGGACACACACACACACACACACACACACACACACAGAATCAGAAGCAGGCTCCAGGCTCCAAGTTGTGAGCACAGAGCCCGGCGCAGGGCTCGAACCCATGAACGGTGAGATCATGACCTGAGCCGAAGTCAGACGCTCAACCGACTGAGCCCCCCAGGCGCCCCTAAAAATCCCAAGTAGATTTTTGAATGAGTTGCTTTATTGTGGTGAAATACACACATCGGAGATAGAATTTTTCATCTTAATCGTTTTTAAGCGCACAGCTCAGCGGCATCAGCCACACCCAGACTGTTGTGCAACCATTTGGATTTACAGATTAATTGCAGTGATAGCACAGGAAGCCCTATATACACTTAACTCAGCTTCCTCTCGTGTTAACATCATTTTTCCCCCTTAGGGTTTATTTATTTTTGAGAGAGACAGACAGTGAGTGGGGGAGGGGCAGAGAGATTGTGAAACACAGAATCTGAATCAGGCTCCAGGCCCTGAGCTGTCAGCACAGAGCTCAACTCGGGGCTTGAACTCATGAACAGTGGAGGAGTTCGGATGCTTAACCGACAGAGCCACCCAGGCGCCCCAATAAGCTATATTTTAAAGCACTCAGGGGCTCCTGGTGGCTCAGTCAGTTAAGCGCCTGACTCCTGAATTTAGGCTCAGACCATGACCTCATGGTTCATGGGTTTGAGCCCCACATCGGGCTCTGCACTGGCAATGCAGTGCCTTCTTAGGATTCTCTCTCTCTCTCTGCCCTTACCCAGCATGTTCTCTCTCTCAAAAAAATTTTAAAATGTTTTATTTTTTTTTTTTTTGAGAGAGAGAGAGAGACAGCATGAGCAGGGGAGGGGCAGAGAGAGAGGGAGACACAGAATCCGAAGCAGGCTCCAGGCTCTGAGCCGTCAACACAGAGCCCAATGCGGGGCTTGAACCCATGAACCGTGAGATCATGACCTGAGTCAAAGTTGGATGCTTAACCGACTGAGCCACCCAAGCGCCCCTATCTCTCTCTCAAATTAAATAAATAAACTTAAAAAAATTTTAAAGCATTCACCTGGACTGCAAGCTTGTCCTGAAGCTCTGGTGGTAGAATTTGGGGCACCTGGCACCCCTACCTGAATAGGAATATGTGAACACCGCCTGCCTCAGCTCAGTAGAAATCCCAGACTCTTAGGCCTACGGGGTTAGGGGGCTGCGGGGGTTGGGGGGAGGATCCCCGAGTAAAGCTCACGTCAGGGCTTCAGAACCTCCCCCCCCCCCCCGCTAGAGTGCTTCCTTCTCCAGAGACTCACCCCGGCGGCAGGGGGTGACTGCATCCACCTCTGAGAGCCCCAGGCAGGTGAAGCGGTTACTCTGGAAAGACTGCCGCTGCAGAAAGTTCTGGTGTTTGTAGAAGATCCGGGCCCTGGGCTCAGCGTCTCCCCATGCTCTTGGCAGGAAGTTCTTCTTTCGGTCTGACCTTATACCCTCTGCTCTCCTATCTGTATCCCAAGAGCACATGTGTTCTGGCTTACGGATGGGTGCACAACTGGCCTCTCGTCACCCACACTTGTCATTCGGCACCCTCATGTGTTTTCCATGCGCTAAGCACGTACTCGTGAACTTACTCGTGACTCAGTTTCCCGTGCTGGAACCAAAGCGAGCCGGCTCCCGAGAGCTGGCCTTTTTTCAGCTCCGCCTTGAGGGGCATCATGTTAATAGCGTGGAACCGGCCACGGTGGCAGAGGGTACACCAGGGAAACTGGCAAACACTTGGAATCAGGACTCACTTCCCCCCTTTCCACCCCACCCCCGCCCCCTGCAGAGAGCTCTTCAACCTTTGCCAGCACAACCCTGGGGCCTATTTCCGTTTCATGAGCTCCCCAAACACGAGTGTTCAGATCTCGGGTGCCTGATTCATATCTTTCTGACCCCCACCTTTCCATGCGGGGTGAGCAGCCTGTCTTCCAGAAAATTCCCTCCGGCTGTCTTGTGCTCAGTTGGCCTGTGGCCAGGTGCACGCCCCGGTCATGGTGGCTCCCTGAACAGGTGGACCTGCTCCCTGGCACTTTTTTTTTTTTAATGTTTATTTATTTTGAGAGAGAGAGAGAGCGCGCGCACAGGCGGGAGGAGGGGCAGAGAGAGAGAGAAAGGGAAGAGAGAGAATCCCAAGGCGGCTCCGCTCTGTCAGCACAGAGCCCAACACAGGGCTCAGACCCACAAAGTGTGAGATCATGACCTGAGCCTAAATCAAGATGCTTAACCGACTGAGCCACCCAGGCACCTCCCGCCTTGTCCCCAACCCCCCAATGTGGGGCAGTTTCCATTACGGTGAGTGAAGTCCCCACTTCCTGGCAGGCAGTGATGGAATCGGTCTGTTCTGATGGGAACTGGAGAAGAAGCAGTCATTTCTCGGGAAGAATGTCCACCTCCAGGGACAGAGCGGCACGAGTGGGCTTCTGGGGCAGGTGGGACAGGGCTGGGACTCAGGATCCCCATCCCTGTGTCTGCCTGCTCTTCAGTCCCTGGAGGGTTGGGGGTCTGTCCTTGATTCTATGCTCAGACGGCCCATTTCCCTCCCTACTTCCTGCCCCGGCCCCAGCCCAGGAGAACTCAGGAGGCCCAGCCCCCATCACTTCCAGACTGGGAGAAGTAGGGAGCTCAGAACTAGAGGCTGGCTTAAATTAGTGCTTACTGTGTGCCTGGCCCCCTGGGAACACCAAGTACAATCATCCTTGTTACTCTGAGTTCCTATTTCTCAGATGAGGAAACCGAGGTTCAGAGAGGAGCAGTGACTCCAGCAGAATCACACCTCCCCAGAGACCCTTCCCGGCCCCTAGGACCCTGGCCCCTGGCCACCCACCAAGTCCAGCCTGCAGCTGGGCCAGTTCTTGGTGGGTCTCCCGCTTCAAAGTCTCCAGCCCTAGAGACTGCAGTTATTAAGCGCCTGCTGTGTGCATACCCTGCAAGGGGCCCTCAGGGATCTTGTTTCTCCATCAGGATCTTGGTTAATCCCGTCTGAAGGTGCATCTGGAGGGCAGGTGGAGCCTGCTCCTCCTGCTCCTCCCCTTCCCGCCCCTCTCTGGCCCTCCCTGCCCAGGCAATGTCTGCAGCCAAAGACCAGGCCTGGAAGCCCCTGACCCTGGGGGCCTATAGCTGACCTTGGCCGAGGACGGCCCAGCAACGCCGTGAAGATCAGAAGGAAGAGAAGCAGCCCCAGGAGAACGTGGCCCAGACCCCCTGAGGGATGGAGGATGGGCGCTTCCGGCACACCTGTGTTCCTGCCCCCCCCCCCACAAGCCTGTCCACCAGCCCCCACCTCCCGGGACCCGAGAGCCTAGCAGTAGTTGTGCCCTAACCCTTTTGTACCTGTGAAGTTCTGGAAACCATGAACTGTCAGAATCCAAATTCTTTGGGGACCAGTGGTCCCCGCTGGTTATCAGTCCTTCCTCCTCTGAATGGCCGGAGAAGCAATCAGAGTCCAGAGCAGGCCACCTCCTGACTGACGCCGTCCCCAAGATCTCAGAGTCCCAACCCAGCCACGCCCAGGGTGTCTAGCTGCTCAGCCGTCCCTGGAGTCACGCGTGTCCACCGTCCCCAAAAGCCTTGTCTGGGACTCCTGGGGACCCACAGCTTTCCTCTCTCACCCCGTGATGCTCACTCCCCAAACCTACTTGGGCAGTGACACATCAGTGGAAGAGGTGGAAGGGAGAGGGCACGGCTATTGACACGGAATGAGATGGGAACTCTAGGAGGTGGTGCGGGTTGGTCTGGGGTCAACGGCAACGAGGACTGGCCCACGTGTGCCACGGCCAGGCCGTGGGATGCTTTGGATGAGATCCAACAATGTGGAAAGTAGGGCTAACTTGTTATGCCTCCTTCACTTAGGGCGGGGCGGGCAGTGCCCCCTCCCTCCCCCCCCCCATCACCTCCCATGACTTCCCCTCTGCGGTCCTTGCCTCCTGATGGCCTTATTTATGGTGATTTCTGGACTGACTTTGGGAGTGGGGGCTGAGTCACATTGCTTGTTTATTTAATAGCTGCTGTAGTTGCGCATTCTTCTAGCTACTTCGTATACGAACTGATGTCATCTTCCCACATTGGGGTAGATGATGTGACCTGCATGTTACAGATAGAGCAAACCGCCATAGCCTGAGGGGTCCAGGTCCGGTCCCGGAGGGAGATGGGGCTGCAAGCCAGGACTCCGCTCCCTCCTCTAGGTTTCCCTGGTGGGCTGTCTGGTGGCCTCCCACAATCCCTCCCACCTCTGGTGCAGGGGAGGAGGGGGGAGAGAGGCAGGGTGAGATGGAGGCTGGCCTTCTAGGAGCAGCTCTCTCTGGGGGTCAGTGTCCTCATTCTCAAAGGCTGGACAGTCAGGAGCCCCACTGTGGCCCCCAGGTATGGCTGGCATCGGCTCGGCATTTGATAGGCGATCGTATTGCAAAATAGGTGAGCCACCCACCACAGGTAGCTCTTTATTTTATTATTGTTGTTAAACAATGTTTTCAGGTTTCACTGAGCTGTGATTGACGCATAATATTGTGTTAGTTTCAGGTACGCAACATAATGATTCGATACATGTATATACTGCAAAGTGATCTCCACCGTAAATCTAGTTCCGCAGAGCTACACATTTTGTTTCTCATGATGGGAATTTCGAAGATCGACTCTGTCATGAATGTCTTCTAGTTTTCCAATTTCTGCACATCCTTGACAACATTTGCAATGATCTTTTCTTTCTAGCTGTTCCAGTGGATGTAGAGGGAGAGCTCATTGTGGGTTTCATGTGCATTTTCCGGGGGGAGGGCGCTTATTAAAACCCAAGTTCTTGGTGCGCCTAGGTGGTTCAGCCTGTTCAGTGTCTGACTCTTGATTTCAACTCCAGTCATGATCTCGTGGTTCATGGGATCAAGCCCCGCATCTGGCTCTGCGTTCAATGCGTGGAGTCTGCTTGGGATTCTCTCTCCCCCTCTCTCTCTGCCTCTCCCCCACCTCTCAAAATAAATAAATGTTTTTAAAAATGAAGATTCTTTTTAAAAATTTTTTTTTTACTTTTTTTTTTAAATGTTTTATTTATTTCTAGGAGAGAGAGAGAGAGAGAGACAGTGTGAGCAGGG